>NC_087365.1:14156969-14460000 GCF_030014295.1 Loxodonta africana | reverse complement strand
CATTCTATCTGTGTCTCTTTGTAGGTGAATTTAGGCCATTTACATTCAGTGTAATTATTGATAGGTGTGAGTTTATTGTTGCCATTTTATAGTGCTTTTTTTGTGGTGCTGACATTTTCTTTGTTCCTCCTACTCTCCTGTGCTGAATTCCTTTTGTTTTTAATTTTTTTGGTTTTCATTTCTTTTGTTTTTACTGAGACTTTATGTTTTTCTTGTTTATTTTGATGAGTAGGTGTGTTAACTTTCTCTGTGTTTACCTTGAAATTTACTCTTATCTCCCTAGGTTTGAACCAGCCTATTATTACTTGGTATCGCCTTCCCTTTCTCTCCATTAGAAAGTTCTATACCTACACCATTTATTCCCTTTTATTGTTCTGATGTTGTTGTCATTTATAGAGCAACCTTTCTGGTTCCCTGTTGTAATTCTTTTGGTTTTGTATAGTTCCTGGGAGTTCATTTTCTAGGTTGGTATCTGGCTGGTACGATCTTGCATCCTAGCTTCAGGCTGTGGTCTGATGCTGTTTGTTCTCAGACTGAATTATAATTCTTATAAGTTTTGTATGTTTTTTACATATTCCCTTAATTTATCTGATAATATCCTAATTTCACCATCGTATTTGAACAAGAGTTTTGTAGGGTACATTATCCTTGGTTGGCAATTTTTTTCCTTCAAAGTTTTATGTATGTCATCCCATTGTCTTCTTGCCTGCATGGTTTCTGCTGAATAATCAGAGCTTATTATTTGGCTTATTATTTCCCCTCTGTACGTGACTTTTCGTCTTTCTTGAGCTGCTTTCAGGATTCTTCTTCGTCTTTGGTTTTAGTGAGTGTGATTATGATATGCCTTGATGATTTTCTTTTGGGGTCTAACCTATATGGGTTTCGTTGAGCTTCTTGGGTGATCAGCTTTTCATCTTTCATGATAGTAGGGAAGTTTTCTGTCAGCAAGTCTTTTTTGATACTCTCTGTGTTTTCTGTTTTCCCCTCTGTTCTGGATCTGTGATCACTAGTAAATTTTTGCTTTTGATTGTATCTCACATAATTCTCAGGGTTTCTTAATTTTTTTGCTGTTTCTTATTTTCTGATTTTTCCTCAGAGTTGTAGCCAAGGGTTTGTCTTCAATTTCACTGATCCTGTCTTCCCCTGTTTCAAACCTGCTCCTCAACCCTTCTATGACACTGTCCATTTCTGATATTTGTTTATCTTTTTGATTTCTAATTGTTGTTTATGTATGATTTCTAGTTGCGAGTTTATTTTGGCATTTTGTTCCTGCATTATTTTCCTGAATTCTTCCATTTATTTGTCTGTATTTTCCATGAATTTTCTGCTTTTTACATGAATTTGTATATTTTGTCTTCATTGTTGTCTGCTTTTTGCTTCAACTCTTGGATACCTCTGAATATTGAAGATTTGAATTCACTGTCAGGCAGTTCTAGTGCATTTTCTTCTACTGGAAAGTTGTCTGGTGTTTTATTTTGGATGTCTACTGGAACCATCCTATCCTTTTTTTTTTTTTTTTAATATATTTTGATATTGTCTGCTGTCCTCAGGGTATTCAGTCATTATTTTCTTTGCTTATTGATTGTATATTTGTTTGTTTCATCTTGCTTTTTTTGTCGTATTTGGTTATGTCTGATCAGGTGGGCTGTGTGTTCTTTGTTGTTTGCTCGTCTGTGGGCATGATACTTTCCACCTTCTTGACCAATGGGCAGGGCCAGGCATTCAGCTATGGTTCAGCAAGGCAGATCCAGCAGGTGTTCTGTCTCCTGCTGAAAGCTCTGTGAAGTTGTTTTCCTGTACTCTCTATCCACTGAACTCTGATGAGGGAAGGGTGAATCCAAGTGGCATGGACCCTGCTCTTCCCAGCTGGCCCAGCTACCACAGCCAGCAAGGAAGCAGTGGGAGTACAACGGTGGGGGGGGAGGGAAAGAATGGGGCCTGGGGAAGCATACATCACTGGTTACCGGGTGCTCTGTCTCCTGCTGGGAGCTCCATGAATCTGCTTTCCTGTACTCCCTGTCTGCTGATCTCCAACAGGAGTCCAAGATGGCATATTCGTCCTGTGTTAGCTGATAGGGGACCTCCACATGTATCTCTCCTTGCTCTG
Organism: Loxodonta africana; assembly: GCF_030014295.1. NCBI lineage: Eukaryota > Metazoa > Chordata > Mammalia > Proboscidea > Elephantidae > Loxodonta > Loxodonta africana. Next base: position 14,457,893 of record NC_087365.1, on the reverse strand, counting down.
TCTTCTCTGTAAGTTTCTTATTCCATTCAGTGCTTGGCTGGGTTCTTTGTCTCTTCATTTGTTGCTTAGGGTTTAAGGATTGATGTTTGTCTCCATTTTAACTAGTTTTTTGGGTCTTTACTGTGGAGGGACGGTGTGGTGCTTCCATCTATAGCACCATGTTGTCTCTGGGTCCTAAGGCTGTAATATTTTTGGAAGCAGACTGCCACATCTTTCTCTTACAGAGCAGCTGGTGGGTTCCAACTGCTGACCTTTTGCCTAGTAGCTGAGTGCTTAACTGTTGTGCCACAAAGCACTCCTTCACATTCTGTTAGACAATCTAAAAATAAATCTTAAGATAATATTTTTTCATTTCTCTAAAATAAATATATATGCAGTATATACTTGTTGTAGAAAAGTTTGAAAGTACAAATAAATAAGAAAATGTTAATACCCCACATTCCACTACTATTATTTCACTTAACACTTAAAGTGTTAAAAAGCAAAGATGTCACTTTGAAAGACTAAGGGGTGACTGATCTAAGCCATGGTGTTTTCAATTGCCTCATATGCATGCGAAAGCTGGACAATGAATAAGGAAGACAGGAGAATTGATGCTTTTGAATTGTGGTGTTGCCAAAAGAATGACCAGAATCTATCTTAGAAAAAATACTGCCAGAATGCTTCTTAGAAGGAAGGGTGGTGATACTACATCTCACATATTTTGGACATGTTATCAGAAAGGAACAGTCCCTGAAGAAGGACATTATGCTTGGTAAAGTAGAGGGTCAGTGAAAAAGAGGAAGACCCTCAACATGATGGATTGGCACAGTGGCTGCTCAAGCATAACAAGTGTGAAGATGGCACAGGACTGGACAATGTTTTGTTCTGTTATATATAGAGTTGCTATGACTCAGAACTGACTTGACGGCACCTAACGACAACAATGGGTTTAACGACAACAACAATTATTTCTCTATACATTTTCTTGGCTTTTATTTTTTCATTATGAATGCATACATACAGATACTAGTAGCAAGTGCACATTCATAAAAATGAATGTTTACATAGTCACATATTAGTACATATAATAGTAAAAAGTGGAAAATAACAAGTGGGAAAATGGAAATGTTTGTACATTGCTAACGGGAATGTAAAATGATGCAGCATGCATGGAAAACAGTTTGGTGGCACCTCAAAAATTAAACATGAAATTACAGTATGGTCCAGTAATTCCCCTCGTAAGTATATACCCAAATGAATTGAAAACAGATACTTAAATAAATACATGTACATGCATGTTCATAATAGTCACAATAGCCCAAAGGTGGAAACAGCCCAAATGTCTACCAGTGGAAGAATGGATGAACGAATTGTGATGTAAACATACAATGGAATATTATTTAGCCATAAAAATGAATTAAATACTGATACATGGTACAACATGGATGAACCTCAAAAACATTATGTTAAGTGAAAGATGTCACACACAAAAAGTTGTATATGGTATGATTCCATTTTTTAAAAATACCCAGAATAGGTATATCCATAGAGACAGATTGGTGGTTGCCAGGGTTTGGAGAAAGGGAGAATGGAGAGCTTAATGGATACAGGGTTTCTTTTTAGGGTGATGAAACTATTTTTGATAGTGTTGGTTGCACAATATTGTGAGTGTACTAATGCCACTGAATGGTTCACTTTAAAATGATTAATTTTATGTGATATAAATTTAACCTCAATTAAAAAAGTCAAACTGTACTTACTGTTATGTAATCTGCTTGTTCACTTAACAATACATTAGAATCATTTTCTCGTGTTAGTAAATACACGATTCCATCTTCATTTTTAATGATAATATAGTTTTCCACTCTGATTATGTCGAAATATGGTTTGTTTTGTTTCTAATCATTATATTGCAAATAACCATATTAGTAAAATCTTTGTAAACACACCTTTGTCTATTTGTCTAATTTTCCACTCAGGGTGAATTACTAGAAATAGAATTGCTATGTCAAATGCTATGCACTTTTTAAAGCTCTTATTCATATTGTCAAATTACCCTCCAGAAATGTTTTGCCAATGTACACACTGCTTAGCAGTGAAACCACTGTCCTGTGGAAAGACATACACTTATATGTATATATGCAATATATTCTACACCAGAGCCAAATGAGGTAATTGAATTACATACCAAGTATATGATTTTTTTCACAGTTAAATGGTCCCAATTACAATGGATATCCCTATATTTCACTTCAAAGAGGTGTTTATATCTTTATTGTGAAAAGTCAGATTTCCCATTAAAATGCAAATCCTTTATTTCAATGAGTTTAATACTAAGGGAACTTTTTGCTTTCCAAAAAAATAATATTTGAAATTTCTAACAAGAGTTTTATGGCTTCCAGTAACTTTGAGAAGTATAATGCAAAAAAAAAAAAAAGTTTCACCTTGAATGAAATTTATAAGAACTGATTCATCCCCAGTAAATGGTAGGTGATAAATTAAGCGGAGTATTGTTCCCACATTGCCTTCTTTTTTTGAAGCTAGAAATGATTGGATTGGAAAGGAATTTCCTTTGTTTAAAAAAAAAACTTTTTTTTTTTTTTTGTTTAAGGCACACTTAATTCATCTATCTCACTCACTCTTCTGTGGCTTACATACATTTCTGATTAGAAATAAAGAATTAACATTTGAATCATGATTCATAGTTGCTTATTTGACTATAAAATAAGTAATCTAGGTAAGCAAAGATGGGCGAGATTTAGCCTCACTTACTTTGGACTTGTTATCAGGAAGAACCAATCCCTAGAGAAGGACATCATGCTTGATAGAGTAGAGGGTCAGTAAAAAAGAGGAAAACTCTCAACAAGATGAATTGACACAGTGGCTGTAAGAATGGGCTCAAACATACATACTATTGTGAGGCTGAAACAGGACTGAGCAGCACTTTGTTCTGTTATAAACGGGGTGACTGTGAGTCAGAGCCAAATTAATGGCACCTAAAAACAGCAACATATGAAGATCTAAAAAAATGGAGAGATATTTTATGTGCATAGTTAGGAAGATTCAGTATTGTTAAGATGTCAGTTCTTCCCAAATGATCTGTAGGCTCAATGCAATCCCAATAAAAATATCAACAAGTTACTTTGTGAATATTGATAAACTGATTCTATAGTTTATATAGAAAGTCAAAAGACTTGGAATGACCAACAAAATACTAAAATAGAACAAAGTCAGAGGAGTGACACTACCTAACTTTAAGACTCCAACAAAACTACAGTAATCAAGTCAGTGTGATATAGGTCAAAGAATAAACAAATGGATCAATGAAACAAATAGAGAGCCCAGAAATAGACCCACACAAAACTGTCAACTGATCTTTGACAGAGGCACAAAGGCAGTATAATGAAGAGCCTTTTGAACAAGTTTTGCTGGAAGAACTGGACATCCATATGCATAAATAAGGAAGTAAGTAAACAAATCTAGACACATACTTTACATATTTCACAAAAATTAACTCAGAATTGATCATAGATCTGAATGTAAAATGCAAAGCTATAAAACTTCTTGGGTTTGACTATGACTTTTTAGATACAGTATCAAAAGCACAATACATGAGAGAAAAAAACAATACACTGGACTTGATTAAAATTAAAAACTTGTGGTTTGTGAAAGAAGCTGTTAAGAAAATGAAATGACAATCTGTAGACTGGGAGAAAATACTTGTAAAACATTTATCTGATAACAGACTTGTTTTGAAAATACACACACACACACAAAAAAAACAAAACAACGCTTAAAAACTCAACTATAAGAAAACAAACAACCCGGTGACAAAATGGGCAAATGATCTGATCAGATACCTCCCCAAAAAATAGATGCAGATGGCACATAAGCCTATGAAAAGATGCTCAACATTATATGTCATTAGGAAATTACAAATAAAACATTACACCCCTTTCCCCAAAAAAACCAAACCCACTGCTGTCGAGTCGATTCCGACTCATAGCAACCCTATAGGACAGAGTAGAGCTGCCCCATAGAGTTTCCAAGGAACACCTGGCGGATTCGAACTGCCGACCTCTTGGTTAGCAGCCATAGCACTTAACCACTATGCCACCAGGGTATCTACAAAAAAAAAAAAAAAAAAACACACCCTGTTAGAATGGCTAAATTTGAAAACACTGATAACAGAAGATGCTGGTGAAATGTGGAGCAACGGGAACTCTTATTTGTTGCTTGTGGGAAACCAAGATGGTACAGCCACTTTGAAAAAAGAGTTTCTTACAAGTCTGAACATACGTTTACCACGTGGTCCAGTGGTTGTGCTCCTAGGTATTTACCCAAATGAGTTGAAAACATGTCCACACAAAAACTTGCACAGGAATGTTTGTTTATTGTAGCTTTATTCGTAATTGCCCCAAACTGGAGGCAACCAAGGTGTCCTTCCAGAGGTGAATGGATTAACAAACTGTGTACATGTGTAATGGAATATTATTTAGTGGTAAAAAGAAATGAGTTAACAGGGCATGAAAAGACATGTAGGAACCTTAAGAGGCGATTGTTACATGAAAGAAGCCAGTCTGAAAAGGCTACCTAAACAGTATGATTCCAACTATATAACATTCTTGAAAAGGCAAAACTATAGAGACAGTAAAAAGATCAGGGATTGCCAAAGGTTTGAAGTAAGGGGAGAAGGGACAGATAGGCGGAGCACAGGGGATTTTTAGGGTGGTGAAACTATTCTGTATGATACTGTAATGGTGGATACATGGCATTATGCATTTGTCAAAATCATAGAACTATACAACACAGAGAGTGAACCTTAATGTAAACTATGGGCTTTAATTAATAGTACTGTACCAATACTGGTTCATCAATTGTAACAAATATACCACACTAATGCAAGAGTTAATAATAGGGGGAGTTGTATTCAAGGGAGTCAGGATAAACTTGTGTATCTATAGTATCTGCTCATTTTTTCTGTAAACCTCAAACTACTCTAAAAGATGAAGTCTCTTAATTTTAAAATAACATCCTAGTTAAACTTTCAAAACACTTTCTCTTTACTACACTTCATGTAGCACTTACTTTTGCTATTTTGCATAATGACTTTTGCTCATTTTTTATCATTTTAGTATTATGAGGAATATGCTAGCTCGATAGTTAGAGACCTGAATATCTAGGGACCTGGTTCTAATTTTAACATTGAAACTTTCTGCTTGTCTTTTAAAAAGACAGTTAATGTCTCTAACTCTCAGTTTTCTCAATTATAAAATTGGAAGATTTTATTAATTGGTTTCAAATACTTTGCCCTTTATTCATATCCAGTGAATTAATGCTTAAAAAGAGGAAAAAAAAATATTCTAAGAAAGATCATGTTATCTATTTATACTGTGTCTAAAATTTGTTATTACTGTTTCTGATTTAGGCACAGTCCTCAATACTATCCCTTCAGTCTTTATGCACACTTAAGCGTACCTAAAAATTCACCCCTATCTGCCCACCCATACCTGCCACCTTCCACCATTACCTTACACCCTCCTTGGATCTTAGCATTTTTCAGATACTTTCTTAGGCTGGAGAGAACATGGGGCTAATAGGGGAAGGTTGTGAGTTTGATCCTAATATGGGCTAGTATCACAGACTGGGCTCTTTGGGAAATAGACATTGACATGAAGTTAGGAGTGCAAAAGGTTTATTGAGAGGTAACTTTGTGAAAGGAAAAGGGAGGAAGTAAGATCTGGCAGCGAGAGCTGTCCAACCACGATGCAAACTAGACAAAGTCTCTGCCAGCAAAGATTGCCCAAAGAAGTTCCACATTAGATAGATGTTACAAGCTATCGGCCGTTATAGCACCACCTTACTTGTCACTAGCTGGGGACCATTCTAAGAAGAGCATGACCCAGCTTTAAAGTTGACACAGACTCTTGACAGCGCGTACAGCTGGAGGCTGTCAGTTAACCACACTTCTTGCAGCTGGAAAGCAAGTTCTTTCTTGAAGGGAGATCTGAGATGGCCATCCCCTCGCTTGCCACACTGTTATAGTAAGTTTCATAAAGACCACTGAGTCCGTGGTTAGCCCTGGTCAGCTGCTTACAACGGTGTGGATGAGAGGGATTGGGCCAAAGAGCTCTCTAGCAGTATTGCTGAATGAGTGATAAAAGAAAAAATTAAACCCAAGAGCTCTGGCCTCATCTTTAGTGGATGTGTGTTCTAAAAAACCACTGCTAAAAACAAGTCTCTTGAGATAAGTGAATATACAAGTCATTGTTGATCTTCTGGGATTCTTGTACCTCATATTCCCATAAGGAGGCCAAGTTCAACCTGGTATTCAAAACATGTCAAAATAGGACTGTGAGTCTTGCCTATTAAGAACTCAAAATATCAACTAAATTATGATTCTGTCCTTTTTGGTTGCTAAACTTACACTTTCACAGGTAGCCGAGTATAGAGAAATTGAACTCTGAAGACCCAGTTTTGATTCCTTGATCCAACACTTGTAAGCTTTATGACTTTTAGACAAGTTGCTCTGCTTCTGTAAGACAATTTGTTCATCTGTATGATGGGGCTAATAATACCTACCTCATCAGATTGGTTCGAGAATCAAATGAGATATGTTTATAAACATGATGTGTAAGCTGTAAAGTGGTACACAGGTGCAACCTGTTATCATGTAAATTATAATGATTTGAAATTCTGAGTTCAGTGTCATCGTTTTAAACATTACTATACTGAAAAATTTGGAAACCCTGGTGGCGTAGTGGTTAAGAGCTATGGCTGCTAACCAAAAGGTTTGCAGGTCGAATCTACCAGGCACTCCTTGGAAACCCTATGGGGCAGTTCTTTTCTGTCCTATAGGGTCGCTATGAGTCCAACTCAACGGCAACAGTTTTTTTTTTTTTTAATGTATAAAAATTTATAATGAAGTGTCATCTTTTCAAAGTGCCTATTTTACCTCAGAAGTATGGCTTGCAAATCATTTCTTCCTTATTAATCTATAAATATGTTTTATTGACAAGAGTGTAAAGAAGAACATAAAGGAAATAAACCAAAACCTGTTGCTGTCGAGTGATTGTGACACATAGTGACCCTATAGAACAGAGCAGAACTGCCCTATATGATTTCCGAGGAGCAGCTAGTGAATTTGAACTGCTGACCTTATGGGTTAGCAGCCAAATTCTTAACCACTGTGCCACCAGAGCTCCAAAGGCATTAGGTTTGAAGGATAATTTTTGCAGTCTTATTTCTTCTCAGAAGATGTAAGTGATGAATTCTTGATAAAATTGCCTCATTATTGCTTAGATACAATGGATATATTTTCATTTCTATATAAATAAATTATCTGTAAACATTAGGTGGATAGGGAGGTGAAGGAAATTTGTTGTTCTTGGCTTTCCATCTCTTCACTAAACCATTTCTTAATCTTTTAATTTCTAAATACAATATTGTTTTTTAAAGAAATATAGAAGAGTGACCAAAGAGTGATTTGACCTGGAGATGTTTATTTAGTCCCCCAAAACATGTGAAAAATATCAAGAAACTGTCATCTTCAAATCTGGGATCATTTTGGTAGATCTGCTTTGAAAATTAAGCTTCTAACACTAAGGAACTGGCTCACCCAATGATCTTGTTTCAAGGAAAATAGAGAAGGCAAGTTTGCTGAAATGAAATCTGGTTCATTATCCACTTAGCCTTAGGGATAATCACATTTAAGGGAAAGGCTTTAATTAGCTCAGTTGTTGCTTTTCACCCCATGTTTGGAAAAATCCAATCGTCTCTCCTTTCATTTTCCTTTTTTGTTTTTAAAGTCATCTAATATTATTCCCATTTTATAACTTTCAGATTATGATTTTGAAATCTAAGGGGAAATAGAAAATTTGTCTGCAGAACTTAATTCATATTAGAGCTATCAATTGAACTTTTCATTATACTCAGTGATTTGATGGCACTATGGCTCTCTGTCCAACAACAAACAATTGAAAATATACTCTTCCTACCAAAGGTCTCCAGCTTAACCAAACCTGTGCATCTCCAGGTTTGTTTGTGTGCTTCCAGCCTCCGTTAAGGACTGGTGTTGGAAGTTTATTTTAATTAGAGTTTAAAAGTAATGGACATTACAATCAAACTTACGGACATTCCCAGAATCATTTCGGCAAGCAGCATATGCTCATCTGCAAAGGCCACTCGAGCCTCACGATCAGATTAACACTTCGTTCCGTTTAAGACCATTCTACTCAAGTTTTCCTCATGTTTTCCTGATATTTCTAGTTTAAAACGTAAAAGTCTAATCTTTTTTTTTCTTTTGTTTTTTTTTTTTTTATATTTCCGGTTACTATTTTTTCAGAATTATTTATCTTTTCTTAGGGTTCCAAATTAAGTTTCATTGTGAATCTTCTGAGATTCCTGGTGTTATTTAAGTACAGTTGAGCTACTGAATTTTAAGTCCTACAGCCTATGAATTTAAAAATGGTAGTGGTAGTATGGAATATAATTTATAAATTTCAGATTTTTTATTTCGAAATCCTAATAGGAGATAGAACTTCTTTTTTGTAACTTTAAAACTTGTGCTTTGCAGATACTGAACTTTTATTATGGTAATATGATATTTTATGTCCAGTGCCTAAGTATATTTTGCTTGTATTTTAAATTCTTAATTCTCCATGTGGTTTAAATAACATTTCTCTGGAGAAGCTAAATGATTTACATGCTAATTGAGTAATTTTCACTAGGGGCATTTATGTTGAAGCTTTCCTGATAGCCAAAGTATGTATAAGGAAACACAGCAGGGAAAGCAGTTTGAGGCTTAGGAAATGCCTTTAATGGAGGAGTTCAGACTTGCTCATGCTTGCTAAAGTAGAGGGTCAGCAGAAAAGAGGGAGACCCTAAATGAGATGGATTGACACAGTGGCTGCAACAATAGGCTGAAGCATAACAATAATTGTGAGGATGGAGCAGGACCTGGCAGTGTTTCGTTTTGCTGCGCATAGGGTCACTGTGAGTCAGAACCAACTTTACGGCACCCAACAACAACTGCCCTCAAGTTTCACTTTATTATATTACTTTTCATAGTGTTCTGACACATGCCACCAATCTCGGGCTAAATACAAAGATGACGAATTATATAAATTATCAGTTTACAGAATAAAAGTTACCATTATACCTTAGGTGCATTTTAAATACATTTACATTATAATCATGTCAATAAGATAAGTTTTTGGGCTTTGGGGATATATATATACTGAAAAGGTTAACACAAAATACAGATATAAATGGCATAGCTGTACTCAATTATACATACTGGTAAAAAATACCAATATGTATAATTCAGTATAGCTATCCCATTTTTGTCTGTATTTTGTATTAATCTTGTACTTGTGTACTGAAGTCTGCAAACAACTACTGAGCATCTAGAATATAAAAAGCATTGTGCCAAAATGTTCTGAGTATGCCAGGGTGAGGAGTTTACAACTAATAGGGTATGGGCATATCCAAATAGTTATAAAACTGTGTTAAGTACAATAAAAGTTTGAAACAATAACCCTAGAAAGCAGAAGAAAGAAATAGGAGGAGGCAGAGGCTGGAATGGCAAAGCCTTCTGGAAGAGATGACACTTATTCTGGGCCCTAATAAAATGAATGGTAAATACTACTAAAGCTTTGAAAGTGGAGAAGTGAGGAGGTCGGGGAGAACTTCCGATGGGAAACGAGAAGGACTATTAGAAGACAGTGCATTTGATCTGGGCTATTTTTTTTATGGAGGGTGAGTAGAATTCTGGCAGACATAAATGGAATAAAGGGCATTCAAGCAATCAAATAGCAGAAGCAAAGACCCAAAAGTGGGACAATGCTCAACATATCCTGGACTGTCTGTTTGGCTGGATGTGAGGTGTATAAGAGGGATATAAAACTGGAGAAAGAGGTCGAGACCAGATTGTAAGAACCCTGAAATGCTAAACTGAGCTGTTTGGACTCCCTTCTGTAGAAAGATTCCTTTAATAGTAGTATATAGGAAGACTTCGAAGGTAGAAAGATTGGAAGCAGGGCCATATGCTATGTGTTGAGGGGAGTAATTGAATTCTAATAGTGCAGGGCAAACTTAATAAAGTCCTGAATGGGGCAGGCAGTGGCAGGAGTAATGGGAAGGTGGGAACAGATACAAGAAGCATCCTGGGTGAGAAATTGACAAGACTTGGCACTATTCTCTGTGGGGCAGGGACAAGGAAGGGTTTCGTGATGAGCTCAGATTTTAAGATTGTGATGAGGAGTGTGGCACCAGTGACCAAAATAGCTGTCATTGCAGTTGGAATAGGCTGTAAGTTGAATTAAGGTATTGAAAGGACATAGAAGTTGACATTTTCAGCAGTTATTGGAAATGGAAAGTCTGGAGAGAAGAAACTCAGCTGTTGAGCCCACCACACTGTCTGGATAGTGCTGACATGATGAGAAATTAATATTTTCAGGAACAAATGATTAAAGTTTTGAAAAAGTGGCAAGGCAATCATCATCCATGGAATACATCCATAAAACTTGATGTGACTCCCAGATTTCAGTCAAATCACTTAATCTCTAATCTAATTTTCTCAGCTATAAAGTGAGAAAAATAGCACTGGTTCTATTCCCATCTTCCAAATTCCAGGATTTATAAAAGATGCTGTTTTGTTAAAAAAAAAAAAATATAGTAGGTGCCTGTGTACATATATATATTTGTTGTTATTATATTGAGAGAACTCCAGAAAGATTAAAAAAATACAGGTAGTATTTCAAATTTTTTAGTTGTATATTATAAGAAGTTGTAAATACAAAAATTTATAAGAATAGTTAACTTCTATTAGGCACTTACTCTGTGCTAGACACAATTCTAAGCACTGTGCAAGTGTTAAATAATTTAATTCTTAACACCATGACATTATATTACCTTCATTTTACAAATGATAAAACCAAAGTTCGGAGAAATTAAACATCACTCATCAAGCAGGGATTTGAACTCAGGTATTCAGGCTGCATAGCCCACGTTCCTAACCATTAGGTGATTGTGGTTCCATAAGGAGTGAACATCTGCATCAGACCATACTTTGTTTTGTTATTGCACCTGCATTAACTTGTACTTCACCCTTTACCCTCTCCTCTATTCCTGATGTTTGCATGGTCTTAGTTGCACAGCTTTGCTTCCACATACACAGTTCTCTTTCTTTTTCCATTGTACATTAGATGAAGGCTTACAGAGCAAATTAATTTCTCATTAAACAATTAATACACATTGTTTTGCGACATTGGTTGCAACACTCTCCCCTTCTTGACTGTGGTTTCCCCATTACCAGTTTTCCTGTCCCCTCCTGCCTTCTAGTCCTTGCCCCTGGGCTGGTATGTCCAATAAACCTCATTTTGTTTTATGGGCCTGCCTAATCCTTAGCTGAATGGTGAACCTCAAGACTGACTTCAGTACTTAGTTAAAAACGTGTCTGGGGGCCATACTCTCAGAGTTTCTCCAGTCTCTGTCTGCTCTTTTTCTGTGAGTTTGAAATTATTCTACATTTTTCTCCAGCTCTGATCAGGACCATCTATTGTAATTCCTGTCAGAGCAGTGTGGTGAAGGCTGTGGTCATTGTGGTCCATTAGTCCTTTGGACTAATCTTTCCCTTTTATTCTTGGTTTTCTTCATTCTCTCTTGCTCCAGATAGGGTGGGATCAGTGGAGTTTCACTTAAAAGCTTCAAGCTTTTAAGACCCCAGATACTACTCACCAAAGTAGGAAGTAGAACATTTTCTTTATTAATTATATCATGCCAACTGAGCTGGACATCCCCCGAGACCATGGTACCCAGCCTTCAGCCCAGAAATTTGGTCCCTCAGGAAGTTGGGATGTGTCTATGAAGCTTCTATGACCTTGCCTTGGTCAAGTTGGGTCGACTTCCCCAGTATTGTATACTATCTTACCCTTTACCAAAGTTACCACTTACCTATTTTCTAGTTAGTGTTTTTTACACACACAATTTCTTGCTCTGAAGGTAAATTAATTGAGGCTGGTACTATGCACCGGGGAATTGGTTTTGCATTTAGTCCAAATGGAGTTTAAATCCAAGCATTCTGTGTGATCTTGGGAAAGCTACTTACCAACCTGAAGCCTGGTTCCTCTGGCAAACACCAAGGTGAAGAGAGATAAATGAGGTAATATATGGGATGTATCTGGCTTTTAGAAGTCAGTTGCCAGGGCACCATATCTATAAGGTGCAGTAGGCACAGTACTTGCTGAAACTGAAGAGGACTCGAAGGTCAAAGACTTCCACCTTCAGTACGGATTACACCTCAACATAAAGAAAACAAAAATCCTCACAACTCGACCAATAAGCAACATCATGATAAATGGAGAAAAGGTTGAAACTGTCAAGGATTTCATTTTACTTGGATCCACAATCAACACCCATGGAAGCAACAACTGAGAACTCAAAAGACACATTGTGTTGGGCAAATCTGCTGCAAAAGACCTCTTTAAAATGCTAAAAAGCAAAGATGTCGCTTTGAAGACTAAGGTGCACATGATCCAAGCCATGTTGTTTTCAATCACCTCTATGCATGTGAAAGCTGGAAAATGAATAAGGAAGCAGAAGAACTGATGCCTTTGAATTATGGTGTTGTTGAAGAATACTGAATATACCATGAACTGCCAGAAGAACAAATAAATTCGTCTTGGGAGAAGTACAGCCAGAATGCTTCCTAGAAGCGAGGATGACAAGACTTCGTCTTAGATACTTTGCACGTGTTATGAGGAGGGACAAGTCCCTGGAGAAGGACATCATGCTGGGTAGATTAGAAAAAAAAAAAAAAATTTTTTTTTTTTTTTTTAAGGTAGGTGAAAAAGAGACCCTCAGTGAGATGGATTGACACAGCAGCAGCTGCAACAATGAGCTTGGCCCAGGTCGAGGCAGTGTTTCATTCTGCTGTACTTAAGGTAACTACGAGTCAGAACCAACTCGAGCGCACCTAAAAACAACAATAGGCACAGTGTAGAGGATCCATGATATTTATATTTTTTCATTTACTTTAAAGTCAGAAGGAAATAATGAGCTTTTAGGTTAAATAAAATTTTAATATATGATATTAATACATTCTTCATACCAATGCAATGCAGTTGTAAAATATACATGTATTTTTTAATGCAGTAAATGGCCTATGGAGGAAAAAGTACCTCAGGCCCACAAATGTCATAATGTAGCCGTGGCAATCACTTCTTACCTAGCTCCCTTAAAGCCTCTTGTGGTGAATGAGACGTAATGCTTGTCCATATATTTAGTTGACTGATTTCGTTAGTCAGCTGATTTTTAGTTTGTGTCAATTATAATAAAGTAAAAACTGACATTTATGTTTTCTCACCCATGAAGATTTTTCTAACACCCCTTTCCTAAAAAGTTAATTATTTGCTCTTCTGGGCTACCTCTGTACTGTGTAGTTAAACTTCTCACAACACATTTGAACTATTTACGTTTATATCTACCTCCTACCAGACCGTCAAAGCTTCTGAAAAGCGTGGGTTGTGTCCGATCCACTGCTGCATCTCCAATAACTAGCAGAATGCATGGCACATGGAAGGTCATTCATAAAAGTATGGTGAATTAAATTGATTCTGTTTGCAATGCTAACATTGTATTGCCATCCATAGGCTAACTGCTGCTTGCTTGTAAACAAGTTTGTACCTGTCACCTACAACTTGAGATATCTGAAATGAAAAATTGTCACCTATCCTCCTCCTTATGATTTTTCTATATTTTTCAGCACTACTTTCTACCAGTCTAATTATTCCTTAAAAATCAGAAGTTAAATAAATTAGTTTTTCAAGTCTACTTCCCTCCCTTGTTAAATTAATTTAATTTATAAAGGGCCTGTGGAGGTAACCAAGGCCCTTTGGTATCTTCCTCTTCATGTATGCATTCCTGCATTATAAATGATTCTGACCTAATGGGAATACAGTGTTAAAATGAAAAATGAATCTTTAATTCCTCAGTTCCAAAGACAGACCAACATTACCTAATTACAGGAGAGAAGGCAACATACATCCCTACTAGGGCTTAAGCAGCTAGTTTTATGGACAATGACTTTTCTTATTTTACTTTAATATTATTAATGAAAGATTCTTTGAAGAGGAGCAAAACCCATCATAAATTATTAGGAAATCGATTGCTGATGAGTAGTTTTATTTATTTATTTTGTAGAGACAACCAAGTACCACCTTGGTTTTCATTTATTTTCTCTCTCTCCCACTCTCTGATTTGCCGCCTTCTCAGGCTTGGAGAGTTTTTACTTGTTAACTTGTTGTGCATTGAAGAGTGAGGCCAGGGAAGGAGAAGTTGGGAGACTGTTTACAGTTTGGACAGTTGGTAAATGATGGTACCAATTACAGCAAACTGTAGGAGAAAAGGGTAATTTTGGTTCTTTCTCAATCTGGAACTGCACAGTAACTGGCAACAGGGTTGGCTATTTGCAAAGATTATTTTCCATTCTTAACATTGCTTTGAAAGAGAAGTGGCTGATTTTAGCTGTGGAGAACCAATGTATGCTCATGTATAGAGAATGGAAGTTCAGTATTTTGGTGTGGTGTGAATACATGGAGGCTCATGGTTATTGGGTTCTTCAAAAGTGCTTTAAATTTCTAACTACAAAGAAAGGATGTTTGATAAGAAAAAAATGGGCACTTCTTACCTTGATGTGAGTTTTGCTAGATGATTTTCTCATTTTAGTAGTAACAATGACTGTATCTACTACTGGCATGACACTTTCAGCTGACAGATTGCTTTCAAGGCATTATTTCTTTTGATACTTACAATCCCATAAGAATATTATTATCGTCAATATTTTACAGATGAGGAAATTGAGGTATATGAAATTTAAGTAACTTAGACAAAATCACACAGTTAGTAACTGGCCAAATTAGGACCAAATTTTGGATCTTTTTTGTCTTTACATTTCCTTATTTTTTATGACTTCTAAGCTCTTTAGGAGCCCTTGTGGTGCAGTGGTCGAGTGTTTGGCTGATAACCAAGAGGTTGAAAGTTTGAATCCACCAGCTGCTCCTTGGAAGCCCTATAGGGCAGTTCTACTCTGTCTTATTGGGTTGCTGTGAGTTGGAATCTACTCGATGGCAATGGGTTTGGTTTAGTTTTAGTAGCCTCTTTAAGCCAGTGAGATCTAACCACAAGCCTCTTGCCATAATTGGAGGACAATCCAAAACAGCTTTTCTATGACTCTTTCCAGACTTGCTCCCCTCTGATAATTTATCCACTTTCATTGGCCACTTGGACCTTAGTCTACACTGCTGTTACCTCTGACTTGGAGTGGCATGTATTCACCCCTATCCCGCTGTATTTGGAATTCGGCCTGAAAACAATCGTGTTTCTTTTATTTGTCAACTTAGTGACTCAAGCCATTGCATGCCAGTATAGCATGAATGTTAGTTTCTCCTCCCTAAGATTTTCCATCCCTCTTTCATTGTCCAGAAAGCTTGCTAAATCCAGAAGGGGTCTTTCTACTCTCCAACTGCCAAGCAGAGAAAACATTTGAGTTGAGTCATTGATTCCTGCTGTTGCTTCTGGCTATCACATGGTATCGTAGTGGTAGACTACTTGCACAGTTTTGTGGCTAAGTTTTATTCACTGTTGCTTGATTGCCCTTGTAAGCATAGTTCCTTTATCAGCTTATAGGGATACTCATGTTCTGTGCTATGATTACAACTCTTTTTAATTCACACTCCCAGGTCCAATCAGTATTCCCCCATAGCAGGGTGGCTGAGTCTGGAAGAGCTTCCTGCACAGCCTTAAGCTGAAATCCTCTCTCATTCTCAAAAACGTCCCTATGTCAAAACTCAAGCCTCCAGCTGAGATGCCCCCAATCCTCAAGACAATTTTACTTCAGAATCTAGCTCGTGTTCCCTGTCACAGGGCTTTGGTGAAGGTCATCCTGATTCATCTTGACAGGTCTCCCAAACTTTGAATCTTAGGGAGCGGGACTTATGTTCTGTCTTCCAGGAAGATCAGGTATCACAACAAATAAACAGCATGTTTGGTCGTCCCAAATGCTCTCCCTCCTATGTTCAAGGAAGAAGTTGCCTTCACACCTCACATTCACAGGATTTCTTCAAGAGATCAGGAAAATCAGTGTTTCTACTTCTACATATGGAAAGGTTGGTATTATTTTAAAATGAGTCCTCATTGGGCACTCCACTTAATCTCAGCCTGAACAAGCCTTTATCACACTTGTATATTTATATAATGCTATACAGTTTTCACTTGCACCTTCACACTCATGCTTACTTCAGTTACTTCTCACAAAACCCAATGAGGTAGTTGTAAGGTCTTATTCTCTACATTTCATGGTAGAAAGATTGAAGTCTAGAAATTGGACTTGTCCCAAATAGCTAGTGTAGAGGAAAACCCAGACAGCAAACTACATTTTCTGACAGCAAGTACCACTGAATTTGCACTGTATTCTTTTTTTTAATTTTTTAAAGTTGTGATTTAGATGAAGGTTTGCAGAGCAAATTAGTTTCTCATTAAACAATTAATATACATATTGTTTTGGACATTGGTTGTCAGACCCATGACGTGTCAACACTCTTCCCCTTTTCAACCTTGGGTTCCCCATTTCCATTCATTCAGATTTTCTGTCCCCTTCTGCCTTCTCATCCTTGCCCCTGGGCTGGTGTGCTCATTTAGCCTCATATACATGGTTGATCTACCTGTATTATTGTTTGTTTTATGGACCTGTCTAATCTTAGGCTGAAAGGTGAGCCTCAGGACCGACTTCAGTGCTGAGTTAAAAGGATGTCCAGGAGCCATACTCCCAGGGTTTCCCCAATCTCTGTCAGATCAGTAAGTCTGGCCTTTTTCTGTGAGTTTGAATTTTGTGCAATTTTCTCTAGCTTTATCTGGACCCTCTATTGTGATTCCTGTCAGAGCAGTCAGTGGTGGAAGCCAGGCACCATCTAATTGTGCTGGACTCAGTCTGGTGGAGGCTGTGGTAGTTGTGATCCATTAGTCGTTTGGATTAATCGTTCCCTCGTGTCTTTGATTTTCTTCATTCTCCCTTACTCCAGAGGAGGTGGGACAAGTACACATATCTTAGATGGCTGATCACAAGCTTTTAAGACCCCAGATGCTACTCACCAAAGTAGGATGTAGAACATTTTCTTTATAAACTGTGTTATGCGAATTGAGCTAGATATGTCCCAAGACCATGGTCCCCAGCCCTCAGCCCAGTAATTCGATCCCTCAGGGAGTTTGGATGTGTCTAGGAAGCTTCTGTGGCTTTGCCTTGGTCAAGTTGTGCCAACTTCCCCAGTATTGTGTACTGTCTTACCCGTCACCAAAGTTACCATTTATCTTTTGTCTAATTAGTGTTTTCCCTCCCCATTCCTCCCCTCCCTTGTAACCATCAAAGAGTGTTTCTTTCTGTGTATAAAACTTTTCATGAGTTTTTCTAATAGTGGTCTCATATAGTATTTGCCCTTTTGTGATTTACTTATTTCCCTCAGCATAATGCTCTCCAGATTCATCTATGTTGTGAGATATTTCACACATTAATCACTGTTCTTTATCATCGTATAGTATTCCATTGCACATATGTTCCATAATTTGTTTGCGATGGCACTTAGGTTATTTCCATCTTTTTGTTATTGTGAATAATGCTGCAATGAACATGGGTGTGCATGTATCTATTTGTGTGAAAGCTCTTATTTCTCTAGGATATATTCCTAAGAGTGGAATTGCTGGGTCATATGGTATTTCTATTTCTAGCTTTTTAAGGAACCGCCATATCGTTTTCCAAAATGATTGTTCCATTTTGCATTCCCACCAACAGTGCTAAGAGCTCCAATTTCCTTGCGGCCTCTCCAACATTTGTTATATTCTAGTTTTTTTTTTTTTTGATTCATGCCAGCAATGTCAAGGTGAGATGGTATTTCGTTGTAGTTTTGATTTGCTTTTCTCTAATGGCTAGTGACTGTGAGCATGTTAGCCACCTTAATGTCTTCTTTGGTGAAGTGTCTGTTCATACTTTTTGCTCATTTTTAATTGGATTATTTGTCTTTTTTCTTGTAGAGGTGTTGGATTTTCCTGTATATTCCTATAGATTTTTCCCAGCCTGTAGGTTGTATTTTTACTCTTTTGGTGAAGCCTTTTGATGAGCATATGTGTTTAATTTTTAGAAGATCCCAATTTTCTAGCTTATCTTCTGGTGTTTGTGTATTATCAGTTATGGTTTGTATCTATTTGTGCCATGTATTAGGGCCTCTAGCATTCACCTATTATTTCTTGTATGATCTTTATTGTTTTCAGTTTTATATTTAGGTCTTTGATCCATTTTAAATTAGTTTTTGGGTATAGTGTAAGGTATGGGCACTGTTTCATTTTTTTACAGATGGACATCCAGTTTTGCTAGCACTTTTTGTTAAAAGAACTGCCTTTTCCCATTTGATGGACTTCGGGCCTTTGCTTAAGATCAGGTGAACGTAGGTGGATGGATTTACATCTGGATTCTCTGTTCTGTTCCCTTCGTCAATGAAGTTGCACTGTATCCTGAAACCTCTTGTGATTTAATTTTTTTATGACTGTTAAAAATTTTGTTCAATAATGTACTTAGTTTGTATTGCTTTAAGGGCTTCTGAGTCTTCTGTAGGGTTTATTGTTTATTATTATTTTTTATTTTTAAATTAAATCATATGTTTCCAGGATTTTTAAAAACTTGCACATGACAAAAGTATATATATGTGATCTAATTCATTAGATTTACAGACAATTCTTGGTGCAGACTCCTTGAAATAGCATTTTAGCTGCAGGGGCTACCTTCCTATTCCTAATTTTTGGGGTGTCTTCATGGCTAATTCTAATTCTTTTTTTTTTTTTTTTTTAATAATTTTTGTCTTTGTTGTTATTGAGAATATATAAAGCAGAAAAAAAAAAAATTTTAACCAATTCAACAATTTTTGCATATACAATTCCGTGACATTGCTTACACTCTTCAAGTTGTGCAACCATTTTCTCCCTCCTGTTCAGAATTTTTCCTCCCCCATTAACTCAGTCTCCTCTAAGTTTCCTATCTAATCTTTGGGGTTGCTAATGTCAATTTGTTCCCATATAAGTAGTTCTTAAAAGAGGGCAGTGTTCAAGGCAGACATTATCTACAAGTTCAGCTAAACTATTGCTTTGTTTTAAGAAGACTTTAGGGCATATTTTTTATTTAAATTTTAAGATTAAAAAATTATCTCAGCCTAATAGTTTCCAGAGTTCATCCAAGTTCCATGGCTCCAGAAATTCTGGAGTCCCTGAGAATTTGAAATTCTCTTCTGCATTTTCTCCCTTTTGATTAAGATTCTACTATAGAATCATTGAATCAAAATGTTCAGTAATAGTAGTCAGGCACCATCCAGTTCTTCTGGTCTCATGGCAAAGGAGGCATTGTTCATGGAGGCAACTGGCCACAAATTCCATTTCTTCCTCTGTTCCTGACTCTCCTTCTTCCTCTGTTGCTCCAGGCAAATGGAGGCCAATTGTTGTACTTTGGATGGTTGCTTGATAATTTTTAAGACCCCAGGCATTTGTTTTTAAAATTTCTTTTTGAAGAATATCAGTTTTCTAAGAATTATTTCTAAAAACATTTGAATTACATTTTCAACAACAAAGAATGTTCTCTAAATTCAGGTGAGATGTACTCAAGGTCGTAATTTGGCTCTCGTCAACTTGTTCTAATTTCCTTCAGTTTCAACTTGAACTTGCATATGACCAATTGATGGTCTGTTCTGCAGTTGGTCCCTGGCCTTGTTCTGACTGATGATATTGAGCTTTTTTATCATCTCTTCCCACAGATGTAGTTAATTTGATTCCTGTGTATTCCACCTGGCAAGGTCCATGTGTATACTCATCATTTATGTTGGTGAAAAAAGATATTTGCAATGAAGAAGTCATTGGTCTTGCAACTTTCTATCATGTGATCTCTGGCATCATTTCTATCACCAAGGCCATATTTTCCAACTACTGATCCTTCTTGTTTCCAACTTTCGCATTATTTATCAATGCATCTTGATTACATGTTCGATCAATTTCAGGCTGCAGAAGTTCGTAAAAATCTTCAACTTCTTCATCTTTGGCCTTAGTGGTTGGTGCGTAGATTTGAATAATAGTCGTATTAACCAGTCTTCCTTGTAAACATATGGATATTATCCTGTCACTGACAGTGTTGTACTTCGGGATAGATTTTGAAATGTTCTTTTTGATGATGAATGCAATGCCATTCCTCTTCAAGTTGTCTTTCCCAGCATAGTAGACCATATGACTGCCCATTTCAAAATGGCCAATACCAGTCCATTTCAGCTCACCAATGCTGAGGATATCAATTTTTATGCATTCCATTTCATTTTCACAGTTTCCAATTTTCCTAGATTCATACTTTGTACATTCCACATTCTAATTATTAATGGGTGTTTGCAGATGTTTCTTCTTATTTTGAGTCTTGTAACATCAGCAAATGAAGGTCCAGAAAGCTTTACTTCATCCACATCATTAAGGTTGACTCTACTTTGATGAGGCAGCCCTTCCCCATTCATCTTCGGAGTTCCTTCCTACCTGAGGAACTCATCTTCCGGCATAATATCAAACAATGTTCTGCTGCTATTCATAAGGTTTTCACTGAATAAGACTATAAGGTCCCTATTGATGTGGAGTTTGCCTTCTGAGGAGGTGGGGGAATGACAAGGGTAAATAATCGGTCAATAATTTGTAAACAGTCATTAAATCAGTAGACAAGTACATGAACGATATACTCTCAAATAGCTGAAGGGGATGATAATAGTATAGAGTAATGAGGACTGGATGGGTGCTTTTTTAGTTAGGATGATCAGAGTAGGCTTCTCTGAGGAGGTGACATTTGAGCTGAGAAAGAGCCAATCATGTGAAGATCTAAGGCATGTGTTCCAAGAAAAAAGGGTAGAAAATGTGATGACCCTCAAACGAGTTAGTTCTGTTCAATGGCCTTGCGAAGCCCAGTGTGACAGGAACAGAAAATTTGGGGAGAGGGGCACCTCATGAGGTTGCAGGGTTAGGCAGAATGCGTGTGCCACGGAAAACAGTTTGAGTTCATTATAATTACAATGGGAAGCCATTCGAGGCTTTTAAGCAGAAGGATTAACATATTCTTATTTAAGATTTTTAAAAGACAATTCTGGGGATAAAAGCCAAATGATGTGTTGACGGTTTGACTTAAAGCTGTAGCTTTAGAAACAGGGAAACTGGAGGATTCAGAATAGATTTTGGAAGGTGGGCTGCTAGTAGTTGCTAAAGTGTTGGATGGGAGGGATGAGGCGATAGATGAATCAAGGATGATTCTAGGATCTGAACAATTGGGAAGGTTATGTTGCCATTCACAAAAATGGAGACTAACAGATTTGATATGAATGCTTAAAGATCACCCGCTCTCTCCTCTTGTGCCTTTTTTGCTTTCAAGACATTGGAGTATGCACCTTTCATGAACTTCCTGCTCTGAACTTCATTGACTCTGATTTGCATTGCAACCTAATTTGTGAAATGCTAAATACTATGAAGTATCATTCTTTTCTTTCCAAAAATACTGATGTATGTGAAGATTACAAAAACAACACATTCTTAGTAAGTCATGTGCTCCAGACTTGAGGTTCCAGGAAAAGTGAAGAGCTTATCTGGAAACAGACATCCCCATTTTGCTTCCTCTGCCTTGTGATTACTGACTCATGCAGACAACATGGCTGTCTAGAGACATAGGCCATAGAATGGAATAAAGCTTCATTTTCTACACAGGAGAGGAAATCCTGAGATTCAGCGTCTTAACAGATAGAATTAACCAGTAAACATATTGAAGAACTTAATCCCTTTCCAGCAAATGATTAAGAAGCGTCTCGTCCCTCTGTCCCCTTATTTCTCAGTTAGTCTAAAGCCTGCGTATACCGAAGGGTCTTGCAGCACTACTCTCTCTAAGTTTCAGATGGCAATAGACAGACTTTTTAGTGACCAGGTACAAATGTTGTGCTAACTGCTTTATGTTGTGAAATTCCAATGCAGCAAACAAATAAACGAACAAACAAAAGCAAAATTAACAGGGTGGATCATTTTCTTTGGAAAAAGAATTTATTGTAGGATGTGTTTAAATTGTGAGTAGCATTAAAGGATTTAAAATAGAATTTTATAAACACCCTTTCTGAGACACACCTATATCATCTAACGTGGGCCCTCTATACCGTGTTGTATCTAAATGTCTTAAGTTAATGCATAGGTAAAGTTGCCATGGGGATTCTTACTTCATTTTCCAAGGAAGCACAATATAATCTTTCTTTTCATTTTCGTCAGTGAATAAAAGATTTGTCATTGTTAACTTTCTCCTACTCTTTATTATACTGGGAGTTCTCCTGGTAATTTTCCATTTGTACCTGTGGTTTCTTCTTTACCCACTGATGAGTTTATTTCTCAGGTTGGCAATAGTGTTGAGATAAACTCATAAATAATTATTCTTTGAATGCTGGAAAGAAAATTTCTTTTATTCATGAGTAAGTACAGCATTTACTTGTTGTGAATATTGTATTTGTGTTGAAATATACATTTTCTTTTACCTATTATCATTTTAAAAGATTCTGGAAATGTAGAATGACAGATTTTCATTACTAAAGCCTAGCATTGAGGGGTTTTGTTTGTTTGTTTGTTTGTTTTGCCTAAAAGCAATAAAACATATGTGAAAACATGCATTAATAATAGTAATAATAATAAAATAAAATAAGTTGAATTGAATTTGGATGAAAATGCTTTGAAATTGATAAAACTATGCAAATGTAAGATGTTTTTATTATTATTTATGATTGTTAAAGTGTGTTAGATAATGCTATTAGCTTGATTTGTAATTTAAGAATTAGATAATAAAGACAAATTATAGTTAACTTTATATTTGGAGATGAATCACAATAGAACATTGACTCACTTGTTTTGGACACATCATTAGGAGGGATCAATCCCTAGAGGAGGATATCAGGTCTGGTGCTGTAGAGGGCCACTGACTGCAAGGGGAAGCCTAGGTGAAAAGGATTGGCACAATACTAGCAACGATGGACTCGAACATGCTGGCAATAGTAAGGATAATGCAGGACTGGGCAACATTTTATTTCATTCTCTTGTATATTAGGTCACCAGGAGTTGGTGTTGACTCAATGGAAGCTATTTATCTGTCTACTTGGAGACTCATTAATAAACACTACTTTAAAAGTGCCTTTTAGGAGTTTTATAGAGGGCTTTGGTGGAGTTGCATTGCTTCTAGACTTACATTCTTGAAGTACTTGCCTTCAGATTTTTCATAGGATGCAGTATATGGTGTGTTGGTTAAGGACGTGGTGCCAAGCTTCCTGGGTTCAAATTTCACCCAAACTGTAAGAGCCTGAGCAAGTTATATAGTTATTTTGTGCCTCTGTTTTCTTATTTATAAAATGACAATAATAATAGCATCTAGTAACTGAGGATTAAATGAGCTAATGTACATAAAACACTTAGAAGAATGTCACATAGTAAAAAACAGATGTCAGCAAATATTTCTTGCAAATCTGGTAAAAAAAAGTCAAGTCTACTGGTTATTAAGTTATGTTGTTTCTGTTTGGATTCTTCACTATGTGCAGAGATCAGCAATGATCTCTTCTTATTGTCGTGATTTCTCTATTTTGTCTCATAAAGTATAAAAATTAAAATGTATAATCTTTAAAAAAAAAAAAAAGGATTTGGACTTCAAAACGGAAAAAACAAGGCAGCACCTTGAATCTGTGCTCTACCCCAAGGGCCCAGCTGGGTGTCTGACACTAATAGGCCCTCTGTGAACCAGGGTCCACTCACTGCTTGTGTATGTCCAGGACTCTGATCTGTGTTAAGCAAGGGCATGACTTCTGTGTTCCTAGTAAATCCATGTAGCATTCTTTTTCAAATATGGCCTTGAACCTTAAGAGAATCAGAAACTTTTGAAGGTATAGCATGATGGCTAAACTATTAATTTTTTTTTTAAATGCATACTTCAGCACATTTAGCTAGTGTTTTCTGTTCTTAAATTAGCAACCTTTTAAAATGTATGATTTTAAATTACATGGTAGATTATTCAGGTACTCATCCAACAATTAAAATATAAACACTGCCAATTTTCCTAAAAGGCAAGACTTAGGAGATGATTATATATGAAAGAAAGTAGAATTGTGATCTTTTTTATTCTTGCCTGCCTTGAATTTTGCAGTTTTGATTAAACTGGTATTTAAAAATACTGGGTTCTGTCTGTTAAGAACTGTGTGTTGTTTATAGAGATTTTTAGGTGCAAATTATCTAGCCAGATGTTTAAACACCAAGGGGAAACAAGTTAAATACAATTAACACAGTCCTCATTTATTAAGCAGTTAACTCTCAGCAGTAGGTCACAAAATCGGGCTTTTGATCATTTAGATAATTTTAAATGAAGAATACAAAAACCTAATTTTGAAACCAGATAAACTTTGCAAAATTAGGGAACATTCTATCCATTTTAGTTAGCTTCTCAATTTTGTTTATTGATTGCCTATGCCATTGTCTTTTTTAAAAATAATTTTTATTGTGCTTTAAGTGAAAGTTTACAAATCAAGTCAGTCTTTCACATATAAACTTAAAAAAAAAAGAAAATTAATACGCCTTAATACATACTCCCAGTTACTCTCCCCCTAATGAGTCAGCCCGCTCCCTCCTTCCCAGTCTCTCCTTTCATGACCGTTTTGCCAGCTTCTAACCCCCTCTACCCTCCCATCTCCCCTCCAGACAGGAGGTGCCAACATAGTCTCAAGTGCCCACCTGATGCAGGTAGCTCACTCCTCATTGGCATCTCTCTACACTTTATGGGTATTGCAACAGATGTATTAATATTACGATATAATTTTCCATGAGGTAATTCATACCAATTGATTATGGGCCTATGAAACTATCTGAGAACAAGTACAGGTGGGGTGCATGGAAGATACACACAGAAAAAAATATAATAATAAAAATGTGTTTTGTTTCAGGTACTCAGCAGCAGCTCAATTCAACTCTTACATAGTTACCTATAATGTGTGAAACGTGGTAAAATGTGGTATGTGGGTATATTTAAAATGTATTACGTGTATGAGGTGGGGACTCCTAAAATCAACATGCTGGGAATTGCTAAGGTCTTAAAATAGTTCTGATTATGGTGAATTTTAAAATGTTCTTTATAATTATTTAAAATAAAAAAGCAATATAATAAAATTATAGAAAGCTTGGATCTGGGAAAAAAATCACTTGTGCCTTACTATATATTACCTGGGGCCCTGGTGGCACTGTGATTGTTTGACTGCTAACCAAAACGTCAGCAGTTTGGATCCACCAGCCACTCCTTGGAAACCTAATGAGGCAGCTCTGTTCTGTCCTATAGGGACTCCTGGTGTTGTGATGGTTAATTGCTGAGCTGCTAACACAAGGGACGGTGGTTTAAACTCTCTAGCTGCTCTGAGGAAGAAAAGACCTGGTGATCTGCTTCTAAGAGGTCACATCCTTGAAAAACTATGGGGCAATCCTACTTTTCCATATAGGGTTGTTGTCATTTGGAATTGACTTGACAGCACCCAACAACAACATATGTGTCATATATCAGTAACAATATCTTAAATCTTCTTGAGGAAGAGCTTAAAAATACCATTTTATCTTTTAAAAGTCTCTTTGGAGACCAAGGAAATTATTCCCAAATATTAACATTGAGCCTATTTTTTAATAAGGTATTAAAAACAGTGTTATATTTGGAAGCTGTATTATAGTAAGAATCAGAAATTTATGTTCAAGTGCCAACCCTGACAACATGAACTTGGTTACTATGGTTGGTTCTAGTTCTGTCATTTGAAGTCTGTTTGTGGTACATGGGTATATATGAGAAACACACATATAGAACCGTGAGAATCAGTTATGACCCACATGCCCTGACCTAAAACCATGCTGCAAGGCTAACAGAGATTTATGTACACCTTCTTGAACTTTTATTTCCCTCTGGTAAAATGGTTATATTTTGGGAGGGAAGATACCTATATTTCTCTTAGTTAATGTATATAGGGAGCAACAGAAGGTAACAGGGATGATGAGAAGGGAGGAAAACAGACTTAGCAAGTGTAAATGAGAGCAATGGAGAGGAAGAAAGCAATTTAAGGATCCAATTATTTACTTGACAACTATTTGCAAATCTGTTCACTATGGAGATGAGAAAAAGAGAGGACAGGATATTAAGGAGACAAAGAAAATACAGTGGATGAAGAATACTTTCTAAGTTTGCCTCGGTTTCATAGGGCTTCCATTTTTCCTCTTTCTTTGCCTATTGCTACTTGTTTCTGGATATGGAGGGAGGAATATCCTAAAATTATTTAGACACAATGAATAAGAATTTTTAGAAACCACAAAAAACATTCCATTTTATTATAGAATAATTAAATTTAAAAATCCACTTTCAGCCACAAGTTGCACAGTCCTGAACAAACATCGAGTTTATTTGTCTAGGTTATTTTTACCCCATCTGCTTTTGTAAAACAGGATTATCCTTAACCACCCTTAGCAGGTGAAATCCAATTTACTTCTTTGTCTAATATTTAGGATAAAATGCAACCCAAATGTCAGATGTTCTGGGTGTTGTTATTATTATTGTTATCACCACGGCCAAAAAAAACCAGTTACCATCGAGTTGATTCCGCCTCATGGCATCCCATAGAGACCTCTCAATTTTTAAATAATGAAATATTAACATAAAACTATACTCAACCCAGTGGCTGAAACAATGAATTAAAATATAGCAACAATCATGAAGATGGTATAGAACCAGGCAAAGCTTAGTTCTGTTATAAATTTGGTGGCTATAACTTGAAGTCAACTTGATGGCCGCTACCAGTAACAAAATACTCAACAAAAATTTGTTCCCTTTTCACTGTGTCTCTGCAAATGAAGCAGTAAGTAGATAGATGACACCTATTTGAACCTGGAGTTTTGGGTTTGGATTTCTACTCCCCACGTAACTGATTGTGTGAACTTAGGCAAATTACTTCATTCTTCTTTGTCTATAAAATTATAATAATTGTAATAATTTCCTCATAATGTTTTAATTCAGATTAAATGAGTTAATTTAGGCTAAGCACTTAGAAAAGTACTTAAAACATATAAGCTGTTCATAGTTCAGTTGTTAACTTTGATGACATATCAGAATCACCTAGAGTTTGATGGCTGTACATTTGACCAATTAAATCAGAATCTTGGGGTCGGACCCAGATATTAAAAAAAAATATTAGTAGTCATTAAAGCTCTGTGATTCCAGCGAATACCCAAATATGGTGACTACTGCCATAAATGCTGGCTGTGATTATCCTGCTGACTAATTTATAAATTTACTGAGAGCAGGGAGTATTTTACTTCTTTTTCATACCCTCCTCATCTAGCTCAGCGTCATATTTGTAACTAATGCTTGTTTAATATTTATCAATTAAGGAGAACATGTTAATGATTCTTTAGATGTGTAAAGACTTTGCAGTACTGTACTGTAGAGGTGCTAATTTTAAGTATTGATTATTCATTCACTTATTTATTCGTTTATAACTGTTATACATTTATATAGTTTGAAAAATGCAATCTCTGACCTGAAGAGTTTATAATCTAATATATTAATGTATGCAGTGACATGATGATGAGGGAACATGAATAAGTACATACATGACTTTTCTAGAAGGAAAATAGATCAAGTTTAAATGTCAGGTTGCAATTTGGATCCCTAGGAAGCAGATTCTACGATGGCGCATGCAGGGTGTTTGTTAAGAAGTGCTCTTAGGACCAACACCTGTGTTGTGTGCTGGGTGGTTGAGAGAGGGAAGGGTTACTGGGATAGGCATGATTGGGTAGGTAGAAGAAGTTAAATTTCAGTGCATTTTCAATAAAGATTTCAGGTAACCCCACAGAGTTCTGGGACTGGTATGACTCTGCGTAAGTTGTCCCAAGTTAGGCTGAAAAGAGCCTGGTTTTCATTCCTCCATGTTGATTAGTACTTGCATACAGCTGCTGCTGGAAGTAATGATCTTGAGTGAGGCAGGGTCCTTAGCTGAGGCAGCCTCCAAATAGAGCTAACAGGATGTCTTCTGGCAGCACTCCCAGCAGACAGGAATGGGTCCTTAATTCCTAAAGGGTGCACGGTGATGCTAAAGAGTATCAAAGCTCCACCACATGCAACCAAAGGGATTAACAAAAAAAATGTTCCCTGGGCTCAAAGAAAAAAGAGATCATGTTTATTTAGGTGAAGGAAAAAGAGACAAAGGGAGAATCAGGGACTCTTTTCTGAAGGGCATGCCATTGCAATTTGAAATTTAAGGATGGGTATAATTTCAAGAAGGTGAAATGAGGTGCTGGGTATATCAAGTACAGGAAACCATAGAGCTAAAGATGGGAAAATATGAAGTATAGATTTATAGAGAAACTACTGGGTCTAGAAAGCCAAGCTAGGCAGATTAGGCTTAATTTGGTTGAGCTTCTCAAGTAGGAAAGAAGATGTACCAGTGTGCTCTAGATTAATCTGGTAGCAATATGAAGAAATAAGAGGAGGAATTCTGTCATTCTATCATTTGATCTCCAGCATTGTTTCTATCACCAAGATCCTTCTTCGTTTCCAATTTTCACATTAAAATCACCAGTAACTATCAATGCATCTTGATTGCATGTTCGATCAATTTCAGACTGCAGCAGCTGATAAAAACCTTCTATTTCTTCATCTTTGGCCCTAGTGGTTGTTGTGTATATTTGAATAATAGTCGTATTAACTGCTCTTCCTTGTAAAAACTGTATGGATATTATCCTATCACTGACAGCATTGTACTTCAGGATAGATCTTGAAATGTTCTTTTTGATGATGAATGCAACACCATTGCTCTTCAAGTTGTCATTCCCAGCATAGTAGACTATATGATTGTCCAATTCAAAATGGCCAACTCCAGTATCAATTGAGATGTTTCAACAAATGGATGCAGTGCTGCAGGTGCTCACTCGTCTATGCCAAGAAATATGGAAGACAGCTTCCTGGCCAACTGATTGGAAGAGATCCATATTTATGCCTATTCCCAAGAAAGGTGATCCAACCGACTGTGGAAATTATAGAACAATATCATTAATATCACACACAAGCAAAATTTTGCTGAAGATCATTCAAAAATGGCTGCAGCAGTATATCAACAGGGAACTGCCAGAAATTCAGACCGGTTTCAGAAGAGGATGTGGAACCAAGGATATCATTGCTGATGTCAGATGGATCCTGGCTGAAAGCAGAGAATACCAGAAGGATGTTTACCTGTGTTTTATTGACTATGCAAAGGCATTCAACTGTGTGGATCTTAACAAATTATGGGTAACATTGCAAAGAATGGGAATTCCAGAGCAGTTAATCGTGCTCATGAGAAACCTTTACATAGATCAAGAGGCAGTTGTTCGGACAGAACAAGGGGATACTGATTGGTTTAAAGTCAGGAAAGGTGTGTGCCAGGGTTGTATTATTTCGCCATACCTATTCAATCTGTATTCTGAGCAAATAATCCAAGAAGCTGGACTATATGAAGAAGAATGGGGCCTCAGGATTGGTGGAAGACTCATTAACAACCAGCGTTATGTAGATGACACAACCTTGCTTGCTGAAAGTGAAGAGGACTTGAAGCACTTATTAATGAAGATCAAAGACCACAGCCTTCAGTATGGATTGCACCTCAACATAAAAAAAACAAAAATCCTCACAACTGGACCAATGAGCAACATCATGATAAATGGAGAAAAGATTGAAGTTGTTAAGGATTTCATTTTACTTGGATCCACAATCAACAGCCATGGACGCAGCAGTCAAGAAATCAAAAGACGCATTACATTGGGTAAATCTGCTGCAAAGGACCTCTTTAAAGTGTTGAAGAGCGAAGATGTTATCTTGAAGACTAAGGTGCGCCTGACCCACGTCATGGTATTTTCAATCGCATCATATGGATGTGAAAGCTGGACAATGAATAAGGAAGATTAAAGAAGAATTGATGCCTTTGACTTGTGTTGGTGAAGAATATTGAATATACCATGGACTGCCAGAAGAATGAATAAATCTGTCTTAGAAGAAGTACAACCAGAATGCTCCTTAGAAGCAAGGATGATGAGATTGCGTCTTACATACTTTGGACATGTTGTCAGGAGGGGTCAGTCTCTGGAGAAGGACATCATGCTTGGCAAAGTACAGGGTCAGCGGAAAAGAGGAAGACCCTCAAAGAGGTGGATTGACACAGTGGCTGCAACAATGGGCTCAAGCACAACAACGATTGTAAGGATGGCGCAGGACTGGGGAGTGTTTCGTTCTGTTGTGCATAGGGTCGCTATGAGTCAGAGCCAAGTCGATGGCACCTAACAACCACAACAACAAGAGGAGGAAGAGCTTGGAATCAGGCAGATTGAGGAGCAAGCCAATGGAACTGTATACCAAGAACCAGGAGGGAGCACCTGAGCTGTCAGGAGAGCAGAAGACTGCAAAGAACTAGGTGGATGCAGAAGATAGTGTAGATGTGGAACTGAGAGGTTTAGACTGCAGACTGAATGTGTATAGGTGTATGAAGAGGTATGGGTGCTCAGGAAGTAGGGGATGATCTTCAGTGAGGAAAAACATTGCAATGAAGAAGAGGGTCCACAAAGCACATTGACTTTGATTTATTATTAGAAGATAGGAGACAGGTGTGACCAAAGTTTTGCGTAGCGCAACAGGAGTACAAGAAGGTAGATTGTTCAGGTTGGTCCAAGTGGTGCAAATAGTTAAACATTCGACTACTAGCTGAAAGTTTGGTAATGCAAACCCACCTAGCGGTGCCTTGGAAGACAGGTCTGAGGATCTTCTTCCAAAAAGTTATAGCATTGAAAAGCCTATGAAGCAGTTCTACCCTGCACACATGAGATTGGTGTCAGCTGAAACTGACTCAATGGCAACTAACAACAACAACATACTTGTATTACTCTCTGGGGCTTTACTGACAATATCAATTCATTTTGTCCTGGAGACCAAGAAAAACACGTGACTAGTCTGAGCCACAACCGTGATAGTGCACTGTCCTAAGTGGCACTAGACTCCATTTACTCCAATATTACTCCAAATATGGCTCACAAAATGTGTGCAGCAGGGTTGTAACCTTTCACTGTACTTGTTCAATCTGTAAACTAAACAAATAATCTGAGAAACTGGACTATATAAAAAAGAGCGTGGCATCAGGATTGGAGAAAGGGTCTTTAACAACCTGTGATATGCAGCTGACACAATATGGCTTGCCAAAAATGAAGAAGACTTGCAGCATTTACTGATAAATGTCAAAGACTGCAGCCTTCAGTATGGATTTCATCTGACTGTGAAGAAAATGAAAATCCTCATAACTGGACCAATAAACGACATCATGAGAAATGAAGAAAAATTGATGCTGTCAATGATTTCCTTCTACTTGGATCAATAGTCAATGTCCATGGAAGCAGCAGTCAGGAAATCAAATGATGTATTGCATTGAGCAAATTTGCTGAAAAAGACCCCTTTAAAGTCTAAAAAGAAAAGATGTCACTTGGAGGACTATGATGTTCTTGACCCAAACCGTGGTCTTTTCAGTCATCTCATGTGCATGAAAAAGTTGGGCAATGAAAAAGGAAGACAGAAGATAAAGCAATGTATTCAAAATGTGGTGCTGGTGAAGAATATTGAATATACCATGGACTGTGAGCAGAATGAACAAATTAGTCATGGAAGAAATACAATCAACATGTTCCTTAGAAGCAAGGATTTTGAAACTTCAGTTAACTTACTTTGGATACGTCATCAAGAAAGACCAACAACTAGAAAAGGACATCATGTTTTAGAAACTAGAGGGTTAGCAAAAACAAGGGAAACCCTCAATGGGATGGATTAATACAATAACCGCAGCATTGGACTCAAACATACCAACAATCATGAAGATAGTACAAAACTGGGCAATATTTTGTTCTGTTCTAGGTAACATCACCATGTCAGAGTTGACTCAATGACAACTACAACAGCAACAAACTTCAAAAATAGCTAATGTTTCTCCTCAAAATGCCAGATATCAGTATTCTCCACTGTTTTAGTTATCCACCTTCTTTGTTCAAATTGGTCATTTACACAATGGTGGTCGAGTTACCTGTCATCTTCTCATTAAATATCTTCAATTAGTACAATAAAAGTCTTTAAAATGAATTTCAGTTTAAGAAAGTATTATTTTGAGCAAGACCGTTTCTGAGCCCCTGGAAATGATCTTAAAGGTCATCCCTCAATGATTTAATTTTGAGGTCCAGCATTTTCAGGCTTTGAATAAAATGGAAAAGTAAGGGATATTTGTAGCCTCACAACTGGACCAATGAGCAACATCATGATAAATGGAGAAAAGATTGAAGTTGTCAAGGATTTCATTTTACTTGGATCCACAGTAAACAGCCATGGAAGCAGCAGTCAAGAAATCAAAAGACACATTGCATTGGGTAAATCTGCTGCAAAGGACCTCATTAAAGTGTTGAAAAGCAGGGATGTCACCTTGAAGACTACGTTGCGTCTGACCCAAGCCATGGTATTTTCAATCGCATCATATGCATGTGAAAGCTGGACGATGAATAAGGAAGACTGAAGAAGAATTGATGTCTTTCAGTTGTGGTGTTGGCGAAAAATATTGAATATACCATGGACTGCCAAAAGAATGAACAAATCTGTCTTAGAAGAAGTACAACCAGAATGCTCCTTAGAAGCAAGGATGGCGAGACTGCTTCCTACATACTTTGGACATGTTGTTAGGAGGGATCAGTCCCTGGAGAAGGACATCATGCTTTGCAAAGTAAAGGGTCAGTGGAAAAGAGGAAGACTCTCAACAAGATGGATTGACATAGTGGCTGCAACACTGAGTTCAAACATAGCAAAGATTGTAAGGATGGCACAGGACTGGGCAGTGTTTTGTTCTGTTGTGCATAGGGTCACTATGAGTCGGAACTTACTCGACAGCACCTAACAACTACAACAACAACCTGGGAAGGAGGTCGAGGAATGATAGAAACACTGCCTTACAGGGGACTCAGCTATGGGATGTTGTATGCCTTAATATTGTTATAATTTATTTATTTTTCTCCTCTTCACAAAAATGAAATGGATGAACTGATCATCCTATAATTTGTCATTATGAAAGAACTTTCCCTACTTCAACTTAATGCCTAGGGTGCTTCATTTAAAGAGAGCCTAAATGAACCCCATTTCAAAATGAGCAGCACTGTAATATTAATTCCCAATTAGTCACTTAGTGAAGCTTCAGAACTCACTTTCCATCCTAAAACTTTGTGAGGAAGTAATTGAGGTGTAGACACTTGAAAGTTTCGATTTTATTGCTTTGCAAAGAAATTTCAGTTTAGAGTTTATCTGGCTATAGTCCTCAAATATTTCTCAAAGGAGCCTAAATCAAGCTTGTTGGGAAATCCTAGTCATGGGATAATTCAGTCCTATTATCTGAACCACCTTGTTTGATATTGTCAGTCAGAACGCAGCCCCAGCTGTGATTCGAACTCAACCTTGATTTGGTTGGTAACCCACTCTTGCTTCTCTCTCTTCTCTCTCTCACTTGCTCTTTTTCTCGATGCCCAGATACAACTCAGCTCTTTGAAATCATTTATATTTTATCCTAAGTCATTAGTGTGTGTTTCCAAGTGGCCAGTCTTTCCTCCTTTGTTGGTTAATGTTTACAAGAGACCTCTTGGAGTAATGACTCACTGGAGTAATTTATCACTTGCTGCTTCTAGTATCACTGTTGAGCTTATATTTGAGACTTTACCCTTCTCTGTCTTTAAAACAAAGTCTGTTCTCTATGTGGTGAATATGATCCTGTACCTGATCTATGGGTAAATGCAAACCACTGTTTATTAGCCAAGATAGATGTGTGTAACTCTCCTCTGTTTTCCTGCAAGAATTATCCTTTTATCTAAAGACCAAACGAGGTTCATTCAGGCTGCTTCACAGATCCTTATTAATACTTATATTACAAAAAATATTAAATGATAATAACTATTCTTTTAAGAACTAATTTTCCCTTTTAAAGAACAGGATCACTTAAGTACTTCTCTCATCCATTTTCTGTGGCTAGTTAAAAAAAAAAAAATGTATTTTCTTTGCTCAGTAACAAAGCCAAGGTGCTGTAAGACCCTACTGAATTTGAATTGTCTGTTACTGAAACTCTGAGCCATAATGGATGATGTTAGAGAGAGCCTTCTCCAAAAGTCTTCAGTCAAATCCTCACAATAATGAAGAGGGAGTATTTTGGTGGTTCTTTGTGCAGGGAATGAGTTGTACCAAAATAGACTTTCAAGCTGTGTAGCTGAAGGGAGCTATGGAGAGAAGATTCTTCAATCCTCTTCTGTTAAGTACAGAAGAATGTTATCCTAACTAAAGCGATAAGGCAACTAACAACCTGAGTAATTAAGTGCTTTAACCAAGGCCATCGGAAAAGGTCTGTAATACCCACTTCCTCCATGAGAACTGTTTTATTCACCAGTGTATTCCAAGTGCCTAAAATAATGCCTGACACCTAGAAGACCCTATTCATTCATTTGTTGAGTGGATGAATTGATGAGCAGAGACAAGGGACAAAGGGAATTCAGAAGTTACCTTCCTCCAATTGCAGTGTTCTTTCCAGCACCTAACCTCACCTCACTTTTTAAAAAATTGCTCGTTTTGAGAACCAGCATAGTAGAATTGTTAAGTATACAAGCTGTGGAACCAGACTGTGTTCAAATTTCTGCTCCGTGACTTACTTTCTGTGTGATCTTTGACAAGTAGCTTACCGCTCTGTGCATCAGTACTCTTTTCCATATAATAGCGATAATATTAGAACACAACTTGTAGGGTTGTTATGAAGATTGAATGAGTTAAATCATGTGAGGTTTAAAACAATATCTAGTGCGTAATTAGCACTCAGCACATGTTAGCTGTTATAATGGAAATGAGTATTATGGCC
The DNA here is from genome assembly GCF_030014295.1 of Loxodonta africana. Classification (NCBI taxonomy): domain Eukaryota; kingdom Metazoa; phylum Chordata; class Mammalia; order Proboscidea; family Elephantidae; genus Loxodonta; species Loxodonta africana. The sequence goes on along the minus strand of NC_087365.1, from coordinate 14,422,848 downwards.
ACACAGTGGTGTGTGTTATAATGCACAAGGTTCCTCCCACGGAGGCAAGTATGGTGTTTGGCAAGTGGTTCTTAGACAATCCAGAATCACAGGATTTTAGGGAGGGCCACTGAAGACTTGTACCTTGACATCTCTCTTTCCTCACATTCTATAGTAATCCCCAGATTTCTGCAACCACAAAAGTTTAACAGAAGCTATGGAAACGCTCATATGGTAAATAACTGAGCATTTGAAAATGAGACAACCAGACGTCCAGGAAATATTATGGGCTTTAGTGCCACCCAAATCTGGTATTGATCCTGGCTCAGCCACTCATTAGTTACCTGTCCTAGCAAATTTATTCAAATTTTTGGAGACTCAGTTTTCTCATCTATAAATTGAGTTAAAAATATTTAACTCTTGTATTTTGTAACAGATTAAATAAGATAGTATGTATGTGCCAACTGCCAGGTGTATCATAGGGATATAATAAATGGTAAATTTTATTAATAATTATCATAATAATATAAACTCAGAGTCCAGGGGATTGAAAAGAAAAACAATGCACAGTACTAGATCAAAAAAAAAAAATTAGATAAAGATACCACTATTTCATTTGTTTGCTTCTTCAAAAATAACAAAGTGAACAGGTGACAAGTGCCATGGATGTATTTTTTCTTAAGAGCAATACCTTTGCTTTTGGAAACTTAGTCCCTTATCCATGAACTGCTTGTTAAACGATACCACGACTTCAGAGATATTTCTGGTTCCAAAGCTTCACTCACTGAAGGCTTTCAATGTTAAAAAAAGAAAAGGAAAGAGAAGAAAAGAAAAGAAGAGAGAAGGAAAAAGAAGAATATGAAGAGAACTAGACATAATGGATATCAGGGCAAATTTTGTTATCTTTATTGAACTCCTTATTTTCCCTTCTTTTTGGAGCTTACTGATACTGAAGCCTTTCATCTTTCTTTAGGAAGGGAATTATGGACATTATCAATCCATGCAGTCTTGTAAGAAGATGTGCCAGTCAGGATTCGCCAGGTTAGCCTGCAGTAACAAGCAACCCCAGAATCTCAGGGCTTACAATAACAAAATGTTCCTGTTTTGTTCATGGTGCATATATCCATTTTTGATTGGATTGGGGCTCTCACTTCATCCTTACTCAGGGATGCATGTCAACAGAGTCTCCTCCATTTAACACACTGCTAATTGCCATGACAGAGGGGAAAAAAGATGGTAAATTGTGATCAGGCTCTTAATACATCACTTAAACTCACAGCTCTTTGGCCAAAAGACCTGGCTCTTGCAAGTGTCACCTGGAGGCAGGAAGTAGGCTGGAAAGGGAATGAGCCAAATATTTGGTAACCAGAAAGATGAGCAGTCATTATTGCAATTCCCTTTTGTGCTAGTTCTCCTCCTTCAGGACACATGATAGGATTGCGCTTCTCTGCCCACTTGAGTCAGGTGTGATTATGTGACTTTCTTTGGCCAATGAAGGATGTGTGAGGATGATGTGTCACTTCCACACTGACGTTTCAAGATCTAGTGGGCAGTTTGAAGTTTTCTTTCCTCTTTTCAGTGGCCCCGTTGCTTACAGCTCTGTCAGCCTGGATCTCTGAGTGAGGACAAAATGGAGCAGAGCCTCCACCAACCCAGGATGGGGATGTAGTATGAGCAAGAAAAGATACATTTCTGTTATGTCATTGAGATTTGGGAAAAGTTTGTTACTGCAGCATATTCTAGCCTATTCTTACTAATTCACATGGGGAACATATTAAGATAAATTTCCAAAAGTCCATAAATAGTTTTTTTTTTTTTCTCATCTAGATTTATATATCCTCAAAGTTAAACAGCCCAAGGGCAAATTTTTTACTAATCATTGTAGGGAGGAAAAAAAAAAGAGCAAAACCTTGGCAGTTCTGATTGGTTCCTCTGACTAGTGGTAGTAGTGCTGGTGTTAGTGGGTAGTCATACTTTGGAGCAAGGAACGTGGAGGCTGTATTAATTGCAGCTGCAGGGTGGGATTGGACTGTCAATTTCTTCCCTACTCAAAACTAAAACGTCATTTATGGATCCATGGAAAAGTCATCTGACCTAATTAATGACAGTGGTGTTGGAGACTGACTGATATTAATATGCTGGCCTTTCTTTTTCTTTGACTCAAGTAAGTTTATTAAGAACTTGGATATTTTAAAAGGCAGGTTTTTAACTTCTTAAGCTTGTTCTCTAAACACCATTGATGAAAAGATGGCACCATTGGCAGTGGGGATAACAATATGTTTCTAGTCTAGATGGTTTACAGACCTCAAGGGTTTCCACATCCTCTGCCAGTCCTGAGATGGAGGCAGAGCTTTATGAACCTAGGTACAGATCGTACTACTCACTCATTATGTGGTCCTGGGCGAGGTGCCTAATCACTTTGGATCTCAGTTTCCTCATCTTTAAAATGAGGATAATAATACTGGCGTAAGTCATAGGGATGTTGTGTGGATAAACTAATTAATGATTGTAAAAGCTTTGAAAGTACAAAGTGTGGTGTGATTGTTAGGTGTATTATTAAGAAGTATTACTGGTGTGTAGTGTATAATTTCTATTAGGCCTTCTCTCTGCTTTAAAGTTATCATCCTCACGGACTATAGGGTAAGTTTACAGATGTGCCGCTCAAGTCCCTTTTGAGCCTGGAGAAAATATTTGGTAACTAGGGTAATCATCATTGTGAAGAGTATCTCTTCAAGACAAAAAAGATAGGAAATGATCTTCCTTTTAAAAAAATGGAAATTACTCCAACTTTCAAAATATCAATCAATTCTTTAAAACCTCATGTAGCCCTATGTTTCAGTGAAGTCTAACAAAGTGCAGTATTTGAAATCTTAGGCATTTTCTGCTTCATCATAAGATTGAAAATGTTCTTGCTCAGATAACTTTAAATCAGCTGAACCAGCTCTTTCTAATTTTCCCAGAGTGTTTACTTCAAGGATGAAAACAAGGGAGGTATCCTCTTGAGGAAATTCTGATCTGTGGCTGTGTTTTGCATTTGCAAAAAATGTTAAAACCCCAACCCAAATTAATTTTTGTTTGTTTTTAGACTTTCTTTTGGGAAATGTGTTTCCAGGTATATAAAAACAAGCTATTCTTTTGAAGGTCAATTATACACTGTGTTTATTGATGACTACATGGTACAGCTAAATGACACTGGCTTTGAAGGGAAAAGACCATGGTCAACCTTTGGATTTCTTATTAGCTATGTGAATTTTGACAAAATAATTTAACAACTACCTCAGTTTCCATATATATGTGTTATTGCGTGTGAAAATTAATTCTGCTTACCTAACAGGGCTCTGGGAGAGGTCAAAGTGGGTGAAATCTTTGAAGAATATCTTACCAAAAAAAAAAGGGAGCTCTTCAAATTGTATTATATAGTTTTATTTAACATTTTGATGTACTTTACATTTAACTTACTCTTGAGTTAACAAGTCCCCTAAAGCTATTTTTATGGCTAAGAAAAATATTAGGCACTCAATTTTCTTGAAACTTTCTAAAATCTTTGACTTTGGTCTTACGTCCTATAACATGATGAGAAAGAACTTTATATGCCTCTTCTGAGAAACTGTCTATGTAAGTGGGTCAAAGGGATGTCAGGATTTGAGTGGGCAGCCTGGCCATTGGTTTTGCTACTATTTCATGTATCCTTTTTATCTTTATAATTCTGCATGCAGACATGTACAGCATTATACTTTAAAACCAGTAGGAACTGTGAACACATCAGAAAAACAAAGTCCTTCTTAAAAAAAGAAAGCCCATGTTTAAGTTCAAGTCACAAAAAAGTTTTTAGAATTTTATCTATTGTTCTGCCATAGGGGATAAACACAGAAACTTCTTAGAGATCAGAAGTTTTCAGAGCCTAACCTTCTAGTATCAGAGGACCCAAATACTTAGACCTACCCTTGATTGGTGTTATTTTCTTCCATGTATTCCATTTCCTGTGATGGCCTAAATTATTGCAAAAAGAATAAATTCCATGATGCATTTGGGTAAGCACTCAGCTGCTAACCGAAAGGTCAGCAGTTTGAACCCACCGGCCACTCCTAAGGAGAAATATATGGTGGTCAGCTTCCATAAAGATTTATAGCCTCTGAAACCCTAGTGGGTCACTATGAGTCTGAATCAGCTTGAGGGCAGTGGGTTTTAATGGGTACATCAGAAAACTTTTTAGAAATCTGAGGCATCTGAGGGCATACTCTTCAAAGAAAAGGGCAAATTCTGACATCTTCCAGCATTAAGAAGGAAGCACAACATCTAGGAGGATTCTTTGAGTTCTGCTGTTGTTATTAGGTGTTGTTGAGTCTGCTCTGACTCATAGTCCTGTGCCATCCACACAATTGTCACTACATTTCAGCCCATTTTTGCAGCCACTATATCAATCCATTTAATTGGGGGTCTTCATCTGTTTTGCTGATCCTCTCCTTTACCAAGCATGATGTCCTTCTCCAGGGACTGGTCCCTTCTGATAACATGTCCAAAGTACGTGAGACAATTTCTTGCTCTCCTCACTTCCAAGGAGCATTCTGACTGTACTTCTTCCAATACAGATTTATTTGTTCTTCTGGAAGTCCATGGTATATACAATATTCTTTGTCAGCACCATAATTCAAATGCATCAATTCTTCTTCAGTCTACGTTACTCATTGCCTAGATTTCATATACATATTAGACAGTTGAAAATACCGTGGCTTGGGTCGGGTGCACCTTAGTCCTCGAGGTGACATCTTTCCTTTTTAACACTTTAAAGAGGTCTTTTGCAGCACATTTGCCTGATGCAATACATCGTTTGATTTCTTGACTGCTGCTTTCATGGACATTAATTGTGGATCCAAGAAAAATAAAATCCTTGACAACTTGAATATTTTCTCCATTTATCATGGTGTTGCATATTGGTCCAGTTGTGAGGATTCTTATTTTCTTTATATTGAGATGTAATCCATACTGAAGGCAGTAATCTTTGATTTCAACAGTGAGTGCTTCAAGTCCTCTTCACTTTCAGCAAGCAAGGTTGTGTCATCTGCATATCACAAGTTATTAACGGGTCTTCCTCCAATCCTTTTACAGTGTTCTTCTTCATATAGTCCAGTTTCTCAGATTATTTGTTCAGCATACAGACTGAGTGATTATGATGAAAATATACAACCCTGGCGCACACCTTTCCTGATTTTAAACAATGCAGTATCACCTTGTTCTTTTTGAACAACTTCCTCTTAGTCTATGTACAGGTTCCACATGAGCACAATTAAGTGTTCTGGAATTCTCATTCTTTACAGTGTTACCATAATTTGGTATGATCCACATAGCTGAATGCCTTTGCATAGTCAATAAAACACAGGTAAACATCTTTCTGGTATTCTCTGCTTTTAGCCAAGATCCATTTGACATAAGCAATGGTATCCCTCATTCCATGTACTCTTCTGTATCAGGCTTGAATTTCTAGCAGTTCCCTGTGAATGTCCTGCTGCAACTGTTTTTGAATGATCTTTAGCAAAATTTTACTTGTGTGATATTAATAACATTTTTGGTAATTTCTACATTCTGATGGATCATCTTTCTTTGAAATGGGCATGAATACGAATCTCTTCCAGTTGGCCAGGTAGCTGTCTTTCAAATTTCTTGGCATAGATGAGTGGGCACCTCCAGCATTGCATCAGTTTATTGAAACATCTTAATCGGTGTTCTGTCAGTTCCTGGAACCTTGTTTGTCACCAATGCCTTCAGTGCAGGTTGGATTTCTTTCTTCAGTATCATTGGTCCTTGATCCTATGCTACCTCCCGAAATGGCTGAACATTGACCAGTTCTTTTTGGTACAGTGACTCTGTGTATTCCTTTCATCTTCTTTTGATGCTTCCTGGGTCATTCAATTTTTTGCCCATAGAATCCTTCAGTATTACAACTTGAGGCTTGAATTTTTTCTTTAGTTCTTTTAGCATGGGAAATGCTGAGCATGTTCTTCATTTTTGGTTTTCTAACTCCACGTCTTTGCACATTTCATTATAATAATTTATTTCATCTTCTCGACCTGCCTTTTGACATCTTCTGTTCAGCTCTTTTACTTCATTATTTCTTTGTTTTGCTTTAACTACTCTACATAAAAGAGCAAGTTCCTGAGTCTCTTCTGACATCCATTTTGGTCTTTTTTCTTTTGTCTTTTTAATGACCTTTTGCCTTCTTCATGTGTGATACCCTTGATATCATCCTACAACTTGTCTGGTCTTCGGTCATTAGTGTTCAATGTCTCAAATCTATTCTTGAGACGGTCTCTAAATTCAAGTGGGATATACTCAAGGTCATACTTTGGTTCTCGTGGACATGTTCTTCAGCTCTTCTCATGGACATTTTCTTCAGCTTCAACTTGAACTTGCATATGAGTAATTGATGGTCTGTTCTTCAGTCAGCCCCTGGCCTTGTTCTGACTGATGATATTGAGATTCTCCATCATCTCTTTCCAAAGATGTAGTCGATTTGATTACTGTGTACTCCATCTGATGAAGTCCATATGTATAGTCATAATTTATGTTGCTTTAAAAAAGATATTTGCACTGAATAAATCACTGGTCTTGAAAAATCCTGTAATGTGATCTCTGGCATCATTTCTATCACCAAGGCCATATTTTTCAACTACTAATTATTCTTCTTTGCTTCCAACTTTTGAATTCTAATTCACTACTAATTATCAATGCATCTTGATTAATTTCTGACTACAGAAGTCAGTAACAATCTTCAGTTTCGTCATTGTTGGCATTATTGGTTGGTGCCTAAATTTGAATAATAGTTATATTAACTGGTCTTCTTGTAGGCATATGGATATTATCCTATCACTGATAGGGTTATATTTCAGGATAGATCTTGAAATATTCTTTGTGATGATGAATGCAGTGCCATCCCACTTCAATTTGTCGTTCATGGCATAGTAGACTATATGATGGTCCAATTTAAAATGGCCAACACCAGTCCATTTCAGCTCACTAATGCTTAGGATATCAGTCTTCAAAGGTTCCATCTCATTTTTGAGAACTCCCAATTTTCCTTGATTTGTACTTTGTGTGTTCCATGTTCCAATTTTTAACGGATTTTTCCAGCTGTTCTCATTTTAAGAGATGCCACATCAGCAAATGTAGGTTCCAAAAGTTTTACTCCATCTACTTCATTAAGGTCAACTCTACCTTGAGGAGGCAGTTCTTCTCTGGTCGTATTTTGAGTGCTTTCCAACCTGAGGGGCTTATCTTCTGGCACTTTATGAGACAGTGTCTCACTGCTACCCATAAGGTTTTCACTGGCCAAGTTTTTCAGAATAGATTGCCAAATCCTTCTGACTAGTCTGTCTTAGTCTGGAAGCTTTGCTGAAACCTGTGCACCAAGGGTGACCCTGCTGATATTTGAAATACTGGTGACATAACTGCTAGTGTCACAGCACTGTGCAAGCCACCACAGTAAGACAAACTGACAGACAAGCGGTGGCTTTCGGTTGTGGAGGTAACACATTCCACACTTGGAAATACTGTTCCAACCCCATTAATACTGGACATATAAGGCTGCACTTAGAATAAAAAAGAACTCCACAGTAAGTTCATGCCCCAGTGCAAGCAGTCCTGCCACTGGGGCCGTCTGATCCAGATTTTCCAATGGCAAAATCACAAGACACACTCCTAAGGTTGTGAAAGTGGCTTCAATAATGGGCTCAAACACAGCAACAATCATGAGGGTGGTGCAGGACTGGGCAGTGTTTCATTCTGTTGTACATAGGGTTGCTATGAGTTGGAACCAATTGGACAGGACCTCTGAACAATAAGGTTGTGGAGCAATGACATACTATCTGCAGCTGATAATTATGCACCTTTTGAAAAGTAACTTCTGGTGTGCTGCTGGGTTCTGGTGGGATGGAGTATTAACCATGGAACATCAAGTGATTATGCTGCCCATCATGAGTTGTATTCTGTCTAATACACCATGTCATAAGCCTAGGTGGGCCGGGAAGCAATCCATTGTAAGATGGAAGTGACACATCTTGAACTGAGCACAACTTTTTTATTTTAAGGCCGGAAGGCACAAGCAAATTGCAACTTCCATGTGTCAGGCACTACAGTTGCACCAGTGCTTCTTCCTTTGCTCATACCAGTGGCCATACTGGAGGAGGAAAATCCATAATCAGCTGATAAAGGGGAAAAAGGATGAGTTTGGTTCACAAATGAGTCAACTTAGTGGATGAGTACTAGCCAGAAACGACTATTGCTGCACTATTCAGAGATGTCCCTGAATGACACCAGTGAAGGGAATCCTCCCAAGAGGCAGTTTTGGCATTTCACTTGGTCATCCCTTTGTAAGTGAAAATAAGTTGTCCAAGTTAGTATATATACTAGTTTATGGACAATAGTAACTGGCTTGGCTATTCGGCCAGGGACCTAGAAGGAGAAAGAGCGGGTCTGGGAAGTAAGATATGGGTAGACCTATAGAGTCAGCATGATGTGTGAATGTGATTGTATTGTTAATGCCTACCAGAGGGCATCCACTACAGGAGAAGCACTAGAAATAAAACAGAGCCACTGAGAGTTTATCAGCCAGTCTCTGTGATTGGGCATTCCAGTGTTGGTGCAATGGTTGGGCTTCGCTTACCAGGGGCTTGCACTTACCAAGGCAGTCCTAGATACTACTGCTACTGAATGTTATATCTGCTAGCAGTAGAAGCTAACACTGAGCCCCTGATATAGCACCATCCTATTATTAAAATAGCCAGGAACTTGGAGACAAATTGATAATATTAGCATCTTGTGACAGTAGTTATTTTGACTGGAATTTATACATATTGCAGGTATGGCTTTGTTTTTCCTGCCTTCTGGGTCTCAGCTAACATTACTATTTGATGGCTTCAGAGAGTGTTACCTGACAACACAGTAAATGGCATAACATTTTCTTGGATGAAGAGACACACTTGACAGCAAGGGAGGTGCAGGAGTGAGCATATGTCTATAGGATCTCACTGAGCCTATTATATACCACACCACCCAGAAGCTGTCTACCTGATACAATCTTTTGGAATGGATTTTTGGAGTTGAGGTGCCAGTTTGGGGCTGATACCTATGAAGAACCAGCTTAGAGATGATACCATAGGAGGATGGGGCACCATCTTCCTGAATAGAGTATACATCCTAAACCTTCTGTAGTGCTATGTCCTCAATTGTAGAATACATAGGTCCAGGGACCAAGGGAATGGAAATAGGAATGGCTATGATTACCATCTCTACAAGTGACCCATACCCACTTCCACAAATTTAGACTCTGCATAGAAGTCCTAGCTTTCACAGGGGCAATGCTTCCACTAGGCTACATGGCCAGAGTCTCATTAAATTTAAAGGCACGTATGCTATCAGGCTTTTTATGCCAGGAGATCAACAGTCAAGAAAAACAGTCACCATACTGACAGGGATGATTGACCCTATCATCAGGCAGAACTACAGCTACTGTTGCAAAATGGGGAAAAGGAAGAATATGTTTGGTACCCAGTTGATCCATTTAGGTCCCATTTAGTACACCTCTGCCCAGATGTTCAAGTGAAGCAGCCATGACCCAAGGAAGTTATGGTGGCCAAGATCTGCGTTACTGCCATCAGGTTACCCTAGCAGAGGTTCTAGGCAAAGAAGATGGGCATAGAGAATGGGTGCTAGAGGAGACAATGAGCATCAGTGACAGACTTGAGACCACTTACTGTGGGGCTATAATTTTGTCCCACTAACCTTCTTCTTGTAAAGCTCTCCAGGAAAAGGGACAAATCAGAATACTAAAGTAGCTGGCCCCAGATAGTGAGGGCTTAATAATATGAAGTCAGTGAATCTGAGCTGCCCAAGAGATGTACTGAAATGGATACTGTTGTGTACCACCCCTATACTCCTTCAGAAATGAGTCATTCATTTCCTCAGCTGCTGGGAGTGTTGGCTACTGATGATTTAAAATTGAGTCCCTCTGTGAGGATTGGCCTCTGCTGAAAGGAACTGTCTTGTCAAGGTCATGGCCCCTCCCGAGAAGTAGCCCACATCTAATGACTGACTGACACAGGGGTACAAAAGCTCAGTGCCATTGCATTGATGGGAGACAACTCTGAAGGTTTATCTCTTCTTCAGAGATTGCTGTAGGAATAGCTGAGTCTCTGTTGAAGCTGCGTGGCAGTTCAACTCCTCCTTCTGCTCAATCCTGCTTCTCTCACTCCCTTACAGCTATTGTTCCACAACATAATCTTCGAGAAACTTCCTGCACATAAATTTCTGCCTCAGAGTCTGTTTTGGGGAAAGCAGAACCTAGGACCTCATCTCCAACATCAAAATAAAATTTCATTTCAGTATACTTACAGTAAAGGAATATTAGCAAATTGTAACTATTAGTATATCAAAATATATTTCAAAGCATTCCTCTTACATGCTTTTAGTTTTAAGGTCTATTTCCTTTATTCGTATTCATTGATTCAACAATTAAAGAGTGCTGGCTATGTATTAGGCACTGTGCCAAGTACTTGGGATTCAATGGCAAATAACGTTAAGACTCCCGATGTGAAAGACCTGATGGTTGAATGGGAGAAGCAGTTAAATAAACAGACAATTGAAATATACTATGATTAATAGAGTATGCTGTGGGAGCCCAGAGGTAGGATATCTAATTTAGATTGCTGAGCAGGACGACAAAAAAGGTTTCTGAAAGAACTGTCTATTCTGAACCTTCGGGATAAGTAGAAATCATTTGGATAAAGAACAGAACAGAGTATGTTCAAAGAGAAGGAACAGCTTGGAAGTGAGAAGAGAGCGAGTTTGGAGATGAGGTTGCTTTTCCTTAGGAACAGATCATGGGGGTGGCAGAGAGTGACAGATTTCGTCTTTTGTCCTCTGACTTGTTTCTCTAGTCTTCTGAAACTGTAATGGTGGCATACCCACGGTGAAGGGTCATACTACAAAGAGGGGCTGTGTTAGTCTGGACTCTGGGGCCTTCTCCTTTAGCCAAGCCCCTTTTTTTCCTATCCTGAAGATCCCATGCCCATCTTTTTACTTCCTGATCAATCCTAATATCTCTCATGTTCAACTCTGAAACTCTAAGGTTTGTCCTCATTTTTCCATCACAAGCAGACATATATACAAAGCTGTCATAGTGTTAGCTCTTGTAAAGCTCCTGTTCCAATGAGATGTTCCAAAGAGATATGTTCCAATCTCTTTGTATATATTAACCCTTTTAGGATTCACCACAATCCTGTGAGGTGATTCCATTTTTATCTGCCCCCTTCCCCCTCCCCACCCCGGCTTGGATAGAGGAAAAAACAGGCAGGGGAAAGTAAAGTAACTTGTCCGAAGTCTTGTGGCTAGAAAGTGGCAGGGCTGGAATTGGAGTCTCAGCAGTTAGGCTCCTGAGCGCACCCTCTTAACCACTGTGTTATCCTGCCTTTCAACAGTGTGAGCTTTTCAAATATTATGAGATATTCTAAGTGCTACAGAATGCAATTGGGGGATTTGGGCAAGGAGAGAGAAAAAAGAAAAGGAGAAATTCTTCATAGGTGGCTGAGATTACAAGAGCCCAAGAGCATCTACACAGATTTCTAAAACTTAGACTCTAAGAGGAGTCTTTTATTAGTTTATTTTTTTCATTTTTGCTTAAACTTGTTGCACAGGAAAGAAAGATCATTTTAACTGTCTAAACGTGTTAAAAACCTTGGGAAGTAGGCTCCAGAGCCTCAAAAAATCAGTGACATGAATTAAAATTAACAATTGTTTTCTAAAAATTTATGCAACTCTTAGCAATGATTTAGGCTTTCTAAACAACATAAATTATATATGCAGATTGTGTCTAATTATAATGTCTTTTCCTCTAGATTATTGAACTCGTACACAATAGGATTTTAATTATTCCACACAGCCTGCATGCCTAGTGTTTGAGTAGAGTTATGCCTATCATCAAGAAAATAAATTCATTTAGGCATTTATAACCATTTCAAGAAGAGAAGCTAACAAAATTTAAGCCTGAAATTGTAGCATTGACTGTGTTAGAAAGGGTTGCATATTGTTTAATCTCTATTAAAGTATGTTTTGGGTCAGGGGCATCACTAGGGTTGGTGTCACCCAGTGTGGTAACTCATGGTGTCACCTCCCCACAAACCTCCTCCAGTACCAGACCATACAGAACCCTTAATCACGTTTTTTTGTACTAATGTTACTCATAAATTGTAATTCCCGACTATCCCTCGTCTTTTCCTTTAATTACTACTTCATCCTCAAAAACTGTTGTTGATATAGGTTCACAAATGCTAACTACCACGATATTGTGGCCAAAAGACAAGAAAATTTTGACAAAAGCAGCAACTAGGAAAGCACTAGCAGCAAGGAAAACAACAGCACCTGCTTGTAGCATGTGGTTATTGTAATTAGGTGATAACGACAGCTCTGACCCAAGGGTGCTAGAAGGTTCAGAAGGTAAATTAGCCTAGAGTTTTAGCCTTGTAGATGAATTGATCCATGTAAGCTGGGCTTGAGAAGAATGCTTTAGTTGTTATAAGTAACTACAGGGATATTTTAATAGGCAGTCATTTTGGCGTCACCCCTTCTGATAGTGTCACCTGGTGTGATCCTCACCCCTTACCCCTCCTAGTGATGCCACTGTTTTGGGAATTCCTTCAAGGAGATGATTTATAAATCTTTAGTTGAATTCAACAATTTTAAATACTATCCCTAATAAATATATATATATTTTTTACATTTGCCCATTTGCAAGAATGTATTCAGTTATGAAATAATTACTAACAAATTACTACAAACTTTTGAAGGTAGTTAACACTTAATGGACTCAGATTATGCCTTTTCCATTGTTTTTTTTTTAATGCTTTGCCCAAAGGAGGCATCTAATAAATACTTTTAAGACTTTTTGGAAGGGCACAACTTAAAATAATTTGCAGTTTCCACATTGCCTTATATATTCCTCTTTCTTCCCATGTCGGGCTCTGATCATTGTTTATGAAACTTGTGACTATTTTTCATACCTAAAATCTGGTGACAATTTTGACCCTCTTTGTTATACTCCACCCAGATGTGGGTTCATATTCATTTTCATACACTGTCACATTGGCACACTTATATTCAGATAATTTGGTTAAACCAGGACTCCATGAAAAAACTCTTTAGAACATACCTAGAAGGCTATAAATGTTGTGGGGTGTGGGGTGATAGCACAGCCTCTAAGGAAGCTTCTGCTTTTCAAGAAGGAAGGCTTCTTGTTTTCAAGATATCCAGAATAGGTACGACGTACAGAAGGAAAAGTCCTAGACCTGCTGTCTCTTTAGTGCAAAATTATGTGATTGCCTGAGACTAACACCTCTGGACAGGAAGCTATGGCCTTGAAGCATAATTCTTGCAAGAAAGAGAAAAAAAATGTTTAGACCTGCACCAACCCCAGGCTCAATCATCTTTACTTTCTCATGGACTGACCCAGACAGAATTCTGGGGTGAATATTTTAGTCAGCAATCCACTGGCAAAAAGATATTGAGCACTTAACACATGCGGAGTTGCACTTAGTAGATGAAAGTGAAGATGATGCAGCCTGCACCTTCAAGGGAATATGTCTTTACACTTGTCAGAAAGAAAACAAAACAAAAAAAATCCTACAGGAAAATTCTAAAGAGAGTATTTAAAAATGCAAGTATCACAGCTCTCCAACCAGTGTCGAGTTATCTCTGTTTCCTTTAGGATCAGAGGGACCAGCACAGAATTCTGCCATTTGTAGTGGCGTTATCATTTTGTGGTTCTGGCTATTGTTGCAAGTTATTGTTTCATTTTTTCCCCGGTGTTCTCTCTTCACTTGTCATGGTCTAGGGTAAGGGTTGCTTTATTAAGCCCACTAGCAGAGGTCTGGCAGTGCTAGATTTATACTTGGAAAAATCACTAAAATGCTCTGTTTTCCAACTTTCCAAAAAGCAGAGGCAATACTGACCGTGCTCCTAGTGGATAAAGCCCACTGATGAAGAATTTTTGTGCTCTGGAAGAATGTCCCCATCAGAATAGTGTCTAGAAGTGAAAAATTCTCCTTTTCAATAAGAACAAAGGTAAAAATGCTAACATAAAACCTGGCAATCAATTTTATTTATTATCAACGGCACTGGGGTGGCTGGGGTTTAGATTGTAACAATTACTTTATCACTGATGGAATTATTATTTAAAAAGACATAAGGCCTTATTTCGATCTTTTGAATAATTCTTTATTAACAGGAATATATATTTTCATATGTATAACTCTTATATTGTAGTCTTGATTTAGGCTGAATCCTGAATGAAAACTATTAGGCAATTGGTGAATGTTAGCTGTTGGGTAAAAGCACCTTTTGAAAAATCAAGATGATGACAGCAAAAGCCAAGAGTATAAAATTAATTCTTGTATAATATTAGAATTATAAAATGTAAGAATGTAGTGATAAATGGTAATAAATGCTGAGTTTCCCCTAATGATATGAGATAAACGTGGCAGAATATAAAATTTAAGAACATGTTTATAAACTACATTAGTCTAATGTCAAGTGGAAAAAAGGGTGGAATGTGATTTATTTATATTTTGCTTTACTGCATGTATTAATTTTTAAATACTGCACAATTTGTTTTCAAAGTTTATTTATCTTCATGTTTACTTGATGTAATTCCGTTGCTTATTATAATACACTACATAGCTTGTCCTCTGTAAGAATAAGAATTCTATTAAAATGAATCATTTTAACATGGCAATGGATGGAATAGGAGTTTAACTCCATTTTATTTTCATGATAGAATTTGTTTCACAAGTGGCTTTCAAGCTGGAAATACTTGGGAGTGACAGTGAAATGGGGATAGGTGCTTTTTTTTTTCCGTCTGTCAGTTCATCTGTAAAATTGAGGCGAATGAATCTCTAAATAGGCATCTATTCATCCCATGACTGTTTTAGGAGAAGGAAATAATTGTTATGACTTGAAACTATGCATAGTCCCTCACCCTGTCAGAGCAATCAAAGGACTTTTCAACTTCAAGCCCCCCAACCACCACCCCGAAATAAATAAAAATTGAATATTCTTGGAACTAAAACTAAGTCATATTGTCTAAAGTTAAGTCATATTATTCAAAGCTAATCAATATCTTTAGGTATTTTGGAAGTGGGGGCAGTGAAGATCAAGGGAAGAGATAAGGGTATAAAATAATCCTTTTCTCCTATGGAATTCCATTAAGCTGGAATTAAGAAATGTTAATGAAATGAGATTGACTCATTTTTTCTCTCCTGTCTGCTCCCTTTCCCCTTTTCTCTCCCCTCCCCTCTCCCTTCCCTACCCTTCTCCTTTCACCTCCCCTCCCTTCCTTTCTCTTCCCCTTCCTTTCCCTCCCTCCCCTTCCCCACCCCTCTCTCTTTCCCTTCTTTCCTATTCCATCACTTCTCTTCCTCTCCTCTCCTCTTTTGTTTTCTCTTTCTCCCCTCCTCTTTCTTTCACTGGGGACCTCTGCAGCAATTTAAAATCACACCGCTGACTGAAACCCTTCCGTTTCTGGGGCTCCAGGGGAAACACCTGCAGTGTTGAGACAAGCAAGGCAAGAATGATCCTGCGAGGCCAAATAGGGTCGCTGTAGAAGAGAGGAAATGATGCGTAGAGATTTTGTTTTGTCATCACCAGGTTGACTAGATGCCTGGGCTTCTTACTATTCATGTGGCCTACACCTGTGCTCAAAATATTTCTATATATTATATGTTTCTGCAAGAAAAATAAGAATAAGATATGGTTCCTACTCTGTTTTGGGGCACAAGGGTCCAAAGCAGAATAATTACAGATAAAGTTGAGGGAACCCAGAGGAAGAAAACAGTGATGCTGATGGAGTCTGCTTAAGTAATGGCACAACATTCTAAAAAGGTAAAACACATGCGAAAACTTGTGAGAGGTCTGCAGTTGATGTGTTTGTGGCTTGGCTGGTAATTAATGACAAGAACTGGAGTCCAATGATAGGGGAGGTCATTTAATTAAGAACCTTTCAGAAGTAGTTCTGCTTCAATCCTGGAAATACCAGGACATTAGGATAGATAACGGTAGGAATTCAAGACAAGAAAAGTAGGCTGGTAGCCAAGATGTAGAATAATGACAGCAGAGAAGAAAAAAACTTACTGAGGTGAGATGGCTTTTCATGCTCTGCAGACAAGATGGGATTTGCTAATATAATCCACCTATTGGAAAATGAAAGACTGGAGAAGAGATGGGGTAGGAAGTAAGGTGGGAGGAAAAATAAATTCAGAAAGGTTTCTATAGAACACTCTTGCAGCTGCCTTTCTGTACTGGTTTGAAGCAATTAGCTTGTCTTGACTTATGTATTTCCATTAGGCAACTTTACAAGTATACCTTGGTTTCTCCAGCTTTAAAACAAAGAAAAAACTAACTCTATAATGGATTTTAGTCAACTTGTAAAAGTGTTCTTCAGATAATGGCTAGTGTTCCAGTGGACCACTGAGGTGTGTAAGCTCTGTACAAGTTGGCAATCATACTGGGGTCATTGATTTATTATCATTAAACTGCCTAATTGGTAGTTACATTAAAAAGAAGCCTGGGTAAATTATTAAAGGGAACACCAAAGGAAAAAATACATCTGAGGTTTGTAAGCTGCCACCTTGCTCAGGTTATCTATGTTCCCCAACACCCTGAAGGCCTGATCATGCCTTCCATGTAGTTTTACATGTGTAGATCCTCTTTTTTACAGGCAGTCCCCAGGTTATGAATGAGATCCATTCCAATGTCTGTCTTTAAGTTGAATTTGTAGGTAAGTCGGAACAGGTACATACAGTTCTTATTTAGCTTCAGTCAAATATTTTTCTTAGTATATAGTATATATTTTACCTTTCTATGCATATATGGAAACCCTGGTGGCGTAGTGGTTAAGAGCTACGTCTGCTAACCAAAAGATCAGCAGTTCAAATCCACCAGGCACTCCTTGGAAACTCTGTGGGGCAGTTCCACTCTGTCTTATAGGGTCACTATGAGTTGGAATTGACTCAGTGACAACAGGTTTGTTTTTTTAGTTTATGTATATATGAAACATTTGTAGTATTCCATTGTGTATAGTATGTCCCATAATTTGTTTATCCATTCAGCTGTTGATGAGCACTAAGGTTGTTTCCATCTTTTTGCTATTGTGAACAATGCTGCAATGAACACGGCTGTGCATATGTCTACTCGTGTGACAGCTCTTATTTCTCTAGGATATATTTCTAGGAGTGGGATTGCTAGGCTATATGGTATTTCTAGTTCTAGCTTTTTAAGGGGCCCCATATTATTTACCATAGTGATTGTACTGTTTTATATTCCCACCAGCAGTGCATGGGAGTTCCAATTTTCCCACAACCTCTGGAAAAACTTTATGGAAAGCCAGTTCATTCTTAAGGGCAAGTTGTCCATAAGTTCGACCTTCGTAACACAGGGACTGCCTATATTATAATTTGCCAATTCACTGTTGCTCACATTGTACTAGCAATAATCTTTGCCATTTTTGAATTGGTGTCCAGGTGGATGCTGTCACATTACATCCATTTTTAGATGTTCCTCAAACCCACTGAGGTGATGTGCAGTTTTCAGACAATGTGAAATTTTTTTTCTCTCATTTTATCTCTTCGGTGAAAGAGAAATTTTCTGTCTTCTTTGACAGCTGGACAAGAAGAGATTGCAATCTCATTTCCCTTTTGGTATTCTCTATCTTGGCAACATTGTGAATAAGCAACATCTTAGATGGTTGACTTCCAAAAATGTTTCTTGTCAAACTCCTCTCAGGATTTTGGAAGTCAGGGAAAAAACTTTTTTTCAGTTGTGACTTCCTATCTTTTTTTTTTTAAGTCTGAATTTTGAGTTTTTTTCTGGAATTCATTTTTTCTGTAACCCAAAGGTGGGAAGAAAATGAGCCTCAATTCCTGATTGTGTTTAGTTTTATGTAGATGGCAGTCCAAGAGAATTCTATGTTGGAATTTTTTTTTACTAGCAGCTTATATTAATGTTATTTTTTCAAATTAAATTCTGTCTATCATGAGTCAATGTCTAAATAACCTTTCAGTCATCATTTTTGGAATATCATGTGATTCTTTTTTTAAAAAATCTCACTGCGTTTCATATGAAAATACATCAAAAGGAGAGGGAAAACGGTACATTGCGCCTGTCTTGTAAACCTTTCTTAGCTTATATTTACCACAGTACCTAACATTGTCAGGAAATACATTATACATTTAAGAATTTGTCTGAATTAGAACTAAGAATGAAATTAAATTCTTTCAAACATACTTAAATTTTTTTCTCTCCTGTTTTCTTCCCTACTTCAAGCTATAAATTTCGTAGTTTTATTAGATTCTCCATACAGAGGACCTCAACCTAGTGGTTGAGAGCATAGATTCTGGAGCGAGACTGCTTGGCACCAGACCTGATTCTGCCAGGATTTGTGTGACCTTGAAACAAGTTCTTTAACTCCTCAGTTCTCCAGCTTCGTCATCTATATAATGGGGATAATAAAAATAGTACTCACCTCATCAGGTAGTTGTAAGAATTAAATGAGTGAATGTATGTAAAGTACTTAGGACAGCAGCACACAGTAGGCATTATCTATGTTTCATAATGAAATACATAATATGTAATTTATACCCAGCTTCATACTTTAGGGAAGGATCAGTGCCCATCTTATCCACCAATGGTATTTATAGTTTTACCTTTGCAGCAACATGTCTGTTCACTGGCTTCCAAAAAAGTAGCCTGGGTTTCCTGCCTGATGTGGAAGAGTTAATATGTGTAAACCATTTGCATTTTAGCAGAGTCTAAGGTTAACTCTTTTTTCCTCCCCATTGTGAGTAAACTTAGAGTTGTTTTTAATACATAGAGTTCATCTCTTAAAGGGGTTGCCACATCATTAAGAGCCACACACCTTCTCCTTGAACTCACCCAATTTACTCCTTCCATGCCCAATTTTAGATAATTGAGTCAACTCTGGTCTGCTCTGAAATGTTTGTTATTACTTATCCAACTAGCCTAGAATTTTCTGGTAGAGTTAATTCCTGTGGCTTGGGAAATTCCTTTAATCAGTAGGTTTTCAATGATCTATGGCCAGGCAGGACTATGGTTTGGTTGAGCTGCAATCAGGACATACTTCCATAGTTCTGTGAGGGGTTCTTCACCATTTTTCCTTCCTCTGCAGCTGATTACAGAACAGCTATCATTCAACAAAACGTCAAAAGGCTTTTCTAACTCTTTTGCAGTTCACATCCCTTTATCTAACTGCAACTGTACACCATCAAAAGTAGGATTCACCGAGCTCTCACTCAAACTCTTTCTTGATTTAAGTTCGTAAGTTTCAGGTCCTCTTCGATGTTAGGAGGGATACATCAATGCTTACTCATAGAGTATTGCACAGCTCAAGTCAGTTTAATGGTGAACACAATTTTAACAAGCTCAGAGTAGAGGATACTTTCTGTCACTCTCCCAAGCAAATGGACTAATTTAATTGTGTCAAGGGGTTGTAAATAGGTTCCACTTTACCTTCAGGCTTTAGCAGGAGTTTCTCAATTTATTTTTTGTGTGCTGTTCACTTTTGGTACCTAGGGGTTACCTGTGAATCCTTCTTCAGCATATTTTAAATGCACAATATAAAATACAAGGAATTACTTAGGAGAACAATTACACTACGCTTCAAATTTTTAAAATGAATTTGTGAAATAGTAATGTATGTGTTTTTATATGAACACATTAGACAACACGAGCTATAGCAAGTCTAAAAATTACCACAATTTCAAGTAATTATGGATGTAAATGATATTTTGAGATTTTTGCAATGACTAGATTGTGATAGGAAAATGTCTGTGATTTTCATTGGTAACAAAGCCACAGGTTCTCTGAAAATCACTTTGATTTTCCTTCACAAGTAAAGGAAATGGTGTCAGTCAGAGGCTAGTGACAAGAAAGATTTTTTTGCATCCAAGTTCGTGGATGCTAAGACTTTGAGGATACTGAGATAAATGAGTCTCATTTACCACTCTTTGAGTTGCTTAGAGTCCAATGAGACAGGCAGGTGGCAGGTGCAAAGAGTGCCCAGAGGTAGGGGCTCTAGTACCCCCATAATGGCTATCAAAAGTCCAATCCACCCAAAATTAAACGTAACATTAAGAAGAAGAAATAAAATCTTAGGATAACTATGAGTATAATCATCTTTTTAAAAATATTTTTATTTTTACTGTTGCCTATCACAAAATCCAAATAAAACTTGCATATTTCCAATGAGAATGCAACTTAACACAAGTCCCCTAGCCGTGCTATCAAAGTACCAGTGGCTGCCAACTGTCATATCTACCCCTCTGTCTGTTTTCCTTTATAGAAATTCTGGAGCCTTCACTGGTTTAAAGAAAAAGTAATGGGTATTTTGGAGTCATGGAGGCTGATGAACACCTGAAACTATTGCCCTGAAATAATCTTTAAACCTTAAACCAAAAGTATCCCCTGAAGTCTTCTTAAAACCAAACCATAGTTTAGTTTAACTAGTAAAAAATGTGTGCCTTGAGCTTTATACTCTTTAAAGAACTATCTATATGGGATCAAAGTGACAACAGCAACTGGAAAGATTAAATAGGAACATTGAGGGGCTGTGAGTTTCTGTTAATGGCAGAGGAACAACTCAGAAAAGAAAGGTGAGAATGGATGCACAACTTGAATAATGTAATCAACGTCACTGAATTGTACAAGTAGAAATGGTTGAGTTGGTATACGTTTTGCTGTGCATATTCTCAACAACAACAAAATTGGTAATATCTTTCTCACTAGGAGACTCAAAGTTATTTAATGTCCATTCATTTTTCCTGAAGTCATCTCTCACACCCTGGTGCTAGGTATCCCGCTATTGAGAAACACTAGGCTAATTGTGGTACCCCAGATCTAATCCTAGAAAGTTCTTGGTCAAAAATCGTACAATAAAGAAATATCCAAAATTTAAAAAGCAATGGATAAACTGCATTACTATTTGTCATTCAATAAAAAGTCGAAAACTCATTTAATTCTTGTGTAATTTACAGCCTTTAGTCAACTACACCTATACCATCAAAAATAGGATTTACTGAGCATTTAAAGTATTGTTTAGGTAGGTTTAAAGTATTGTTAAGTCAGTGCAATGCAGGGAACTCAGTGGTGGAATGACAGGGTAACTTACAGGGTGATTATACGGGCAGGTTGTGAATGTGAAGACTTCACACAGTTCAAAACTCACGAAACTGTGAACTGATCTGACAACACGTGTACAGTGTTTTTGCTGACTAATGCAAATGGCACTGGCATTCTGTGGTAACCCTAAAAATTTTGTTATTCATTTGGTCTTTTTGAAATTAAGTCTGTCTTGATGAACTTTTGGGGTATTCACAAAATTAAATTTTGAAAATAAATTGAGGTATTATAATATTTCGTATTACTTTATTGATACTTTATAACACACCACTTTACAATTTACTCTTCTTGGAAAGAAATAACAATTCATAATAATTTAATTGTATAAAGGGTTAATAGTTTATACTGGTTTTTGCATATTACACAGTAATGTGATTTAGGTTGGTTAGACACCATTTGGCATATGTGGGCTTAAAACCAAAAACCAAACCCACTGCCGTCGAGTTGATTCCGACTCATGGCAACCCTATAAGTAGAACTGTCCCACAGAGTTTCACTGTCCCATAGAATTCCCAAGGAGCGCCTGGAAGATTCCAACTGCTGAACTCTTGGTTAGCAGCTGTAGCACTAAACCACTACGCCACCAGGGTTTCCCTGTGGGCTTAGCAGACAGATGAAATGGCACCTTGGTGACTCTGTATTCACTGTTCACAGCTCTTTCCTCAGCTCCTCCCTCAGTGCCTGAAATATGGTGTTCATTAAATACTTGTTGAATGAACTACAATGGGTGGATAGATGGATGGACAGCTAGGCATGTGGATGGGTGGGATTTAAAAATATGTATATATGTAGGTAGAAGAGTCCTGGTGGCACAATGGTTAAATAGGCTGGCTGCTAACCAAAAGGTCAGTGGCTCAAATCCACCAGCTGCTCCCTGGGACAAAGACGTGACAGTCTGCTTCCGTAAAGATTTACAGCCTTGGAAACTCTACGGGGCAGTTCTGCTCTGTCCTGTACAGTCACTATGAGTCAACGGGTTTTGGCTCATATATATAAGTCTTAGTTCTTCTACTGTAAAATGGGACTAATAATAATACCCATCTGATGGGATTGTTGTGAGAATTAAGAGAAATAATTTATGTACAGTACTTCAAGAGTGGCTAGCACTTAAGTGCTTAATAAATTATAGCTTTTTTTTAAGAAAACAAAGTTTCTAGTTCTTTACAGTAACTATTTTTTTTTTTTTTTTGCTAGTCATTAAAACTGTGCTCTTGTACGTGTAAGAAACAGAAGTGGATTTGTATTGTAGTTTTATATTCCCTGTGTCTAGAGAGTGATGTTTCATCATGAGGCAAGGGCTTTCTTTTCGTGACCAAGAGCCTAATGCAGCCGCTTAACAACTGTTAGTAGTGCTGGAAAGATCTTCAGTGCTCTGTTAACCACAAGGTTGTGATCAGTAAATGTAAATCCTGGGTTTCAAAAGCCCTTTTCAAAGCTTTCTTGCTAATATGTAGTAGTTTAGTTGCCTCCTTTTGGTAACCCACTAAAATAAAAATTGGATCTATCCTCAGAGAGTTTTCAAAAATTATTTTTATAATTTAGCATTCCAATTTCATATTTACATATTATTATATAATACTTTTTGTCCTGCTATCTCCCCAAAGTATAGATTACTAAGTCCTTATAAGGAGCTTGCCAAAATTCTCTAGATAAATATCTTTTAGGGGCAGAATTCTGTTTTAAGTTTATCTATCAAATATGCAGTGAATGAAATGTATTGATACAATGCTTAGAATTAATGGCTATATGAGAGAAAATTGATGCTGTATGTAGTCTGCACGTAGAACACAATGCTATTTTTCTCTCCTTGCCTGATTGTTGACTATGTAGGCAGAATTCTATCACTATTGTGTTCTCACGTCAAGTATAATAGTAACACCAGATACCACTTGTGTTTTATGAGAATGGAATAAGTGACTGAAAGCAAACAAACCAAAAGCAAGTCAAATAAGAGGATGGGGTTAGGAAGAAACAAAGCCATAGGAAGGGATATGGGAGGCGGCAATTTGATGATTAAAGAATACGATGTCCTGGGTGGCACAGTGGTTAAGAATTTGCCTGCCAACCAAAAGATCAGCAGTTCGAATTCACCAGCCACTCCTTGGAAACCCTATGGGACAATTATACTCTGTCGTATAGGGTCACTATGAGTTGGAATTGACTCAATTACAACGGGTTTTTTTTTTTTTTTTGGATGTTCAGGTGATGATTTTATATTCCTGTTTTGAATAATGTTTGTAAAGACACTAAAATATATTATTCCCAAAAGGATAATAATTATTTTAGAGTTACTGCTTGTCAGTGATAAATAGTTCAATTTAAAAACAAAGTTCAAATTCTTGAGGAGAATGAAGAAAACTAAAGGCACAAGGGAGAGATTAGTCCAAAGGACTAATGGACCACAACTACCATGGCCTCAACTAGACTGAGTCCAGTACAATGAGATGGTACCCAGCTACCACAACGGACTGCTCTGACAGGGATCACAATAGAGGATTCCTGAGCATAGCTGGGGACAAATGTAGAACAAAATTCTAACTCACAAAAAAAAGACCAGACTTACTGGACTGACCAAGAGTGGAGAAACCCCAAGAGTATGGCCCCAGACACCCTTTTAGCTCAGTAATGAAGTCACTCCTGAGGTTCACTCTTCAACCAAAGATTAGACAGACCCATAAAACAAAACGAGACTAAAGGGGCACACCAGCCCAGGGGCAAGGACTAGAAGGCAGGAGGGGACAGGAAAGCTGGTAATAGGGAAATGAAGGTCAAAAAGAGAGAGTGTTGACATGTCAGGGGATTGGTAAGCAGTGTCATAAAACAATGTGTGTACTAACTATTTCATGAGAAGCTAGTTTGTTCTGTAAAACCTTCCTCTAAAGAACAATAACAAATAACTAAAATACTTAAAAAAAAAAAAAAAAAAACTCTGATAAATTATGCAGCAGCTTTGGAAAACCGTCTGGTCATCCCTTAAAAGGTTAAATGTAGAGTTACTATATGACCTAGAAATCCCACTCCTAGGTACATATCTGAGAGAAATGAAAACATATGTCCACACAAAATCTTACACACAAATGTTCATTATGGCCCTATTCCTAAAAGCCAAAATGTGGAAACAACCCAAATTCCCATCAAATGGTGAATGGATAAACAAAATGTGGCACATACATACAATGGAAAATGCTACAACATGGATGAAACTTGAAAACGTTATACTACATGAGAGAAGCAAAAGGCCACATGTTATATGATTCCATTGGCATAAAACATCCATAACAGACAAACCCATAGGAACAGAAACTAGATGAGCAGTTGCCTCAGGCTGTGGGGAAGGGGAGAGGGAGGAGTGGCTGCCTTATAGGTATGGGGATTTTTTTGGAGTGATAAAAAAGTTCTAAGATTGTGATGATGTTGCACAACTCTGTGAATACACTAAAAAACCATTAAACTATACACTTTAAATGGAAAAAAAATTCAACTTCTGGAAATTCAATGCTATTTTTGTCATTAAAATTCCCCATCACTCTAGGATTAAATATAATTTTAAAACATTTTGAAAAATAAAGTATGTTATCTAGGTGCTTCTTTTTTTAAAGTAATGAGTATTAAATGTATAGTCGAATGAACAAAACGTAAATCAGATATGAATTTAACATGAGCCTGTTGAATTCGTAGTCATAGACGAACGATTGAATACCGTATCTAGACAGTCTTTTCATTCTCTGATACTTCTTTTTACCACCCACAAATTTCCATACACTGTAAACTTTTATTTTTCTCTTCTGTATCTTGTTTAAGAGAAAAAACGGTTGAGAACATAGAGTTGACTTCTGAAGAGTGTGCTGCTTTTCTGAAGAATTTACTTCTTGTGAAGAATATAATGTAAAGTCATACAATGGCTAACTTTCTTCTAATTTAATTGGAATTGAATGTGCTTAACTTGCAATCTTCTTAAAAACTTTTTTTTAAATCTTACTAAACTAGATCTAGTTATACCTTTGACACCCATTTAACAGCATTATTTAGCTATGATATTTTCATGTGTAAGATTTCTAGAGCATTGTCCATAAGTAATACTTTGATTTTCAGGAGAGAAATCTGACAGTAAGTTGTTTACTTTGTATTAGGGTGAAAATATGATTAGTATTGGCTACCTTCGAAGGATGCTTTCAAATGTACTTGTAGCTAAAGATGAGTTTAAATGGAACATACCAGAGACAGTAATAACAAAGAGATCACATTCTCTCAGTAATTTATTTTAATGCCATCACACTGGGAATTCAAGGCAGATAAAACTTCTCCATTTACAGAGACCAAATGTGCAGAAATGGATTGTCATAATTCCACATGAATCGATAATACATCATCTCTAGCACATTTTTTATTAGAAATCACTTGAAAAAATAATTTATATTGTATACTAAGTAAATATACGATTGTGGCCTTAAAATCTCTTGCAATGTTAGTTTCCCCTTGATGAATTCCAATGCAATTTTCTAGTCAACTAATTTCACTAAGGAAGCTAATGACTGGAGCAAGAGCCTAATCAACTGCCAATCAGGATTCCTCGAGGCATAGGGTATCAAATATTGAAGCAATTTTTACAACTCATAAAAGCACTTATGTTCCATGATATGTCGTAAAACCTGTGATGAAAACCTAATATTGATGAAGCTTCCTTATTTCTCAAGTGTTTTTTTTTTCTGAACAAGCAGCTTGCACATTTAACCAAATCTTTCATTAATATTCATTAATATAGCACCACTATATTATCCGTTATAGTTCCATTCTATTATCTTAACTGTAGCAAGATAATTAGCTATATATAAATGTCAGTCACAGAAACCAGTAGATTCATCCATCATAAGGGTTGTAATGGTGGAATGTTTTTCTTCCCTAGGAAAAAGTTGGCCTTTCTTCTGACGATGTTAGAGTGGATTTTGTTTTTATGTTATAGAAATAATGAAGTGGCACACTTGACTTTCACCCTTTACATCACTCATGTTGTCACCAAGTCTTCATTTGTAACATAGTGGTATAATAGTTTCAATTAAATTCATTAATTAATTTGTCATTTATCATTTTAGTACCAGAGAATAGTTACTTTCCTTTGTTGGTTAAAAACAATCTTGGAAGTTACTGGGTAATTACATTTCTTCACCATGTCATCCCCTTTTATATTAAAACACAGCCGTTACGTGTCTGCACGTGTGCTTGTATGTATCTTCACCTGCCTCCATATACAGAAATATGCGTGGATGTCTGGGGTTTGGGTCGGTAGTTGAGAGATGGGAAGTGTTGCCACACACCTGAATATTTGCTGTCGACCTTCTTGATCACCTTTCAATTAATGTTTTTGTCATGCTGGCACACCTCAAGTGTGAGCTTAATAAAATAATCAGCATTTTCTCTGTAAAACAAGTTTGAAACAATCCTAGTTAAACTGCTCTCTCCTACAGTGAGGGCCTTGGCTCTACAGCCAGCAGCTGGAGTCTTTTTGTGGCCTTTCCTGGGTTCTCTGAAAAATATATTTGTATTAAAAACAAAGCCAAACACACAAACTAAAAACATGCTGCATGACCCCAGGGTTCCT
Organism: Loxodonta africana; assembly: GCF_030014295.1. NCBI lineage: Eukaryota > Metazoa > Chordata > Mammalia > Proboscidea > Elephantidae > Loxodonta > Loxodonta africana. Next base: position 14,396,042 of record NC_087365.1, on the reverse strand, counting down.
GAGGCAGAGAACTCAAGGATTTGGATTAAATTGCCCAGTTTGTTCAATTACCTGAATTTTTGTTTCAGCAGCCAATGCTTTCCTCTCACATTTTAGGGGACGCAGGAATTCCAGATGAACCTTACTAGTAATAATTTAGGAAACCCTGGTGGTCTAGTGGTTACGAGTCCAGCTGCTAACCAAAAGGTTGACAGTTCAAATCTACCAGGCGCTCCTTGAAAACCCTATGGGGCAGTTCTACTCTGCTCTATAGGGTCACTATGAGCTGAAATCAACTCGATTGCAATGGGTAGTAATATTTTTGGGTACACATTTAAATTTTTGTCAATAACCGTGAAGGTGGTATGATGATACAAGAAACACTTTTTGCTTCCTAAAAAGAGAAAGAAAAAAAAAAAAAACTTGCAAGTACCATTTGTAAAATATGTGAAAACGTTGCAAACACCTTTGAGTCTCAGTATTTATACCACAATTGTTTCTCAGGTCAAGAGTGTGGGAAACAATGAACTAAGTTCTCACTAAATCCCTTGATTCACAAGAACCGCAGCCCGCCAGGATCTCCATTCCTTTTTTTAGTGCACTGTAGCTAATAGAACCTCCCTCACAAATAATGACAAACCTCCTTGTGCTGCTTTTGCCTGAGAGGCCATGTGCCAGGTCTGCCCGATATCATCCCTGAGCTACTTCTCATCATTTAGGCACCATCCCTGTTAAATTTTTTTTTTCCTGTGTCCTCAGATTTGCTGTTCTCAGAACATAGTTTCTCTTCTCTCAGGACAATACCATATTTTCCTCAGTGAATCAGAAAACCCGAGTCCACCTCTTTCCCAAAGAGCTACCAGTGCATCCTCTCCAGGCAGAGGGGAAAAAAAGTCTCCAGAAGATGAGGAAATTCTAGATGCAATGATCAACTTTTATTTCTCTGCCTCCACCATGCCTAGTATACACTGTATCCTACTGGGTGTTGACTGCTTAGAGTAGTAATAGTTCATATTTATGTGACTTTAGAAATGGATAGAGTGGTAGGTAGTACAGGTCATAGCTCAAAATCTCTGCATTGTGATTTTCACTGGAAAAAAAAGGAAACCTCTAAAGACTAGGTTGGTTTCTCTACGTAGGATGACTGATTGTCCAATCGAGCATTTCACTATTCTAAATAAACCCAATGTACTGATATCTATTTTACAAATTAGATATTTTAGGTCTTTTCTAAAATTTACAAAATAGTTCATTACAGGATTCTCTAACTGAAAATACTCATATGACATTTAAAACATGTTTTTACTTTCAATATAATCTTTCTTTAAAAATCTCCTTATTAATTTTTTTTTTAATTTATAAGGTGAACCATACTTGATGCAACAAGTGAAATTACACCAAAAATATCAAAATGTTAATAAGTAACATCGGCCAGCAGTGTAATGTCAAACTTTCAACTTCTCTGTTTTTACTAATTTAAACATATACAAATCTGTCACACACAGGACTTTTGCTGTGTTTTATAAAAATGGAGTCATTCTATACATATTACTCTGCTACCTATTTCATCAAACTTGAGAATACAATAAATGTTTTTCAGGGTCACTTGATAAAGATTTAATATATTGTTTTTAGTAGCTGCATAGTATTCTGTCACTTGACTGCACCACTACTTGTATTCAACCAAGGGCATCTCTACTAAATAAGATAAGCCTCCTTTAAATAAGATAAGCCTCATTTGTGCCAGCTAATCTGTTGTTCTGAGGATTTAAGCTCTTATCTCTCATCTCGAAAACAGACAAAGAATAAGACACAAATCCACAGTTTCTCCTCAAGGATGCTCTGGGCAATGAGTCAATGCAACAACCCTTGAAATGGATGTGTTTTCTTGGGAGTGGTCAGTAGAATTGGCGTTCCTGTGGGTGTTTATAAACTCCAGAGGGCTGAATTCCTCTACTTCACACTTGAGAACCTCCACACTTAGGCTCCCATCTCCCTGCCCAGTTGTGTTAGGAAAATGTTTGCTTTTTACATGGCTACATAAAAAGGATAGTAAAATGTATGCCAATATCCAGCACACTTTTTTTCTGCTGTAGCCTCACATAGCTCTGTCATGAAGCATGGATAATCTGGTAGGGAGGAAGGAATATTAGAGATTAGTGAGTTCAAGGCTGGTGGACGAGGTCCCCGAGAAGCCATAGATAATTTCCTCAGATATAGATTGGCACTGATACTCAAAAGGTTTATATCATGTGCAGGAATGTCTTGATAGTAACAATCTATGTCTTGAGGGGAGAGTATCAGCATCGGATATAAGGAGGTCCATCTGGCTTGAGCCATGACTGTAGCATAATTGGGACAGTATGCAAGATCCAGGCCTGAAGAGGAGTTTGCTTTGTCTGGAAAGGGGATCCAAGATCTTAGCCAAGTGAGCCAAGGTTCAAAGCAAAACTGTAGTTTTCCCAATGAAGTGGAATTTTAACAAAGAAGTGAAATTGAAGTATACTCGTAAGGCTGAGTACTTACGTTGGGGGTTAGCATCCAAGCAGTAGCTCTGTAAGTAAGTACACAGGCCCTCAAAGGTTTTGCCAACACTCTCCTTTTGTTAGAACTCTATATCTAATATACACCCAGGCTTGGTTCTCATTGAGTCACAGGCTGGGTGGGGCTGGCCATACAAGTTGCATATTCTCATCTATTGCCTCTGAATCCAGGTGTGGCATGCATAGACTGATAACAACTTGTTTTTGCAATGCCTCTGTAGATTGAAGCCTTCAGTGGAGCCAACAATGCTCTTCTCTGAAAAAATCAAATCCACACATTCAAAATGGGCTAAGGGGATGAAAGGGGAAATTTTGCCACCTCCTTATGGCACCTAGACTTAACACATCCTTATATCAACCCAAATAGATTTGTCCCAAAAGCTTGGATGGCAGAGATGCAAAAACCTGCATCTTTGAATGTATGTTATACTTAGGTAGTCAAGTCTTCCTATTTGGACAGGAATGAGTTGGGTGTGTCTGTGACTTACTAAGAAGCCTGAGGTGTAGAAAGCCTGAACAGCTTGTCATATAAACATGTCCTGATCTGACTTTTAGCTGTTTAACCGTTGACATTCATTATAGATTTCCTATTTCCTTTGGTTCTAAGTGTTGATACCTGAATATCTCTTCAATGAAAACACTGCATTAGTAATAGTCACCTCACCTCATCCCCCTTTTGATCTTTGAGCTTTTCAAAAATAATGGTGGAAATCAGAATTTATTGCATGATTATCAATCAACATAGGAAAGTCAGAGTTCCACTGTCAAATTAGTAGGTATTGTTTTTCTTATAGGTTAAAAAATCAAATGGAACTGACTTTTTCCACACCTTTCAGTTGTCTATGTAGACAGATCCACAAACAGCTAAATTCTGTGGTCACATAGCCCTAATATGTGTGTGTGTGTGTATATATATATATATATATATATATAACCTTCTGTTCATATGTACCTAAGGTACCTGGATCTTCCCCAAATGATAAAATTTCTTGAGGAATGCTTATAAACTCATCCCATTGTATAAAAAGGTACTTGTTAATATATCTTCACACTGCACATCAAAGTGTAGCTCTCACTACAGTTGCCAGAAGCAATTCTGAATGAAACACTGAATGAAAAGTGAGCTTATGTCATGTGATCCATGACAAATGTTCACAGCCAGACCAATCCTGGTAGTGCAACAGTTACCCACTCGGCTGCTAACTGAAAGGTTGGCAGTTCAAACACACCCAGCCTCTCCATGGGAGAAAGACCTGGCAATCTGCTCCCGTAAAGAAAACCCTATACAGCAGTTCTGCTCTGTCACATGGGGTTGCCATGAGTTGAAAACTGAGTCAAAGGCATCTAACAACAACAACAAGGTAAGGTACAGTACAATTTCCACACAGAGCTGAAACTTCCCTGGTGTGGAAACAGATCAGTGGAACAGAGATAGCGCAGAACAAAAGATAGGTGAATTCCTACAAACACTGCATGGAACACCAGGCCTATGGGATGTCAGGAGCACTCTGTCCAAAACAGGAGTCCATGTTCTGATAAGCTTAGGAAGTACTGAATTAAGTGTCGTTAAATAGGTTTCCTTCCTGCTGTGTTGCTCGCTATGCTAGTGCGCACTGTGACTCTCTAAAACAGGGACAGAATATGCTGTATTTCCCACACCTGTGTGTGGTCTGAAGCTTCCACCTGGGACAGTGTAATAAAGGTGACAGGATATGATGAAATGCCTAAGAGAAAGGAGCTTGGGAAAGGTGTTCAGGACGGCAGGAGAGCTAGCTTAGAAAGACTGACGGAAAGGAAATTGACACCCCCACACAATGAGGCATTAACTGGACCCTAATATGAGTCAGAGTCGACTCAGCGGCAATGGGTTTGTTTTTTATGTTTTTTTTTTAATCTCAACATACTTAAGAAGAAAGGAGAGGGCAAGTGGAGGAGAGAATCAAGGCCACAAATCATGGCTTTGACTGGAGTATATTTTCCAAATCCTTTGTGATCAAAGCTGAAATCAACTTAACGGAAGATTTAAAGGGCTAATAAACGCTGGGAGTATGGGTGTAGAGCAGAGACTGGAAACCCTGGGCAGTCTGACTCCAAACCTCAGTCACAAACTAGTTTTCTAAACTGTAATAAAGTCAAGAAATGGGTGCAGCACGTGCGTTAACGTGTCAGGAAGCTCAAGTGCGAGACAGCTGCCCTGCCGTAGCCCTAATTCCTGTATTAGCCTGTCTCTCATGCACCTCTCTATATTCTCTTGGCTTCACTTGTCCTTTATTCCATGCACAGATGTGGTAACCAGACCAGTTCTGGGCTCCACTAGCTTCACGCAGGTACCATCTACCGACACCTCACCAAACCCAATTCCCTCCCTGGATTTCTGCATTGATGCTGTGCTTTCTAGGTTACTCAGGCTGAGGCAACGTTTTAACTATTTAGCAGGTTCTGTTTCCTGTTTATTAGCTGAGTAATTATGAATTTATAAATACATTTCTATTATGAAAAACCCCAGGAAATTTTCTAATAGCGACCTGTTTTTATGATAAACAGCTGAGGTTTAAACAGCCCTAAAAACTCTCTGGTCAGTGGACAGATACCAAGGCAGAGACACAGAGACCCAACCAGGGTGACCACCCCGACTGTATTTTGGAAATATATGATTACCTAACATTTTACTTTCATACCACTGACTTCATTTAATTACTTTACATAAAAGTTTAAATGACAAATGGGAATTTCCATTCAGAAATTTCTCTCTTAACCTAAAGCATGATTAACCTACAAGCGTAGCATTTAACCACTATGCCAGCAGGGTTTCCAAAGACTCTCAGTGCTCTGGTTATAACATTAAGTTTGCATGTTTCAAAATTACAGTGGAATGTAACTTTGTCATGGTATGTTATCTTATATAATAGCAACATGATGTATCTTTTCTTCCATTATGGGATAGCTGAAGCACTCACAGACACCGCCTATATTGTTATTAATTTCCTAGTATTCAAAAACATCCCTTATTCCAATAATTTTTTTAAATCAAATTTCTCCAACTTTTCATATTGGGAAAACAATATCAGATTATTTGACCACTGGATGTAACAATAAAACAATAATCAAAAAACTTTGAAGGTAAACAACAGCACCAGTTTTTCTTACACATAACTCAGTTGACATTTTAGCTGTCAGTTGGGTTTTCTGTGCCACATAATGAGGACTTGGGCTCATTCAGTCACTAGACTGAAGAAATTCTGAAGCTGGGGACTTTTAGTCAAGAATGACTATAAGATTATCTAAATATGTAACTGAAGATAATAGTTCTTGCCTGCTTTCTTGTCCTTGGCAAGGCCCCATAGTTGCAGGTGACCTTCCATCCATTTTTCTCAGTCCCAATAGTGATTTATTTTGCCATGGGTAAAGAAGTAAACCTATAGCAATATGGCTGTCTCACACTTGGACTTCCTGACATGATATGATGCACCGTATATTCATTCCTTTCCCTTATTACGTTATAGCAATATGGTCAGGACTAAGGTTTGTAGTCAAACAATTCAGGATTTTCAGTGTCTGCACCACCACCTATTAGCCCTGCATGCTGTTGTTGTTAGGTGTCATTGAGTCTGTGTTGACTCAGAGCCATTCCATGTGATACAGTAGACCTGTATACCATGGATTAAGTTGCTTAACCTCTTTAAACCTCAGTTCCACATATTTAAAATGTGGGGTTAAACTTTGAAAACTTAACAACAAAAAGACAACCAAATCAAAAGCAGCTAAGCGTTTTAACCACTGTTCCACTAGGGCTTCTTCATTAGCCATCAGAGAGATGCAGCTCAAAGCCACAAAGAGATACTATTTCACTCCCACTAGAAGGGCCAAGAAAAAATCAGAAAATAACAAATGCTGGCAAAGACATGGGAAAATCAGAACTCTTATCCATTGCTGGTGGGAATGCAAAATGGTATAGCTGTTGTGGAAATCTGTGTGGTGGTTCCTCAAAAAACTAAAAATAGGACTATCACTTGACCCAGCAATTCTACTGCTAGAAATATACCCAGGGAGCTGGAAAGCAGCGATGCTTTCGAGTCGAGTTGATTCTGACTCATAGTGATGCTGTAGGACAGAGTAGAACTGTCCCACAGGGTTTCTAAGGAGTGGCTGGTGGATTCAAACTGCCCTCCTTTTGGTTAGCAGCCAAGCTCTTAACCGCTGCACCATCAGGGCTCCTAAGTATACCTATACATGTAGAAATTGTTGAATTGGTGTATATTCTGCTGTGTATATTTTCAACCACAACAACAAAAATAAAATAAATTATTTTCAAAAAGTATGATCTTATTACTCACATCATAAGATCACTGTGAAGTTTAAATGTGTTGTAGAAAACGCTGTGAGGGGCCTGCCCATGTCTCCAGGGCTCTAGATTATGTATCTTGGATGCTATTTACAAACTCTTCCAACTTTTGCCCTTTTTCCTGGCTGCAGGAGCATGGTTGGTTCATTCACAAAGCAAACTGGAAGTCAATGAAAGTCATGCTTCAAAAGCAGCTACTTGTTTGGAACACCTCTGAGGCATATTCTACACGTTTTCCCAGAGTTTCCCATCAGTTCTCCAGTTGCCCAGAGATGTCACTCACTCAATTGCATCTATTTCCTTTTCCTTCTCTGTCTCATTTCCTCTTCATCTACCAGTGTTCCTGGGACCCCCTTTTAAATAAATTACTTGCACTCCAATCCTTGTCTCAGGCACTACTTCTGGGAGCACCCGAACCAAGATATGTGAAAAGCACATAGTACAGTGTCTGGCATATAATCCAACCAAAAAAACCAAACCCACTGCCATTGAATAATTACTAATGCCAGAAGGCATGTTTAGTTAGTGCGTAAGTAAACAAGGAAGTATATTTTTGAAAACCACCCTCCTGACTGCCACCTTTGTTAACTTTTATTTTGCATCCTTTCTCTTGTTTTGTTTTAAGTCAGTCTTTCAAAATTTGTTTTCTATTTGAAGAGCAGGGACAGGTTCAACAGGCAAATTTGAGCAATGACTTCCACTGCACAAATTTTCCTGCCTTGTAAAATAAAAATATTCTGGCACCTATTTTGATCTGCAATTCATCTGAAAGATAAGGAAAGTAGAATTTTAAATATCTAAGTAAGAAAAATTGCACTAGTACCTGACAACATCATAGAAAAGCAAGAATTCTCTATTTCACCAGAAGGGCACCATTTCCCCCTTTTACCAAACACTGAACATTGATAGTGTGTTATGATAAATTAACTATAATATCTTTGGAGGCCAAGTGTCTCAGAAAAAATCAACGGTAACATCTCAGGCAAAATGGAAAGCATTAGATTCACACCTGTAGCTCATTAATCTGGACCAAGGGTTAGACTTCACAGAAGCCAATTACTAGGATGAATTGCGTTCTTTCATGCGCTGTTTTTTATTTGTTTTATTTTGATTTAATTATAAGACTGTGATGAATATTTTCTCTGACCATAGCTGCCGTCAGTAATATCCAGAATATCCACGAATTACTTGAGTGTTTCTTTCTCTGGAGACTGAGAATGGTTAACTATCTATTAAAAAAAACAAAACCCAGTGCCGTCGAGTCGATTCCGACTCATAGCGACCCTACAACCTTAAATAATTAGATCAGAGGAAAGGACGAATCCATCTATTTCTTCTCTTTATTTTAAAAAGAGTGTAGACCCGCTGTCAGTGAATGCGTTGTGATGAATGCGTTAATTACCGCTCTAACACAAACCTTACGTGTGGATCCAAAAGTGGCTGCTGTGTGTGTCTTTTTCGAGTGTGTGCTTGTGCTTGTGTGTGTATGTGTGTGTGTGTTCATGACTGTGTTTTGCTTCTGTAGACGTCCTGTTGTTAGCATTACCTATTTACACACAAGCCTTTAGGAATGAGTAACTTAAAATAAAAATCATATTTGGTTGGGTCTGGGTATTAAATTTTACCTGAGTATACTCAAACATTGTTCTTCATAAGTTCCAGTAACATTATTACTGAGCTATAAAAGAAGAGTTTTTAGCTTATTTTTGCCTTGAGTCTGTTTTTACCTTTGACACATATTTTAATATCACTTTTCTTTGTCTTTTCTTCTTAATGAAGCAGCATTTCTGTGTGCTAACTTTCAGGGCTATATGTAAATATAGCTCATACTGTTGATAAATGAACATAATGATCAAGTGGAAATTAACCCCCTGCTATTAATCAACCCTGGTGGCATAGTGGTAAGTGCTACAGCTGCTAACCAAAGGGTCGGCAGTTCAAATTCGCCAGGCGCTCCTTGGAAACTCTATGGGGCAGCTCTACTCTGTTCTATAGGGTCACTATGAGTTGGAATCAACGCGACAGTACTGGGTTTGTTCGTTTTTTTTTTTTTTTTTTTGGTTTTATTAATCAATAGAACTCTATTGACTTGCTTTTACTCAATATGGTTGTTACAGTTGATATTTTAGCTATAAATAGTTAACTGGCTTTGTATAAGATGATGAAAAAAAGACTGTCCTAAATCCCAAAGGTCTATGTATTTTCATTTTCTGAGAAGCCATGTCACTGTTGCTTAATACTCACGGGCTAGTTTTCACCCCCTGGAAACTTAGAGTCGATGGAGCTTTAGAATCATCTTTCTAATTCTAAACATGAGGAAGTCAAAGCCTAGAGGGTTTGTGAGACTTTCCCAGAGTGACATAGCTATGTAAGAGACAAAACTGGAAGCAGTGCCCACTTCTCCCATAGCTGGTACACTTCTCTTTAGTCCATCTTTTTTCATTCACTCGCAGGTGTTTTGTGGTATTTCTCTGGGGGACTAGAGGGCACTTCACCTCATTGTGTATGGAAATTCGTGGAATATTGGAACAGGAAGGGACTTCAGAGATCTCTACCTCATTTAGACTACAGAGGAGAAAACTGAGCCCAGAGTGTTGGGATGGCAAAGAAACTCATATATTCAATTTGCAATGTTATTACAGTCATTCTAACTTTAAAAGGGTGGAGGATGAACCTGCTTTCAAAGCATAAGCTGGATTGTTCCCTCATGCAAGCTTAAGAGATGACTTGTGACATCACTTATAAATAACAGTATATTTCCTTCTGGAAACCCTGTTCGTGTAGTGGTTAAGTGCTATCTATGGCTGCTAACCAAAAAGTCAGCAGTTCAAATCCACCAGTTGCTCCTTGGAAACTCAGTGGGGCAGGTCTGCTCTGTCCTATAGGGTCACTATGAGTCGGAATTGACTTGACAGCAATGGGTCCTGGTTTTATTTCCTTCTGGCACCAAAATAAATGTCCTAGTCATTTATACATTTCTCTCTCTCTATGATGCCAACCAGCTGGTTTATTTACATATTCCTGCTGAAAATGACAATTAATGTTGGCTGAAACACATACCTGATGGAGAAAATCTATTCATATTTTATTACAATACCTTCAGCAGCCTTTTACTGGCATTATGATGAAAATGTGGGTCTCAGGTTGTTGCTAGGGAAATGGCTAGTCAATGAATTTGGCTTTAATCCAGGAACTGTTCTGGCTGATATGAGAGAATCATTACTGTGGGGGTTATATTTCTCTCATCAGTTTATTTTCTAGTACTCCTGGCAGAGGGTTTTTGTCTTGAAAATTGCTATATCTCTACTATTTTTTCTCCATGTTCTCTTGAATTTCTTTATTTCCTACACAAAAGTTAGTCTAGTAAGAGTTAAGATATTCATATATGTCTACCGTATTATGAAGTCCTCACACGCGTGGTATACATACCATGTGTAACATGTATGTAATACAACATACTCTCTCACACATACACACATAGACCCACACACTCCCAAATATACATTGGTTTTGCCATATTATTATTTCTTATATCTGTGCTTTATTTTACATTTTCCAACACATTAGCATTATGGATTTTTAAACTCATTTACCAAAGAGCATTTACATAATTTTGAATATACTGATTCAAAATCATTTAAAAATATTATCTAATAAGTTACAGTGCCTCATTCAATGATTCAAGTTAGCAACCGTTTCTAAGTATGTTATTACTTATTCATTAATTGAAGCCCTTTATTTTTATATTCTGCTCTTGGCAATTGTGACTTATTTGGTGCTTGTTACAGCCACTTTAGACAAGTAAATAAAATCAGATGAAATATCTCAGCAACAGCTGGAAATAAACCAATAGTTTCTGTTTGGATTTGGCCAGTTGAAGTAGCGCAGGGCTGCTCGTGAAAATATCAGCCAGAACTGTTACACACTGTGAGAAAAGATTACATATCTCTGGGGTTTTGCCCTTCTAATTACTCAGGATTTCTTTGTCCATGAAGAGTGCCACCTGTGTCTTTGGGTGGCAATATAAAATAATTAAATCGTTATCACAAGGGTAATAGTATACCTCTTTCTGGTTTAACCATGATAAGAAAACCTTAAACAAGAAATACATAAAGCAATGTAGAATAATATAAAAAGAGTCTTTGACAGGCTTATTCTTGTTGTTGTTTTTAGTTTCCCTTTACCAGAATTTAGTTCAAGTACATGATAATTCTAGGGAATTACCAGTCTTTATCGACCACCCAAGGAAGAACAATGTTCTGGCAATGAATGAAGCCACTGGCGGCTGTTAATAACTTGCTTCTGACTTCTAAATCACAGTCGTTTTGGTAAGCAGATGTCTTCCAAAATGCCGTCATGGCTTACCATACTGATGCTTAATTCTTCCATTTTCCAAGAAAGCATGGACATAACTTCTTTTTTTTTTTTAAGTTATATCTGATAATTTCAATAACATTTATACTGTGTTGCAGTTTGGCCTTATTAGCGTAAATTATCTATTTGTATACTATTCTTTCAATAAATAATTTCACTTCTTACATGATGAGGGAAAAATAATTAAGGCTTGGAATTCCTCATGGAAGGCTATTTAAAATTAGTTGGCTATGTTAATTATCTACTTTAATTATAATATTGCCAACTGGTAATTCTCCTGCTCTGATTAATTGTTCCTTTCTTCCAAGTTGGAGCAATCAGGTTAAATGATAGTATACAAAGCCCTCGAAATTGTCTATAGACAAATTTCTTGATCTCAGAAACTTAAATCGCCATAGTACTTCTCTGGAATAAGAGCAGGAATGGAGGAGGAAGGAGAAATGTTTTATTTTGTTTTCCCTAATTTTAATTCTTCCTTCCGTAGAGAAATTGTACTGGATATAACTCTTACTCATAGAACAAGGCACAATAATAACTCAATACTATTTCTTTCTGCATTTAAAAAATAAGGATAATGCCTTTGGCTCGATTCTTCAAATCTATATTTTAGGAATATCTTAAAACAGTGGTTCTCAATCTTTGTTATAATCTAATCCCCTGGGTTTATTGGAACACAGATTGCTGGGTCCTGTTTTCAGAATTTCCAATTCACTAAGCCTGGGGTGTGGCCCCAAATTTGTATTTCTAACAAGTTCCTGGTAAAATGTTGTCTCATTTATCTAGTGCTGCTATATCTGAAATACCACAGGTGGATGGCTTTAACAGATAGAAATTTAGTCTCTCACAGTTTAGGAGGCTAGAAGTCTGAGTTCAAGGCGCCAGCTCCAGGGGAAAGCTTTCTCTCTCTGTCGGCTCTGAGGGAAGGGCCTTGTCATTAACCTTCCCCTGGCCTAAAAGCTTCTCAGCACAGGGATCCTGGGTCCAAAGGATGCACTCTACTCCTCGCTCTCCTTTCTTGGTGGTGATGAGGTCTTCTTTTCTCTATCTACTTCTCTCTTTTGTATCTCAAAAGAGATTGACTCAAGAAACAACCTAATCCTATAAATTGTGTACTTCCTCATTAACATAACTGTCTCAAATCATGCCTCATTAACATCATAGAGGTTAGGATTTCCAACACATAGAATAATTAGGTCAGATCACAAAATGGAGAGAATTAGTCTAGCCAAGTTGACACACATTTTTGGGGGACACAATCCAATCCATAACAGATGCTGAAGTTTTTTATCCCTGGGACTACTTGGGGAAACAAATGCCCTAAAACAACTACCACTCACATAAGAGACCAGTTAAATCAATCTGTAAATCCATATGATGAGGTATTATGTAACCAGTAAAATTGCATTTGAATGATATTTAATGATATGGGCAAACAAAACATAGTGGTAAGTAAAAAAAGGAAGATAAAAAGCTATATATGGTGTATAATCTCAATTTTCAACGTACATAGAAATAAAAGAGTGAATAGAAATACGTATATATGTTTGTGTGTGTGACATGCAGATGACACAACCTGGCTTGCTGAAAGCGAAGAGAACTTAAAGTACTTACTGGTAAAGAGCAAAGATGCCTTCAGTATGTATTACGCCTCAACATAAAGAAAACAAAAATTCTCACAACTGGACCAGTCAGCAACATCATGATAAACAGAGAAAAGATTGAAACTGTCAAGGATTACTTTTTACTTGGATCCTCAATCAACGCCCATGGAAGCAACAGTCAAGAAATCAATTGACTTATTGCACTGGGCAAATCTGCTGCAAAAGACCTCTTCTGAGGGTTAAAAAGCAAAGACATCGCCTTGAGAACTAAGGTGTGCCTGACCCAAGTTATGATATTTCCCATCGCCTCATATGCGTGAGAAAGCTGGACAATGAATAAGTAAGACCAAGGAAAAATTGATGACTTTGAATTATGGTGTTAGCAAAGAATATCGAATATACCATGGACTGCCAGAAGAACAAACAAATCTGTCTTGGAAGAAGTACAGCCAGAATGTTCCTTAGAAGTGAGAATGATGCTAATTTGTCTCAGGTACTTTGAACATTGTCGTCAGGAGAGACTAGTTCCTGGAGAAGGACATCATGCTTGGTAAGGTAGAGGCTCAACGAAAAAGAGAAAGACCCTCAACAAGACAGATTGATACAGTGGCTGCAACAGTGGGCTCACGCATAGCAACTATTGGGAGGACGCCACAGGACCAGACAGTGTTTTGTTTTGTTGTATATTGGTTCACAATGAGTTGGAACCAGCTCGATGGCATCTAACAACATTTTATGTGTGGCATTTATATATGTGTGTGTGTTTGTGTGTATCTGTAAGAAATATACCGATTTTTAAGAGAAATTATCTCTGTGTTATGGGAGTATGGATATTGTTTTACTTTTCTCCATTTTCTCTAAGTTATATATAATACATAGATGATCAGAAAAAAAAATTGTAGAATACTCATGGGAGTAGTAATTCGTTAATCTACGCCTGCTTCTTCCTTTCCAAATGCCTGGTAGCAATCAGTCCTTCTCACCAACCAGGAGCAAACATTGTTTTCCATGTCTCCCAAAGTAGCTATCACCCAGCAACCAGCAGACAGTTGCTTAGTTCCTATTATAGTTCATTTCCAATTGTGCTAGAAATTCGTATTAGGAATACTAACTCCTCAGAGACTAGAAAACCATTTAATTATACTTTTAAATTTCCCACTTTTTCTCCCCACCCCTGCTTGTCTTAGTTTTCACCAAAAACCAAATGTGTTGCTGTAGAGTGAGTTTGGACTCATAGTGACCCAGTGGGTTACAACCCCCCAGATTTCTGTAAGGATCTATACACTGTAGGGCGAAAGGGTCTGGCCGACAAAAACTAGGCACCATTTAATCTCAGAGCGTAAGAAATTCTGCACTCCTTCTGGAGAGTGTATTCATTTTTGACAAATTTACCTCACTCAGCTTCTTAAACTGAACCAAGCAAAAGAATAGAAAACATACTATCATACTTTCGACCATTTCTTTTAGTGTTTCTCTTCTAACAACCTTCTCCTAGAGATCTGTGCTTGGTATTATTATCTCTCACTTTTAAAAAACAAACTAAATACAACATCCTAAAAACATTACAAAATCTTGGGTTCTTTTATCTATGACTCTTGGAGACAAGTGAGGGGGAGGGGACTTAATTAGAGAGAAGAAAGGTTATAACCTGGCCTGTCTGTTGAGACAGTGATTTTAATTACATTTAATTCCCATTCGCTCTGTATGTTACTTGATCCATTCATTGGTTTAAAAGCATATTGATAAGTACAGCCGTGGCTTAACCTCTTGCTCTTCAACTCGTCTAGAATTGCATGCAGGCTTAAGTGAGTTTGCCACGTTTAGATGTCATATTTTGTTACTAAAGAGAAAGTACTGAGATCCCTGTTAGAAAGTGTGGCCTGTGTTTTTCTAGAGAAAAGTCTATATTCCATTTTGAAAATAATTTGTTGCAAGAGACTTCCACGTTGTTGGCTTATAGTTATAAATAACAGCCTGAAAAACTTCAATGTAGCATGCTTCTCTTGTCCGTATTAATGGCTATTTTCCTTCATAAATGCTTTCAAAAGTTTCAGTATTTTCCTAAAGATACTTATTTTTTAACTTAATAAACAATTGCCAACAATTCACGTTGTATCTGACACTAGGTATATATATAGTATCATCCAGATGAGTTTGGGAGCACAACTTCAAATATACATTTAAACATATATATTTTCTTTACAAGCCAGGATAAAATAGAAATTTAAAATTCAAAAACGTTTATTAACAAATCTGTTAATTTCAGCAATGAAAGCAAATTGATAGTTGTTTTAAAACACATTTGCCTTCATTCTGTGTCTTAATTTATCTTCTGGTGACACGGAAGTGATTACTTTTTCTGGTCAGGGGTTTAAAAATCATATTGTAAAAAACAAGCAATTGTGAAGACAGTTATTCCAGTAAGAAATCTTCTTCCATGAATCATTCAATTCTATGTCACCTTTAAATACAGTTATGCTGGACTGGATTCTGGTCTAGAAAGCAAAAAGGGGTATAGCTGGGAGAAAATTTCAATGACATGGTAAGGTTGTACTAATATCAATTTTCTGGCATGCATATTGGAAGATGGTTATGGAGGCGGGTATCCTTGCTTTGAGGAAATACACACTGGAACGAACAGGGGTGATGGCATCGGTTTGCTCTCAGACATCACCTTGCTCTCAGACTGTTCAGAAAAAGACTGTTAAAGAGAATGCAAAACAAACAAATAAACAAATATATATATATATAGTTGGATGCTGTCTAGTTGATTTCCAACTCATAGCAAGCCCATGTGACAGAGCAGAACTGCCCCATAGGGTTTTCTTGGTAATAATCTTTTCAGAATCAGATTGCTAGACCTTTCTCCTGCAAACCTGCTGAGTGGTTCGAACCACCAACATTTTGGTTAGCAGCTGAGTACTTAACCACTGCACCATCAGGGGTCCTTTTACATATACCTATTTATATTTACATTTATATTTATTTATACTTACATTTATATTTATATAAAAGTGCTTGTCTGTTATCCAAAAGGTCAGCGGTTTGAACTCACCAGCGGTTCCAGGGGAGAAGAGACCTGGAAGTCTGCTCCCATAAAGATTTATGATTGAGAAAATTCTATGGGGCAGTTCTCAGCTGTTCTATCAGGTCACTAGGAGTCTGAATTGACTTGATGGCACACCACAACAATGTATATATGGGAGACAAATGTGGTTAAATGTTAGCAATTGCAGGGACCAGAGATATATAGTTCTTTATACTGGCTTTGCAACTTTCTTGTAAGTTTGAAATTGTTTTCCAAATAAATTATTTAAAAAGATCATACAACATACAGTTATTAATTAATGCTAATTTTTCACAGATTCTTTGTATCACGCATTTCGTTTGATTCTTTATGTCATGGCATTTAGTTTTACAATTAAACAATTTGTTTGAACTCGGTCATAGAACATTTTGAGTAGACAATTCAATTGTGGCTTTGAATAAAGAAAACACTGAAAGAATTTTTTGTTGCTGTCGTTCCCTATCACTTTGCATTTTGTGCCCATTAACAGGGAATACTGATGGCTATCAATTATCACCAATGGATTGACCTTTTTTATTTGCTATAAGCTTTTTGCTTTTCTAATTCTGGAATTTCTATTACCATTTCAAGGTTTAATTAAGGCACGTTATTGTACATGGCTTTTTTTTACTGCCTTAATAGGCAGCATGTTTTTAATTTCTAAATCCTCCTTGTTCACTACCAAGGGTGAGAATTAGACGACTGCTAGTTTCACAAAAATCACAATGGGTGAAAAAGTAAACATTATATTTTCTCACATATGCATCAAATACCAACATTCTGGCTCATAAATCAGGAAGAGGACCGAAAGATACATCTGGAGTTCTTCCTAGTTCCATTGGTACAGCCAAAATCCTGACATTCAGGCATATTTACGAGACCCATGTTTCAGCAAGCCCTTATGTGCTTTGAGTGGGTTGAAAAGAATTTGAAATAATTTCACACGGTGATTTTTTCAGAAGGCTGGTTGAGGAACACGGCATCCTCATCGAAAGAGAAAATCAGCTTTGGTTGTTTAATAACCATTGCTCTCTTTCCTTTTGGTTAGGCATGCAGCAATGTTGAAAGGTTTACTCTGAAATTTTTAGACTGTTATCAACACATGCTAGTTTGGGGACTATGATTTTCATCACCACTGCAGAGTCGCTGCAGGGTAATGCGATTCAGCTATATGCATCCCCTCCCAATGGAGTCAGTTTTGCTCTTCCCCAAAGCATGCCGGGGATGAACTCGGGATGGACTTAGGCTAAGGTACGAGGCCGGCAGTGGTGCGACTGGGCTGGCGGCCAAGGCTGAGGAATGCTTTAGAGGGAAAACATCTGGGCCTGGATGTGAAGGTTCTGGGAGCACTGGCAGTCCAAGGACATGGGAGAAAACCATGGCCCTTGGTCCCAGCTGGAACAGTATATAAGCTTGTGTCCCCTGCTAGGCAGTTACAGAGCACTAAACTGGTCCAGCTGCTGCCCTGGGCCATGGTTCCATAAGTAATCTTCCCAATAAACCATATATCATGATTGCTGGTTCCAGAGTCTTTATTCTGTCTCTTGGAGATGTGGCCTACCTTGGGTCCAGGTGCTGCTGGGTTGTAACACAACAGTTGTAATACCTGCAAGATACATCGTCCTGACTTGGGGCAAAGCTAGTGTTTGACCTTATAGATTCCCCTCTAAACCAGCACCAGTGTAAGAGTACCACTGATATTGGGTAAAATCACACACAAAAAAATCACAAAACTAGTGGTAAAATTTTTTTTTTTTTTACAGTAGCCACCGTTTAATGAACATCTACCATGTCCTTAGTGCTTGACTCAAGTTAATCTTCACAGGTATCCGTCAAGATACCCCTCAAATGTAGCAAACTTAATTTTACAAGTAAGGAAACAGATTGAAGATAGCTAAACAGCTTGCCTAACATCACAAATAGTATTGGTGGACAGGAAGTTTGCCCATCCTATTGGACTCTGGAACCTGTGCCTTTTTCACGAATCCTGCATGAAGCCAGAGCAGTAAGAAATGGATATTGGCACGGGTAAGAGGTGTTTGATGAGATCAGCACCAGGATTTCGACTAGATGGTACATTTTGTTGGCTGCAGTGCAGTGAAGAAGCGCTGAAAAATCAGCTGCCATAAGCATAACTTTGTTAGGTGTCTGATTATTACATGTAACTCTGATGCCATTTGGTTAAAGATTTTGTCTTCTTTGTATTTCTGTCCACTGCGCTTGGTGGTACCTAGCACATGGTAGATGCTAGAGAGTCTCTGTTAATAAAAGAGTGACTGAGTAAAGTAAGGGGAGAGTAATGTATTGAACAGCACCTCACCAACCTTAGTTACTAGAATGAACGGATTGAAGAGTTAGGGGGGAATTTCCAGTTAATAGTTCAAAAGCCATTTAATTATTTTTTTTAACCGTATTTTTTTTTTTTTATGCGTACACTATGGGGAAGGTGGAAATGTTTACAGAGAATTAGAAAATAATTAACAAAAAATGATGCTAACCCTGATATAATGAATGGCATTTTTAAACATTTCTTTTTTAATAAAGAAATAGACATGCAAAAGTAGTGACTATCTTCTTCTTTAATGTTTCTAATTAGCTGTATTTTTGGTTTCTCCTTAGTAGGGTATGCCTAAGTCCCACAGATACAATACTTGATTTTATATTGCTTAAGTCTTACATTTTTTCTTTAATTATCTATCCATTCTTAAATAATCTCAAACATATTGGAATAATTTTTATGCTTCTAAATTAGTTCATTAGAAATTTATTGCCTTAGGCCATCTTTCCTGGAACAATTATCTTACGTATATCCAGCCTTTGAATTTTGTTTCCCCCACAGCCATTGAGCCTGGTCATCAATTTCTTCAGGGCACTTCATCTCTCCATTCAAAAACACTTCCATTTACATTCTTTCTGGATTTTGAATAATCGTGCACTCCATACGAATATGGAGAAACCCTTTTTTTTTGAAACCCTCGTGGCATAGTAGTTAGGAGCTACTGCTGCTAACCAAAAGGTCAGCAGTTTGAATCTACCAGGTGCTCCTTGGAAGCTCTATGGGGCAGTTCTACTCTGTCCTGTAGGGTCGCTATGAGTCAGAATTGTCTCGGTGGCAATGGGTTTGCTTCTTTTTTTTAATAGTAAACTGTTTTTCTTTCATCAGTTATAACATTCAACAGAAACTATTAAAATTGCCATTAGACTACCTGCTAATGGGAGATACTCCTTCTTTCAATAGGAGATACCCCCTTCTTTTCCAAAAGCCTAGATTCCTTTTCCACAAGACAAAACTTAAAGCAGGCTATGAGGTGTGATTCCGTGGCTCTTACCAGATCTCAGCTTTCTGCTAATCCCACTGAAAGTCGTGAAACAAATATGGACTGATACGATGGACAGAGCAACGACGTCCCCAAATTGTATGCATAATAAGTTCTGGTTTCACAGAACTTAACAACAATATGCAACCCCCCCCCAAAAAAATTAACTTTCTCCAGATACTTTTGGTGTATATAAATTACCTAGCAAAAAAATACTGCAGCATAAAAATAATTAGTACACTCTCTAAGCATTTCTGAATTAATTTCTGAAAGCATCCTTAGAAGGAAAGTTTACAGGGTTGGGGGCTTTCCATGACCCTTGACCTTTGATTCTGGTACAACAAAGCTTAGAATAAATTCTCCCCCTCGTTCACCTTCTATAATATTGATTCACTGCAGACATTTTTTAGCAACGTCTTGTGGTTCCAGACTTTGCTTTATTTGCAAACTTAACATTTGCAAACTTGAAAACAGTATTTTTTTTTTTTTTAAGAAAAGAAAAAGACTCCATGCAAGCGACACAGCGAAGTCCAAACACTGTCCAATTTACGTCCCGACTGCTTGACTTTTTGAATCTTCCTTGTTAATATTTCAATGCCAGGGACTTCATGTGAAGTATTGGATGCTAATTGCTAAACTGTGGTGCAGATGACAGAGGAGAATATGTTTTCTTAGTGGGCTCTTTAAAAATTGTAGCTGCAGAGGCAGGATTGCTCGTTTCATCCTGACAGGGCTAGTGGATTTAATAGGTTCCCCGGAGCTTTTCATCACATTATAACTCTTTCCTTGATGGTCAGTTTTGGGTCCATATTATATGACCTGACTTTCAACTCGTTTGAACTGCTGTCAAGCGGCTCAGGGATTGAAAGGCTACCGCCTAGTTCTGTTGTTTTCCAATTGGGAAAACGGCACTCCTGCCTGAAAACTGTCAAGGACCAGAATTGGGTTCTTAATAGCAAACCTGTGTCACACTGATACCTGGAAGAATCTTTACCTGCTTACAGTGATGTGGCTGGAATGTCTTATCAAAATGTAAATCTGTGTTGCTTTGCTCACAATAGCAGTATGCTTATCTCTTGGCATCATTTATTCCCTGGGGTTGAAGCTGTTGTCACGTAGAAAGTTGCTCCCTTCTCAGTTGGCTCCCTTGGCTGGTCAGCATTCCAGCAGAAAGCACACCTTCTCCTAAATGTTCTCTCCGAAGCCAGTGTGTGGTATGTAAATTAAGGGAGCTCAGACTTGTCTTGAAAGGAACTGGAGTATTACATCTAGCCCTGCCAATCCACTGATTAAAATTCTTGCCAAGTGTTACATTATGCACAGCTTCCTTATTTTGGCTGTAAATTTTATTGCATATTTTTCGAGGATGAGAAAGTTTGTACTTTTTATTTCATAAGCCTACATAATAAACACAGCTTCCTTCCAAACCGTTTGAGGTGTTGGATGCATGTGCTGTGTTAAATATAGGGCTCCTTTGTGAGGAAAACATGTGGCTCCTTCTGCTTCTCCCAGAAGCATTTAGATGGGCAAAGTGGTTCCACCGGGGGAAAAGAAAACAGACATTTCCGTGAGCTGTAGGATTATCCAAGCCATGGCTTTATCCTTTCTGAACTCACTTGCTCTACGGACCTGAAGAAGAAACAAAACTTTTTTTTTTTTTTTTACTGGCACAGAGAAACCTATTTAGTGCACCTTTGCCCCTGGTCCCCTTGCCCTTTCAACCACCTCCGCTAGTTTTGCTGCTGTAGTCCTGTGTTTTTAACAGGTGAGGATCTGAATCAAAAGCTCTCACCAAACAGACCCTTCTCGAGCAGAAAACTACAGCAAGTGTCCACTCACCTGCATTCTGGGGAGGAACCCCCAGTGTCTCCTAGAGGGAACAAATAGGTAGGAGGAGGTTTGTCTAGAGGAGGCCATAAAACAACAAGTACTTTGTACCTGGTAATTGGACATGAACTTAGAAAAAGGAGAAGCAAACTCAAGTCTTTGCTCCATTTATTTCTGAAAATGTGTATTTCTTTGGCAGTACTCTTGCAGGTGGATGGTCTGAGAGTCGGGGTCTCAACTGTCAAATAACTTAGGCCCTTGAGGTGGGGACTGAATATCCACTGCAGGTCTGATTATTCGGCACTAGGACCCTCCCAAGGAACCCTGGTGGTGAAGTGGTTAAAAGCTCAGGCTGCTAACCAAAAGGTTGGCAGTTCGGACCTACCAGCCACTCCTTGGAAACCCTATGGGACAGTTCTACTCTGTTCTGTAGGGTCACAATGAGATGGAATTGAATTGACTTGATGGCACACAATGACAGGACCCTCCCATAGGTTCTGCTTGGCAAATTGCTGCTTTTATTTCCTAAATAAATAATTCTAAATTCCCGTCTTTTGACTAAGGGGAAACATACCTGGAAAAATTTATTTCAACCTATTTATTTAGAAATATTTTAAGTGAATATATGGAAATGGAACTCTGTTATAAAAATGCAGTGTGCTACAATTCATTCTGCTCCAATATCAGTTTAGGTCAAATCTTAAAAAAATTAATTTGGTTTATGAAACTTTTTTGCTCTTTGAGAATTTTTATTAACATTTCTACAAGAATTTGGATTTTTTTAAAGTACAAAAACTTTATCCATGCAGGCACATATATTGATTTTTTTTTTTTTTAACTGAAAAGAAATAGCAAAGTTTCACCTAAATTATAAATTACTATGAACCCATTAGGTAGATTTTCCTGATGAACAAATCAAAGTTATGCAATATAAGGAAAAAAGTAGACTTTTGCTAGAAATTACTTTTTAATCAGTGAAGCCCAACTTTTTGTTTCTTTTCTCTTATTAAAATATTTTATTGTGTTTTCAGTGAAAGTTTACTCAGCAAATTAGGTTCCCATTTACCAATCTCTACACAACTTGTTCAGTGACATCGGTTACAATTTTTGCAGTGTGTCAACTTTCTCATTATTTCTGTCCTGGTTGTTCTGTGTCCAGTAATCTATTTTCCCTGAGCCCTTGCCTTCTTGTCTTTGCTTTTGAGTAAATGTTGACCATTTGGTCTCATATAGATGATTTTTTAAAGGAGCACAGTACTCATGGATGATATTGTTTATCTTATAAGCCTGTATGTTATTTACCTAAAAGATGACCTCATGGAGTAGTTTTGGTTCAAGACTATCTCAGAAGGATAGGTTGGGGGTGGGGGGGGTCCCTCTAATCTCTACTGGTCCAGTAGGTCTGGCCTTTTTTAAGAATTTGAGCTTTGTTCTACCTATTTCTCCCATTCTATCTGGGACCCTTGTCAAAAATCGGTTGTCCATAGATGGATAGATTTGTTTCTGAGTTCTTGATTCTCTTCCACTAGGCCTATGTGTCTGTCATTCATCCTGTACCAGGCCATTTTGATTATTGTGGCTGTATAGTATGTTTTGAGGTCAGAAAGTGTGAGGCCTCCTACCTTGTTCTTCTTCTTCAATAATACTTTGGCTATTTGGGCCCCTTTCCTTTCCATATAAAGTTGGTGATTATTTTTTCCATTTCAGTGAAGAATGTATTTGGAATTTGGATTAGAGTTGCAATGTATCTATAGATCACTTTGCATACCCCCAAAAATATAGATCACTTTGCATAGTACTGACATTTTCACAATACTTAGTCTCCCATTCCATGAACACGGGATGGTCTGTACTTACATAGGTCACTTTTAGACTCTCGTATGAGTGTTTTACAGTCTTCGTTGTATGTGTCTTTTACATACCTGGTTAGATTGATGCCTACGTATTTTATCATATTTCAGGCTATTAAAAATGATATTGTTTTCTTGATCTCATTTTTGAATTCTCCCTGTTAATGTAAAGAAACCCACTGATTTTTATGTGTTGACCTTATAATCTACAACACTGCTGACTTCTTCTTTTAGATCCAGAAGCTTTCTTGTGTATTCCTTGGGATTTTCCATGTATAGTATTATGTCTTCTGTGAATGAGGATAGTTTAACTTCTTCATTTCTGATTTGGATATCATTTATTTCTTTTTCTTGCCTTGTTGCTATGGCTAAGATTTCTAGTACAATATTGAATAAGAGTGGAAACAAAGAGTAAAGATAATCCTTGTGTCGTTTTCCTTTTCAAGAGAAAGGGTCTCAGTCTTTCTCCGTTGAAAGTAATGTTGGTAGCTGGTTTTGCATTAAAAAAAAAAAAGCGCCGTTTTGCATATATACCCTTAATTATGTTGAGGAATTTCCCTTCTATTCCTGTTTTTCTGAGTTTTTTTTAAATCATGAAAGGTGTTAGATTTTATCAAATGCCTTTTCTGCATCAATTGAGATGATTATGTGATTCTTTTCCTTCATTTTATTTGTGTGGTGAATTGCATTTGGCTGATATTCTAATGTTGAACCACCCTTACATTCCTGGTATGAATCCCAATTTAATCATAATGTATGATTTTCTGAACACATTGTTGAATTGTTTGCTAAAATTAGTTGAAAATTTTTGCATCTATATTCATGAGGGATACTGGTCTATAATTTTCTTATTTCTGTGGTATCTTTACCTGGCTTTCTTTGTTATCAGGGTGACGCTGGCTTTGTAGAATAAATTAGATAGTATTCGTACCTATTCTATCATTTGGAATAGTTTCCATAGAATTGGTGTCAACCCTTCTCTGAATGCTGTGAAGCCATCTGGTCCTGACCTTTTTTGGGGGGGGAGTTTTGTTTTTTTTTTTAATGACACTTTCAATCTCTTCTTTTCTTATGAGACTGTTTAGATTTTATATCTCTATTTGTGTTAGCTTAGGTAGGTAATGTGAGGCTAGGACTTTGTCCATTTTTTCTGTTTCCAAATTTGTTGGAGTACAGTTTTTCATAGTATTTTGTTATGATTCTTTTATCTCCAGTGGATCTATTGTAACATTTCCACTTTCTTTTCTTATTCTGGTCACTTGCATCTTCTCATTTTTTTCTTTGTCAGTCTAGCCAGTGGTTTGTCTAATTTGTTGATCCTTTCATAGAATCAACTTCTGTTCTTGTTAATTCTTTCTGTTGTTTTTCTGTTTTCTATTTCATTGTTTGTGTTCTGATATTTATTATTGTTCTACTCTGTCCTATAGGGTCACTATGAGTCAGAATCAACTTCACAGCAACAGGTTTTGTTTTGTTTGTTTGTTTTTTGGTTTTTTTCTGGTAGCTTTGGTCTCCTTTTGCTCTTCCTTTTCTATTTGTTGAAGTTGTTGGGTTAAATTATTGATTTTAGACCTTTCTCTTTTTTTAATGTAGGCATTTTTTGCTATGAATCACCCCCTTAGCACTATCTTGGTTCCATCCCATAGATTTTGTTATGATGTATTTTCATTATTGTTTGATTCGAAGTATTTTTTTTTATTTCGTTTTTGATTTTTTTCTGTGACTCAATAGTTTTTATTTTTTTTTAAGGTGTGTTATTTAGTTTTTATGTATTTGTGGGTTTTTTTTTTTTTAATTATTCTTCTTGCTGTCAATTTCTAGCATCACACCATTATGGTCAGAGAAGGTGCTTTGTATGATTTTGATGTTTTAAAGTTTATTGAGATTTTCCATGTGACCTAAGGTATCTGTTCTGGAGAATGTTCCATGTGCAATGAAGAATAATGTGTGTCATCCTGCTGTTGGGTGGAATGTTCTATATATGTCTGCTAGGTCTGGTTGGTTAAAACTGTTATTCCAGTCTTGTATATCTTTACTGATTTTTCTTTTTAGTTGCTCTATCTGTTGTTGACAGTGGTCTATTAAAATTTCCTACTCTTATCATCTATTACTGTCTATTTTTCTCTTTAGTTCTGTTACTTTGCTTTATAAATTTTGGAGCACTAGCATTGGGTGCCTAAATATTTATAATTGTTATGTGTTCTTGGTGAATTGACACTTTTGTCATTATATAGTGCCCTTCCTTTTCTCTTATATTTTGACTTAAAGTCTATTTTGCCAGATATTAATATTGCCACTTCTGTTCTCTTTTGGTTGCTATTTGCTTGGTATGTATATATTTTTTCCATCCTTTGATTTTTAGCTTATTTATGTGTTCGTGCCTAAGGTTGTGTCTCTTGTAGGCAACATATTGATAGATTATGTTGTTAATTGTTGTTGTTTTTATCCATTCTTCCATTTTCTGTCTCTTGACTGGTGTTTTTAATCCATCCAACTTATTCTTTAATCAGAAAAAAAAAAAAATGTCAAAAAGAAAGAATTTTATTGCTTGGCAGACTGTCAAAATATTTTTTGCTTCTAAGTTTTTCCTTCATATAAGATTACCCTGAATGCTCCACTTGAAAATAAATAATGGAGATAAGAAAGTCAATTTTGAATTGGGGCAATAAATGCCATCTCTATGTGTGTACTTGGAAGGAAAGGGCTTCTTGCTGTTCACCTATTCCCCTGGCCCACAGATACACTGAGTCATTAAAAAAAAAAAAAAACCTGTTGCGTTTGAGTTGATTCAAACTCATAGTGACCCTATAACACAGAGTAGAACTGCCCCACAGGATTTCCAAGGGGCATCTGGTGGATTCGAACTGCTGATCTTTTGATTAGCAGCCATAGCTCTTAACCACTGTGCCACCAGAGTTTCTACTAGTCCTTTTAAAGTTAAGAAAAGCTGAGTGAAATGTAAAGCATTTACCAAACAAGATTCCTTTCTTGGGTGTGTCAAAATGTTATATTTTTGCAAATACAAACATACTGATTAAACTTTCATAATTTTCCATTAGGCATCCAGGTGAAAGTTCAGAGAAATTTTTTTTTTTTCCCCTCTCCTGAAGATTTTTCATCCTCTATCATCTTTTTTTTTTTTATCATCTTACCTAAAACCATTATACCTAAAACCATTATAATTTCTTGGATTGAATGGGAAGATGAGCCATAAAGTGACATATTTCCTTCTTCACAGGAAGAAAATGAGGAGAAAACATTCAATAACACGATTGGAGTTTAAAAGCTAATTCCTTGAGGAAAGATTACCTCTCTCCATAGGTCTCAAGACTCTGATAAAACAAAGGAGGTTGTCTCAGAGGCATCTGTTAATGTTGACCTACATCATTACCAGTTCTGAACTTATGTCCCTAGCCACTGGGAAGTTTCTGGTAGAAGGGGAAGTATTTAGTTGGTTCATTTTTTATTTCTTGGAAAGAGAGATCACCTTCCCTTTGCTTTACTGCCTGAATTGGTCTCTATAAAGAAGACTGTCACAGAAACAAGGGCACAATGTATGTCTTTAACCCAGGTAATATCACACACTAGAAACAGGTCTGTGGGTGTTTTGAGACTACAGGTATTATTTCTTCTTTACTTCAGCTCAAATGTTCTATTACTGCTTAGATGTTATTAACACCAGTTTGCGGATTATTTTAAAGAATTGTTCTTTCAAAGGAATTTAGTGTTAGGACCTGCCCATTCATATTTCCTTGAGAGGAGTCTCCAGATGGAGGAATGAAAATGCCTTTGAGTAAGAAATGTGAAATACATATATATATATTTTTCTGTCCAAACATGCTGAATTTACAGTAAAAATAATAATAAATATATTACTGAGCTGCTGAGGAATCCTTACAGAAAACCGTAGATGTCTTCAATTTAGAAGCACTCTTTTTATCAGCTAATATAAACTTTTTCTGAAAATTCCTGTCATTTCTGATAGAAAATTTACTCCTTGTTCAGACTGTCTCAGTAGGCTTCCAGAAAAATACAATCCTCATACTTTACAGTAACATCTGCCGTGAGTAAATCCAGCCTTACTGTTGATGGAAATATCTCTCCATGGTGAGAAGCAATGAAATGTGAGCTATCGTAAGAACACATGGCTGCCAGCCTGGTGCATTCAAGGTTCTTTTAGCTGCCATTGCTTCTTTAGTGGTATGGCCAGTACTCCCTTGGCCCCTCCAATGACCTGTTGGAGATTTTGATCACTATGATGTTCCTTTTCCAATGATTTGTCAGTTTAAAATTTCCCAATAATTAATACTGCCACAATGGTCAAAGATAATTCTTTGTCCAGAATACCAAGGAACATGTCTCAGCTAATCAAATATATACCTACAACATTTAAAAATGGTCTTAGGCTCCATGTTACACAGACCCTGCCCCACCCCAGAAAGTGGCTTACACAAGACAGTTTATTTTTTATCTCACCTAATGAGAAGTCTGGAGCCCTGATGGCACGCACAGTGGTTAAAGTGTTTGACTACTAACCAAAAGGTTGGTGGTTGGAATCCACCAGCCACTCCTTGGAAACCCTATGTGGCAGCTCTACTCTGTCCTATAGGGTCGTTATAGGACAACAGGGTTAATGAGAAGTCTGGAGTCAAGTAGTTCAGGGCTAATGTGGCATCTCCACAAATGGCCTCAGGGTTTCAATCACCTACTAGCTCTTCTCTCTACCACACCACACCAGCATGTAGCCTTCATGCTCATGCATACTAGGTTGGCTTCTCAAGTCTGACCACAATGTTTGAGTTCCATGCAGGAAGGTAGAAGAGTGCAAAAGGGTAAAAAAAAAAAAAAAAGAGGGAGATGCTGGGTGAGTAAGCTCCTTGTAATGGATTGTACTGGAAGCTCACCCAATAGAAACTGCTTCTATTTAATTGATCACTAATCTTTGTTTAATCTTTGAAAGAATATGCTGGTAAATACAGATTTTTAGTTGACTGACTCTCTAAGCTTTTGGATCAGAAATGAAGAAATCTAGGTGTATGACCTATAATTGAAAAATTTTTCCAGGTTCCTGAGCTAAGAAATGTGTAAATGTTTATTCTGTTACATTTATCGTCTCCTGGGATCACAGCCCAAGCCCCATCTTCAAATGGACCAGCAAGACCACAACCAAAGTTAATTTTTAAGTCAGCCCAAGGCGGCACTCAAATAGATAAACCAAAATTCCTCGTGTCTGTGAAGCTTCAAGATGTGGATCTCCTTGTCATTGGATTGTATTTTCTCACAGATATTTCTTCTCCTCCCTAAAGAGAACCTGATGCCATTTAGTACCTCACACATAAATCTTTCATTCAGGCTATAGGTGACCTCTAATGGAATCAACTTTTCACCGGATTTCTTCAGTTATATTGTTTTTCTTTCCCCAGGAGTTTAAGACAACGATCTGAACTTCTTTTTGTGTATCTGCCCTTAGGAATATATTATTACTTTGTGTATTTTCTAATAATGATGATATTTATGATGATGACAATGGCAGTGGCCAAGTGTAAAAGTTAGCTTTTATTTGTGTAACAAAGCATCCCAAAGTTTAGTGGCTAAAAACAGCAGTTATTTATTTAATGCACAATTCTATGCGCTTACCACAGAGCTGGACAGTTCTTATGAGCTTAGCTGGGCTCATTCACATGTCTGTGTTTGGTTGCCAGGAAAGCTGGGTGCTGGCTAGTCCAGGATGGCTTCAGCTGGGATCACTCATCTCTGTTGCACGTGGTCTCTCATCCTTCAACAGCCTGGCCTGGACCTGTTCACACAGGAGTTGAGCAGGGTTCCAAGGCAGTGAACAGAAGTGTGAAAGGCCTCTAGAGGTTTAGAACTGGCACTGCCTTAGAGTCACTTCTGCCTCATTGTATTGAACATACTTAGCCACAAAGTTAGTCTAGATTCAAGGGATGGGGAAACAGACTCCATTCCTTGATGGGGGTAGCTACAGAGTCACATTGCCAAGGATGTAGATACAGAAATGAAAATAATTGCTGCTGTTATTACAAAAGACCTACCATGCTAAGGTTCTCTGAGGACTTATCCAGGCCCTAGTTTTTTTTTAGCACTGTACAAAAGTTATCTCATTTATTTCTAAGAACCATACAAAGTAAGTACTACGATTACAACTATTACTATACCCATTATATATAAATGCAGAAGCTCTAACTGACAGACACAGGCAGTTTGATTCTGTTGACTACAAAGTGTTTTGATTATGTACCTCTCTTAGTACAATTTCCTTTTAGTACACATCTATACTTATGTGTGTGTTTACTCATAAATTAGATACAGGTACTACTATCTGTCAATCTTATATGGTAAATATTAAAACAAACAAACAAAAAAACCTAAACTCATTGCCTTGGAGTCGATTCTGACTCATAACAACCCTTCAGGCCAGAGTAGAACTGCCCCATGGGGTTCCTACGGGGCAGCTGGTGGATTCAAACTGCCAAAATTTTGGTTAGCGGCCGAATTCTTAACCACTATGCCACCAGGGCTTCATGTTAAATATTACTAAACTTTAAGCTTCATTCTTATCTTTTTAGATATGAAATAATAGATAATAATGAAATTTTGAATGTTTTCTTCTTTCCTTTCTGTAAGAATCTTGTGGCCTCACTTTTGTGACTACGCACTAAGGAAGGGCCTCCTTATGCTCAAGGCATTTCATGATTAGCATATAAATGTTTGAGAGAAGCAAAGTTTAATGAAAATCCTAGTTACTACTAGAGTTCACGTCCAGATGCAGTTAATACTGCCTACTTTAAAGGAAAACTGTTAAGGGCAGGAACTCTGAATATTTGATTAGTACTTGCAGAGGAATATGAGGCCATGACTCTAATTAAATTTAAAGGGAGCCTCCTGACCTACATGAGTTCAGGACTCACGGCTCTGTGTATCCAGTGAATGCCCTGACCACTTATCAAAGGCTCAGCTATTTGCCACTCTCTGGAGCTTTGTCAAGAAAGCAAAGTAAAATGGGGGAGCAATTCTCAAAGTTCTCACGTGGCCGTGTGCATATATATTATCTGGGGAGATTACTAAATGCAGATTCTGGGGTCTAACTGTTCAAGAGACTTCTATAGATTTGAGGTGGGGTCTAGGAATCTGCATTTCTATCAGGCTTCTCAGGTGATATCAATTACATTTTGAGAGCCTTAAAACCTGAATTTATATCAGCTTAAAAGGTGAATGGCCTTGGGGAGGTTGTCTGTTCTCTTTTTGAGTTTCTTTAGCTATAAAATGGGGAAAGTAATACAGGCCCAGACCACCTTACAAAATTGTTATGAGAATTAAATACACCATCAATTTTGTCAAAGGGCTTTCTAAAATGTAAGATATTAAGATGTGACACATTCCCAAAAGTCTCAAAGAATGCTTATTGATCTATTAAAATATATATTTTCCACACTAAGGAAATCTGTATGTTGTAGGTTACTTTTCATTTCTGTGAAAACATGGTTCTGGGCTTCGCTGTCCTATTCACTTGGCTTCTAATGGAGTGGAGCATGGTTTATACTTCCTTGTGCAAATGGACGTTGGAGAGATTAATGGTTAAGAACACAGATTTTAAGGAAAGACAAACATGGTCTGTGATCTGTACATGAACTTGCACTAATTAACTTTGACAACATCTTCAGTTAAGTAGTGAGGCTAACAGATCCTACCTTTTACAGTTTTTATGCTGATTAAATGAGATAACGTGGCTAATATTTATTGCATACTTGCTATGTGCCGGAGCCCTGGTGGCACAGTGCTTAAGAGCTCAGCTGCTAACCAAAAGATTGGCAGTTCAAATCCACCAGGCACTCCTTGAAAACCCTATGGGGCAGTTCTACTCTGTCCTATAAAAAAAAATAAAAAAAAAATTTTTTTTTTTTATTTTTTTTTTGTCCTATAGGGTGGCTATAAGTTGGAATCAACTCAGTGGCACTGGGTTTAGTTTTTGGTTTTGCTATCTGCCAGGCATTATTCAAAGTACTTGTCATGTAGTAACTAATATACTCTGACACACACACATACACACACACACACACCCCATGAGTATCAGTGAAGGTCATAAGAGGGCCCTCATTTTACAGATGAGAAAATGAAAGTATCCAAACCCAAAACCTGTTGCTGTCAAGTCGATTCCGACTCATAGCAATCGCAAAGGACAGAGTAAAACTACCCCGTACGGTTTCCAAGGAGTGGCTGGTGGATTCAAACTGCTGACCCTTTGGTTAGCAGCCTGAGCTCTTAACCACTGCACCACCAGGGAGCTAAAATGATGGCCCTAGGAGTCACATCTCTGCTGCCTGACTGCAGAGCCATTCTCTTTCCACTTTGCGACACCGCCTCGCCTCTTACGAAGTGAAAGCTTACAAGCCACTTAGCACACCAGCAGGCACACAGTAAATTTGCAAAACATATGATCTATTATTATTACTATTACTCGAATCCCTCTCAGCTTCTTAAAGAATGTTTTGTGTGCAAGATAGTTGTTTAATAAATGTCTGTTGATTTGATTTGAAAAGAATTCTGTTGTATCCTCTTGGGCTACTAAGAGATATGTTCAATGAGAGATGCCTCTTATTTTTCAGGCTAACGTGATTTATGTGACTGTTTTTAGATTAAGCTGCTATCTCTTATTTACAAAAGATTAAATGAATATGTGCGGATCTGAGAACTTGGAAATCCCCCTCGTCAAAAACTGTTTAGGTAATTGTCTTTGTAAGACAAGGAAGGGACCTCATAGGACCAATTTCTAAAATAACATGATTGTACCAAACGGTGCTATTAGTATTTTTCAAAACGTGTATTTAGAGCTCTTTGCTGGTTCTTCCTTTGCTAGTGCTTACATTTACTGGTCTATAATATCTGATGAGTTCCTACTTGGTGTTTTGTGGCTTGGTTTTTCTCCCCTGTTCTGAAGATCAACCTGTTTATTTGTTTATAAAGGAGGGGAGGAGGGAGGCTTTACCTGAGAAATGCCAGAGAGACAGATTAGAACTGATGGAGGAAAAACAAATCTTAGGCCCCAAAATTTGATGTGGTTTTATGTCCCACTCTTTTGTCTTTATTAGCTATTTAAATAGGGCTAAGGCTATCCCATAAACACATTCTCAAGCTCTAAATCCCAGGTAATATTGACTAAAGTGAGACCAGATCCCCCCAGCACAACTGAAACCCATTTTTTGACCTTCTGCCTTAGAAAGTCTAGTTCTCCAGGCTATAGTCTGAGTAAACCTAACTAAGATGACCTGAATAAATAGGATGAAATCTTCCAAACTAAGACCTTATTGGACAACAGGAAGAAATATGTCGGGCCCTCAAAGGCCCTTGCCTTAGTTAACCACCTGCCTGCAAGGATTTTGGGAAGGCTATCAGGATTTTTTTTTTTTTTTTTTTTTTTTATCAGGATGGTAAATGATAGGCGTGTCAGAACAGCAGAAAATCTGGCCTTTGGAAGAAGCAGCAGCTAGACTCCTCTCAGTCCTGACAAATAGCAGCCCTGTGAGTGACCCCAGTGTTCACTTGAAAACTAGCTGACCGCACTGCAGACAGTTTCTAGGCAGTCCTTGGCTTTTATCTTATGTTAGTCTGTTTTCAATCACAGTGTAGGAGGGAAAATGACTTTGAATGAGTAGGAGAGGCTGGCTTGGGGTGTTCACTGAGTCTCAGAGTCCAGCACGGTTACGAACTCTGAGACACACCTAGGGGAATGGACTTGGCCAAGATAAAATTTTCTTTCCCGTGGTAAAATTTGAATATTTGAAGAAAAGTTACAAAAAATAGCAGTGATTAAGCTGAATGGACATTGTTTTTGTTATTAGGTGCCGACAAGTCGATTTCACCTCATCGTGACCCCATGTGATAGAGTAGAACTGCTCCGTAGGGTTTTCTTGGCTGTAATCTTTACGGAAGCAGAGCCACTGGGTGGGTTCTAACTACCAGCCTTTTGCTGAGCAGCTGAGTGCTTAACTTTTTGTGCCACCTGGGCTCCTGTAGTAACAGTAAAACCTGTGTATATCTCAAAAAAAGTGTGATCAGAGTTCACAAATGGTCTAATGAAAACTACCATTATGGTATTTCCAACAGAAGTGAATGTATTAGGACAAACCACTGTAACAAACATCCCAAAATCTCAGAGGCTTTTCATAACAAAGTTTACTATCGCTTGATTTACAGTCCAGTACAGGGTGGATTGTACTCTGCCCTATGGGGTCGCTATGAGTCGGAATCCACTCGATGGCACTGGGGGGGGGGGGGTTACGGGGTGGATGTGAAAGGGGAGATCTGTTTCACACAGTCTTTTAGGACTCAGGCTTTTTCCATAGAGTTGTTGCACCATTTCCTGGGACACTGGAGGCCTGCCCTGGATCCCCTGCATCCAGACAATGGAAGAACATGTGGAGCACTGTGTGGGGCATTTTTAGGGGCTGGGAACAGAAGTAGTTACATCATTTAAACACCTTTGAACAGGACTCAGTCCCGTGAGTCCACGTAACTAAAAGGAAGGTAGGGCAGTGCTGTCTAGCTACATATCCAGGAGGAAAAATAAAGGGTTTTGTTGGGACCATATACCAGCCTAGCTACAGTGATCTTGAAAAATTCAATATGTTGTTTTTGCATTTATTTATGGAGCATGGTTGTCTTTTCTTTTTTCCTATAAGATATATTTCTTTGGCAGGATAAAAGGCATAGACAGTCTGTAAAATTGTGTTCAACTCTTTTTTTTTTTTTTGACCTTGATAATGTTCATTTTATTTATTTATTAAATTTGTAATTAGTTTTAGACATTTTGGTTCAGATCAAATGAATATATTCTGTGTCAGCCTGAATGCTGACTGTTGTTCTTTCCCGTTATAGATTGAATTGTGTCCCCCCAAGAATATGTGTTGTAAATCCCAACCCCTGTACCTATGGATGTAATCTCAAAGGGGAACAGGATTATTTTTTATGTTAATGAGGCCATATCAGTTTAGGGTATGTCTTAAGCCAATCATTTTTGAGACATAAAAGGAGCAGGTTAGGCACAGCAGTAGGTAACCAGAAATGCAGGAAAGAGAGATGCCAACTGGAGCTCTCCAAGGAATACCAAGAAGCTAAGACATGGATTCCCCACAGAGTGGACAGACTTTTTCCCTAGAGTCGGCACCCCGAATTTGAACTTCTAGCCTCCTAAGCTATGGGAAAAAAATAAATTTCTGTTTGTTAAATCCACCCTCTTTGGTATTTCTGTTATAGCAGCACTAAGAAACTAAGATACTACCCAAACTCTCACTGGACACAAAACAAACATAACCAAATCTGTTGCCATCAAATGGATTCCAACTCATACTGACCCTATAGGACAGAGCTGAACTTCCCCATAGGGTTTCCAAGGCTGAAATCTTTACTGAAGCAGGCTGCCACATCTTTTTCTAATAGAGTGTCTGGTAGATTTAAACCACTGAGCTTTCGTTTAGAAGCCAAGCACTTAACCAGTATGCCACCTGGGCTCTTTCTCCAGAGATACAAAAAAAAAAAACCAAACCCATTGCCATCCAAGTCGATTCCGCTCCTTGGGACCTTATAGGACAGAGTAGAACTGCCCCATAGGATTTCCAAGGAGTGGCTGGTAGATTCGAACTGCTGACCTTTTGGTTAACAGCTGACTACTCAGCACTGCGCCACCAGGGCTCCCTCACCAAAGACAGGGAAATGTAAGAACCGCAAATGTGTTGTATTCCATGTCTTGTCAACATTCAGTCTGCTCTTTTTTTAGCCCTGCCTTTACTGCAATCAAATGGGCAGGTTTTTAGCAGACTATATAAAAAATATATAGACCTAAGAAAAGAAGTGGGTGAATTTTCAGATTCTGTGAATTGTAATGCTTCTGATATGGAACCTCACCATCAGATGTGTGACCACAACATTGTAGGTATTTATTTAGCTTTACTTTTTAAATTTCTGATCCTTTGTATTTGAATAGGCTGATCACTTCCTCAATATTGTCAAAAAATACCTATACTACTTTTCCTCCCAAATTTGATTGAACTTAATTCAACGTTATTAAGCACCTATAAAGAGCTAGTCACTAAGATATCAGGGAACATAAAAAATAATAAGCCACCTCCTGTGTCCTCAAGAAGCTAACAGATTAAGGGAGAAGACAGACTTTGTAGCATATAAAAATTCTGTTGTATTTATGTAATATCTATAAAACAATTTTTAAGTGATACAGTGAAAGTACAATCCATAATACTATGGGAATACACTGTTGTGTGCCATTTAGTTGTTTCCAACTTGTAGGGACCCTATAGGACAGACTAGAACTGCCCCATAGAGTTTGCAAGGCTATCATCTTTATGGAATCAGACGGCCAGATGTTTTCCCCCTTGTAGTGGCTGGTGGATTCGTACCACTGAACTTTCAGTTAGCACCCAAGCACTTAACCAGTGTGCCACCAGGTTCCTTGTGGGAACATAAAGAGTCATTATTTTGTGAATGGTTATTCAGAAAAGAAAACATTTGAACTCGAATTTGATTAGTGAGAAATACCTTGCTAGGCCAGACCTTGCCAGGATGAGGGGAGGGAGTAAGTATGTATGCTGAGTAGAGAGTACTTTACAAAGTCCTGATGTGTTTGGAGAAAGATGAGGACTTGGGTATGGCCAGAACAGAGGATTCAATGGGAGGAAGATGAGGATGATATGAGGTTGGGAGGGTAATTGAAACCACATTTATAAAGGTTCTAGAATACCATAACTTAGTGTTACCAAGTGGAAGCCACAGGTTCTTGCTCAGCATGACTCGTATAGGTCAATAAATGAGAGACTGAGGTGGGAGAACTGGAAAGGCAACTTTATTTCTTTGTACAAGGAAAAGGAGTTAGTTGGAGGTGCTGCTGCCAAGACTGCTCTCCAAAGGTGGGCAGGCAAGTTCCTTTTAAGGAATTTACAAGCAGGGAGTTCATACATGTGATGTCAGCAACATTCTTAATCATACTATGCAGGTACAGTGGGGTTGACATATAACCTCCAAGCAAAAGCAGGATTCAAATGCAAAGCTGGGGGGAGGGAGATGCCCAGCAAAGGAAACAGGATTTTTAACACAACACTGTGGGGGAGGAAGCCCAGCAAAGAAAACATGATTTTTATTACAGCAATGTGGGAACTCTGTCTCATTAGAATTGAAGGCTTTATAATGTGAGATATAAACCAAAACCAAGTCTGTTACCCTTGAGCTGATTCTGACTCATAGTGACCATATAGGACAGAGTAAATCTGTCCCATATAATTTCTCGTAGCGACTCATAGCAACCCTATAGGACAGAGTAGAACTGCCCCATAGCATTTCTGAGGGATGCCTGGTAGATTTGAACTGCCGAACTTTTGGTTAGCAGGCATAGCTCTTAACCACTATGCCACCAGGGTTTCTACAAGTCAGAATTGACTCAAAGGCAATGGGTTTGGTTTTTTTTTATAGTTTCTAAGCTGGTGGATTCAAACTGCTGACCTTTTGGGTAGCAGCCGAGTTCTTAGCCACTGAGCCACAATAGAGCCACAATAGTAAGTGTAAATTCATGACAAAATATGAAGGCAGTGAGAAGTACTCATTGGCACTAGAAAACAGCTAAAATCAGCCTGAAACTGAAGAACATTCAAACTTAGAAAGAGAAACAACATGGATGAGATCCACATTTAAATGGTTTTCCCCTTGGGGGCATGCCTCAAGGCTAGTAATTGACAGGGCCAAACAGAAAACAGTAGTTTTACTGGCATGAGGAATCACAGGACTGAGTTCGTGGTTACCAGAATGACTAGGAACTTAGGGGAGATCACAGAAAAGAGAGAGGCACAGAGCAGTGAGGCCTAAACATCTACAAATAAACACCTCTTTTTTTTTTTTTTAATCTGTAGCTGAACATTAAGCTATTATGTGTGGGAAAATACACCACATACCCCAGGAAGAAAATAAAACCTAGAAACCTGAAAGAACTGAGCAGAGAGTTCACTAATTTCTGAGAGGGTATAGAGTTTAGAGTTTAAGTCCCCCCAAGTTAAAGGCATTTGGATAACATCTTGAATTTTCCATTGAAATACAAGAAAAGACATGTCCCGGAGTTAAGAGTACATCCTAGGACTAAAGGATTTACTCTAGTACTAAGGGAAAACTGAAGAAGACTCACCTTAACAAACCCTAAAACGAGGCCTCCATATCACTTGACAGTAATTTAACTGCCTTCTAGACCAAACTTCAATACTGCTTGGAAGAAGATAATAGAATCTAGAGTCTTCAAAACATCATTTACAATGTTCAATATACAATCAGATATTACTAGACTTTCAAAGAAATAAGAAAATGTGACTCATATCAAGAAAAAAATCAGTCAATATAAACAAATCTATAGATAACACTATATATATATAGATAACACAGATATTGTAATTAGCAGATGAGGACAGAAATGATGAAGTAAAAGAGCTGAACAAGAGATTTCAAAGGGTGGCTCAAGGAGACAAAGTAAAGTATTATAATGAAATGTGCAAAGACCAGGAGTTAGAAAACCAAAAGAGAAGAACACACTTGGCATTTCTCAAGCTGAAAGAACTGAAGAAAAATTGGAGCCGCCAGTTGCAATATTGAAGGATTTTGTGGACAAAATGGGGCTCTGGTTGTGCAGTGGTTTAGGGCTCAGAGCAAAACACTGAATGACACAAGAAGCACCAAAAGAAGATGGAAGGAATACACAGAGTCACTGCACCAAAAAGAATTGGTTCACATTCAACCATTTTGGGAGGTAGCATATTGGTTCTTGATTCAGAACCAATGGCACTGAAGGAAGAAGTCCAAGCTACACTGAAGACATTGGAAAAAAACAAGCCTGCAGGAATTGACAAAATACTAATTGAGATGCTTCAACAAATGGATGCAACCCTGGAAGCACTCACTCGTCTATGCCAAGAAATCTGGAAATGAGCTATCTTAGCCAACTGACTAGAAGAGATCCATATTTGTGCCCATTCCAAAGAAAGGTGATCCAACAGAATGTGGAAATTATCAAACAATATCATTAATATCACACAAGTAAAATTTTGCTTAAGATAATTCAAAAATGGTTGCAGAAGTACAACAGGAAACTGCCAGAAATTCAAGCTGAATACAGAAGAGGACATGGAATTAGGGATATCATTTTTGATGTCAGATAGATCTTGGCTGAAAGCAGAGAGTACCAGAGAGATGTTTACCTGTTTTTTATTGACTATCCAAAGGCATTCAACTGTGTGGATCGTAACAAATTATGAATGCCATTTGTCTTAGTTATCTAGTGGTGCTATAACAGAAATACCACAAGTGGATGGCTTTAACAAGAAGAAATTAATTCTCTCACAGTCTACAAGGCTAGATATCTGAATTCAGGGCACCAGCTCCAGGGGAAGATTTTCTCTATCTGTTGGGTCTGGGGGATTGTCTTCGTCATCAATCTCACCCTAGTCTAGGAGCTTTTCCGCACAGGAACCCAGGGTCCAAAGGATGTGCTCTGCCCCCGACACTGTTGGTATGAAGTCCCCAGTCTCTCTGCTGGCTTCTCTCTTTTATATCTCAAAAGATTGACTTAAGACACAACCTAATCTTGTAGATTTGAGTCCTACCTCATTAGGGTAACTGCCTCTAATCCTGCCTCGTTAACACCCTAGAAGTAGAATTTACAACAATAGGAAAATGACATCAGATGACAAAATGGTAGACAGTCACACAATATGGGAGTCATGGCCTAGCCAAGCTGACACATATTTTTGGGTGTCACAATTCAATCCATAACATCATTGCAAAGAATGGGAATTCCAGTACACTTAATTATGCTCATGCAGAACCTGTATATAGACCAAGAGGCAGTTGTTCAAACAGAACCAGGGGATTCTGCATGGTCTAAAATCAGGAAAGAAGTGTGTCAGGGTATATCCATTTACCATACTTATTTAATCTGTATGCTGAGCAAATAATCTGAGAAACTGGACTATATAAAAGAAAAATGCAGCATTAGGATTGGAGGAAGGCTCATTAATAACCTGTGATATGCAGATGACATAACCTTGCTCATGGAAAGCAAAGAGGGCTTGAAGCATTACTGATGAAGATCAGTGCCTATAGCCTTCAGTATGGATTACACCTTAACATAAAGAAAACAAAAATCCTCACAACTGGACTATAAGCAATATTTTATAAAAGAAGAAAATATTGACATTGTCAAAGATTTCATTTTACTCAGATCTACAATCAATGCCCATTGAAGCAGCAGTCAAGTAATCAAAAGACATATTGCATTGGGCAAATTTGCTGCAAAAGACCTCTTTAAAGTGTTAAAAAGCAAAGATGTCACTTTGAGGACTAAGATGTGCCTGACCCAAGCCATGGTTATTTTCAATCACCGCATATGCATGCAAAACCTGGAAAATGAATAAGGAAGACTGAAGAAGAACTGCTGCCTTTGATTTACAATGTGGTAAAGAATATTGAATACACCACGGACTGCCAGAACGATGAACAAATCTATGTTGGAAGAAGTACAATCAGAATGCTCTTTAGAAACAAGAATGACAAGACTTCACCTCACATACTTTGAACATGTTATCAGGAGATCCTAGTACCTAGAGATGGACATTGTGCTTGGTAAAGTCGAGGGTCAGTGGAAAAGAGGAAGACCCTCAACGAGATGGACTGACAGAGTGGTTGCAACAATGGGCTCGAACATAGCAACGATTGTGCGGATGGTGCAAGACCGGCAGTATTTTGTTCTGTTTTACAATAGGGTCACTATGAGTGGGAACTGACTCGATGGCACCTAACAACAACAGTAATGATGGAAATGAAAACATATAGCCAAAAAACACTTGTACAAGAATATAAATTTATTCATAATAGCTAAAAACTGTGAGCAACTCAATGTCCATTCACAGATAGATGTATAGACAAATTATATTCATACGATGGAATATTACAAAAAAAAGAAGAACATTGCCATCAAGTCGGTTCCGACTCATAGAAACCCCATAGAACAGAGTGGAGCTGCCACACAGAGTTTCCAAGGAGCAGCTGGTGGATTTGAACTGCGGACCTTTTGGCTAGCAGTTGTATCACTTAATGGTGACTGTGCCACCAGGGCTCCCAATGGAATGTTACTGAGGAATAAAAGGAAATGAAGTACTAATACATCCAACAACACAGGTGAATCTCAAAAATGTGTTGGAGGAAAGAATCCAGCTTCTCGACTCCTTATATGAAATATAAAGTTATATAACAGACAAAACTTAGCTATGAGATAGAAGTCAGAATAGTTACTTCCTCTGGCTGGTGTGAGGGGCAACTGGCTGGGAAGAATACAAGAGAACTTTCTAGGTTGAAGGAAATTCTTTCTATCTTCATTGACATCATGGTTCCATGGCTGTATACATTGGATAAAACTCATCAAAACTATACACTTAAAATTTGTGCATTTGATGGTATATACATTATAACTCAATGAATAGCACTTATGAGAGTTAAAAGATAATATACAGCGATTCAATATGCCATGTGCAGGAATTAAGATTGCTTGGATTCAAGTCCTGGAGGCAGTGAATCAAAATGGTTAAGAGGATGATTACTGA
This sequence comes from Loxodonta africana, assembly GCF_030014295.1. Lineage (NCBI taxonomy): Eukaryota > Metazoa > Chordata > Mammalia > Proboscidea > Elephantidae > Loxodonta > Loxodonta africana. The sequence continues at coordinate 14,355,485 of NC_087365.1, read as the reverse complement.
ATCAGACAAACCTGTGGTTTTGAATCCCTTAACACTTTGTGAATGTAGGAAAGTTACTAACCTCCACTAAGCCCCTATAAAATGGAAATGAAAAAAATTAATACCTACCTACAAGGTTGTCCTTAGTACAGTGCCTGGCACATAGAAGCATTCAGTACATTTAGGCTGTAGTCATTATTATTAAATAGCTCTTCAGCTAGACTTTCATTGCCCTAATGCAGCCATGAATGCTGGTATAACCATGAAGATTGCATTAGGCTGCAGTCTAAATCATGCTGACAATATCTGACAGCATATGATTAAATACGCTAGCAAGCCCTATTTTAGTTATCCATTTCAAACTAAGTAACTATCTCTTTGCCAAGAAAAAAAATGTTCACTTCAAAATACTTTTCTGCAAGCTCTTCTAAAATAATGTAAACACAAGTGAAACTGGGACATATATTTTTCCTTAAACATCTGTGTTTCTCATCCCATAATCACTGTTTATATTTTTCTAGAATATACATACATATATACACACACATACATATATATATACACACATATGCATACACACACACGCATATATATACATATACGTATGTATAAAAAAAGGAAGACCCTCAAAGAGATGGATTGACACAGTGGCTGCAACAAGGAGCTCAAACATAGCCACAGATGTGAGGATGGCGCAGGACTGGGCAGTGTTTTTGTTCTGTTGCATATAGGGTCGCTATGAGTCCGAACCAACTCAACAGCACCTAACAACAACAACACACACACATACAAATGTATGTGTATATAAATATATACACATATATATGTTGTTGTTATTAGGTGCCGTCAAGTAGGCAACATACACACACACACACACAAATATATATACATATAAACCCCAAAACCAAACCAAACCCAGGTCTTGTCCAGTTGATTCCGACTCATAGCGACCCTATAGGACAGAGTAGAACTGCCCCATAGAGCTTCCAAGGAGTGCCTGGTGGATTCGAACTGCTGACCCTTTGGTTCATAGCCATTGCATTTAACCATTATGCCACCAGAGTTTCCATATGGAAACCCTGGTGGCGTAGTTTGGAAATTCTATGGGGGCAGTTCTACTCTGTCCTATAGGATCGCTATGAATCGGACTTGACTCGGCAGCACTGGGTTTTTTGGGTTATATATATATGTATATATGTATATATGTATATATGTATATATATATATACATTTGTTGTTGTTCTTGGGTGCCATCGAGTCAGTTGCAACTCGTAAAGACCCTATGTACAACAGAATGAAACACTGTCTGGTCCTGTGCCATCCTCACAATTGTTGCTCTGTTTGAGTCCATTGTTGCAACCACTGTGTGAGTCCATCTCTTTGAGAGTCTTCCTTTTTTTCACTGACCATCTACTTTATCAAGCATGACATCCTTCTTCAGTGACTGGTCCCTCCTGATAACACGTTCAAAGTACATGGGAGGAAGTGTCTCACCATCCTCTCTTCAAAGGAACATGTACTTCTTCCAAAACAGATTTGTTTGTTCTTCTGGCAGTCCATGGTGTATTCAATATTCTTCGCCAGCACCATAATTCAAATGCTTCAATTCTTCTTCGGTCTTCCTTATTTATTGTCCAGCTTTTGCATGCATATGAGGCAATAGAAAATACCATGACTTGGGTCAGGTGCATCTTAGTCCTTAAGGTGACATCTTTTTAACACTTGAAAGAGGTCTTTTCCAGCAGATTTGCCCAATGCAATACGCTTTTTGATTTCTTGACTGCTGCTTCCATGGGCATTGATTGTGGATTCAAGAAAAATTAAATCCTTCACGATTTAATTTTTGCTCCATTTATCATGATGTTGCTAATTGGTCCCGTTGTGAGGATTTTTGTTTTCTTTATGTTGAGGTGTAATCCATATTGAAGGCTGTAGTCTTTGATCATCAGTAAGTGCTTCAAGTCCTCTTCACTTTCAGCAAGCAAGGTTATGTCATTTGCATACAGCAGGTTGTTAATGAGTCTTCCTCCAATCCTGGTCTGCATTCTTCTTCATATAGTCCAGTTTCTCGGATTATTTGCTCAGCATACAGATTGAATGGAGTCCTTGTGGCACAGTGGTTAAGAGCTCCACTGCTAACCAAAAAGGTCAGTAGTTCGAATCCACCAGCCGCTCCTCAGAAACCACCAGCCGCTCCTCAGAAAAATGGGGCAGTTTTCTCTTCCCATAGGATTGCTATGAGTGGGAATCAACTCAATGACAAGCAGTTTGGTTTTTTTGGTTATACAGATTAAATAAGTGTGGTAAAAGGATACAACCCTGACACACACATTTCCTGATCTTAAACCATGCAGTATCCACTTGATCTGTTTGAAGAACTGCCCATTGATCTATGTACAGGTTCCCATGAGAACAATTAAGTGTTCTGGAATTTTTGTTTTTTGCAATGTTATCCATACACACACACACACACACACATAAATATATGTATATTGATATGTTTGTGTAACTTTTTAAACAGAATTTTGATTATACCCTGTATACTCTTCTAAACCTTTCTCTTTTCATTTAGAAATATTTTCAAGTTTGCGTGTTGAGCTGGCCCATATTGTTCTTGTTGTTATGTGCTGTCCAGTTGATTCCGACTCATAGCAACCCTATATAACAGAGTAGAACTGCCCTATAGGGCTTCCTATGCTGAAGTCTTTATGAGAGCAGATTGCCAGGTCTTTTCTCCTGTAGAACTGCTAATGAGTTCGAACCACCTACCTTTTGTTTAGCAGCTCAGCACTTAATTAACCCTTGTCAACCATTGCATCATAAGGGCTTCTTTTAATAGCTGTGTAATAGTTCATTGTGATTTATTGAACTTGTTCCCTATTGATGGACGTTTGAATGGTTCTAAATTTTCACTGTTATAAATAACTTCAACCTCCTTGTACATACATGTATGTTTCACTTGCATTAATAATCCCATAGAATATATTTTAAAACAGTAAAATTTCTATGTAAATGAGCTTCAACAATATATATCTTTTTTTTTTTTTTAAGAGAAAAACTATTTGTGAGAGTGTATATACATAAACAATGAGAAAGTAAACATCAGAACACTGAAAGGTTATTTGGGTGGTAGAGTAAATGGTGGTTTTCATATAATTTTGCTTGTCTATTTCTCATTTGTAAATAAGGAAAAAAGTTATGTTAAAATTTATACAAAATTTCAAATTAGGGATTTTAAGACAGTAACTGCCACATAACCCTGTGCTGGACACAACGTTGAACATCTTCTATACATGGTATTATTCTAAGTCCATGCACAGCCATGTGAAGTAGTACCATTATTGACACTCCCAATAAGGAAACTGAGGCTTGGAGTGTCACATGGCTGATAAAAGCTGGGACCTAGATTTCAACCTAGGTTATCTGCGACGCTGTAGTCTAGCGTGACTTGAAGTGAATTCATTTTGTTGTCAGGGCTTTGAGGTCCAAGTTCATTCTCAGACTTAACAGATATGCAATAGGTGATATAGTAAAGCCTGCACGAACTTGTTTCCCTAGGGGACTTGTTCTTCAAAAAAGGATCTCCCCATGAGAGTGAGGGGTAGCAGAAGCCAACTAGGACATTAGACAAGTTATGTGCTTCTCAATGCCAAACTCCCATCCAATATCCAGTTTCCCATCTGTAAAAATGTGTGGTATCTGACCTCCTCTAACTTCACAAGGGAGAAGAAGAATCAAGGCTGATTCCCATGAGACAGAGGTCAGACATGCCTCCTCTCTCTGCCATCCTTACCAATTCTGACAGAACCATCCCTCCCCCAGCGTTCTCTACTTCTCTGCTTGTTTTGATAATTCATTGCAATGGCCACACAGAACTCACAGACAATACTCACGGTTATGGGATTTGTTAGGGAAGTAAGAAGTTACAATTCAGGTTCAGGAATGTTCAGGATACAGTTCTCCCATCATGACAGCCTCTTCTCAGCTGTGCTCACAGGCAGCCTCTCTGGCCCTTGGCCTCTGCCCTGCACCAGCAAGTGTTACAAAGCTTTTTTAGCTCTGCTAATAAGTGCTCCTTGGAAACTCTATGGGGCAGTTCTACTCTGTCCTATAGGGTCGCTATAAGTCGGAATCGTCTCGATGGCAGTGGAGTGAGTGGAATAAGTGCCCAGAGGCACCCTACTCCACCAGTAAGCCTTCTGCCCAAAGGCACTCAGCTTTCTTGCTCCGTGGGCTGGGAAGTCAACTGCTCAGTCTCCTGCCGTTCTCTTCTGCCAGTCTTTCCTGCCACAGTTTCCCTGCCACTTCTTTTCGCTGTATGCAGCACACAGTCCTCTCTTTCTCTGTCTCCTGGTTCCAGGAACTTCCCAGTGCAGAGATCCTGGGTCCAAAGGACACGCTCTCTTCCTGGCTGTTTTTCCTTTGGTGGTGGTGAGATCCTCTCTCTGCCCTGGAATTGGTTCTTTTTTAAGCCTAGCAGGATGGCAAAACTAACCAACCCCGTTGGTGAGCTGCGAGTACCTTATTTTCACAGTTCCACTCAATCATTTGGGTGGGAGTTACAAGACCATGGCAAGAAAGGCCACACAAAAGTAATCCATCGCACTGTACCCTCAAAATAATAATAATAATGAAGAGGAGGAAAAGGGATCAATTACAATATGTTGTGGACTGTGAATCTTCAGACCTTTAATATCCCATTCTATTTTCATGTCTCAGGTTATTATTCCCCTCTTTTTCTATTTACCCTTCAATTTGCAATTTTGCATTTCCTTTCTGTCTAACGGACCCATTCCTAGTAATGTGCATATGGTTTTTGTCTCCCCACCTGTGCCGTTACCCCTGATTCAGTTGAGGCAGGCAGCCTCCAGAGCCCAACCGTTCTAAGAGACACCTGCTCTGACTTACCCTCCTCCACCGAGCAAAATAAGCTGCCCTTTCTTCTGAAATTATCCTTTACAAAATAACCACAGAATGGGCCATAGATGGCCTCAACCCGTCTCTGGGTGGAGACTTATCCTAATGAAGAAAAATTCATCCCTTCCTGCATCCTGGGAGATCGAACCCTTGTCTAAAGAAAATGCATAGTCATCCCCAAACTCTGTGTGAAGGTCAATCCTGAATATTCACGATAAATTTGCATTTCATTATCTGCTCTCTGTAAAAGCCCACCTTCCCAAGCTGCCCGCCAGCAGTCTTGGAGGTAGCAGCCCCGGTGGCTCCTGTCCTTGTACAAGGAAATAAAGGGGTCGTTCTGATCTCCCACCTCCGCCTCCTGTTTGTTGGCTGTAACAAGTCATGCCGAGCGAAACCTGGGGTTTTCACCCAACAACACAGTTATAAAAAAAAAAAAAATTTTTTTTTTTTAGAAGGTATTAATTTCCAATGGTATCAATTTATGTTTTCAAAAGGTGATTCTCATTGTGGAGTCTGAATGTGAAGGGGGACCAGGATGAGCAGCCAGAGAGCCAATGAGACCTGAGTTGGTTGGGGGCGGAAAGCTGGCTCATTTAGCAGAGCAACAGCAGCCACCATATGTCATAGTCCCTGTTAAGTGAGTAAGGGGCCTTAGAGGCATTTATCAAGACCTCAGCTACTTTTGCCCATCATCCAGCACCCAGTCAGATACCCTGCAGAAACACAATCATATTTGTGTCATGCTGTTGTGGGGAGAAGCTCTGAGTTCTCATTCTTATTTTGGTAGCTATGTTTGTAGTGCGATGTTCTAGAGTGCCTTTCTCACTTGTTTTCTCAACCTTTTTACGTCTGTAACCATCGGTGTATTGGAGGCAAAACTTATTTGCTTCAGGGAGCCGACTGTTAGCGTTTGTTCCCAACTCTACTTTCAGTGACATCGAGTCGAGAACTTGAAATTGGATGTAGTGGGAATATTTACGTCATGGAAATTGGGAAATGCTACAAATCAGGGTTGCCCCCTTAGAGAACCTGTAGTTAAACATTTTACCAGTCCATCACGTCTATAACCCTTCCACTTCTGCTCACCACGCAAACTACACACACACATAGCATACCACACACATACCACAGTGTTTGAAGGATTGGATACCACGGGTTCTTTGGGAGACTTGTTTTTTTCAATGAGGGTATGGTGACTCCCAAGAGAAAAAAATTGATTTCTTTTTCTCTTCCCATCTTAAGTTTTACATTTATTTTCAAAAAGCCAAATGTGGGCTAAGCTTTTTTCTTTCTCCCCTAGTGGATGGCTGTATTCACAGAGCAGCTGGTCCCTGTTTGCTAGCCGAATGTCGTAACCTCAATGGCTGTGATACTGGACATGCAAAAATTACATGTGGCTATGACCTGCCTGCAAAATGTGAGTACAACTTTTATGAGAATACCATTTCAAAATAAGATGAGAATTCTTATCTTGTTCTATTCCTCAAGTGTGTAATTGGTAAAGGAAATTGCAGTGGTCGTATTTAATTAAATGAGCTTATATTCAGATTTTGTGTTTTCTAAATAAGTCTCCAAATATATATATATGATGTTTAGCTGTAGGTTTTTTTGCCAGGTTTCCAATAGACTGCCTCTGCAACAGGGAAATAAAAATATGAGCAAAATATACATTATAGCATTTAAATGCCACGAGTGACAGCTTCTAGAAATGATGCCAATTTCTTATTCCTTGTTCAGGTTTCTTGATTGTGGATGTGTTTAGAGCAAAGGAGATCAAAGTAATGTATTGTATTTTCAGCTGCCATGTAAAGGCTGATTGGCAATTACAGCCAAGGCATCTGTCACACTTTGCTTTCAGGAAAAGCCAGTGGAATGTGGTTGTCAGTGTGAGAATGTATTTGCTCTTTGAATGTGGAATGGTCAAAATTTCCATTATACTGTATTTGAATAGAGAGAAGCATTGCATTTGATTGACCTTGTTGCTTAGTCGTTTAGCCAGCTGGGTGTTGATGGTGTGGAATGAAAATGCTACTAGAGAAGTTGGCTAAAGGCACAGCTCTATTATTACACAATCTCCAGAGCCTGGGGATGGAGGTTGAGTGCGTACCTTGCATGGTACGCACTGACCTGGAAATTGCGACAACAGTTGATTGTTTAGCCCTTTCACCTGCTTCTTATAATGCTGTCTTGGTCTGTGAACACATTTTATGTAAAGTGAGGCTGGTTTTGCTTTTGTTTTAGCAGCGGAGAAAAACTGACTAAAAATTTTAACACGATCTGTAGAATATTATTTGGGTTTTGTATGAACAGAACATGTAAGAATGAATTTCCCCAACATTCCCGTTGTGAAGGGAGAGAGAACGTGTTATATGTTAAAGATTAGTTTTAAGTATGTTTAAATTTGATGGTTTGTAGTAAACTGTAATGTATTAAAACAGTATTTTTCTTATAAGCGTTATCACACTGCATTCTAGATTGCTTACAGTGGATTGTTATTGAAAGTATATGTTTTTTTTTTTCCTTTATTGACTTCTTATTTTTCTTTGTTTTTACCTTATGTGAAAGAGTCAAATCATGTGCTAAATGGCCTCTTTCTCTTACTTGCAAGCTTTGTTTATGTCAAATAAAGCCCTATGTGTACCATGGTATTGTCCCTCTGACTCAGAGAGCCTACGACCTGAGTATTAAAGGTGATTTCCCTCACTAGGATTTACGAGTGTTGCTCCTTTTGCCTTTTTAGACCATGCCACCTTGTAATTTAGCTAAACTATACCACCTTGGGACACTCTGGTTAACCAAGTGGTCTGCAGTTCGAATCTGCCAGGTGCTCTTTGGGAACCCTATGGGCAGGTCTACTCTGTCCTATAGGGTCACTATGAGTTGGAATCGACTCGACGGCAGTGAGTTTGGTTTGGTTTTGGTTATACCACCCTGAGAACAAGCAGATTGTTGATTATTTTCAGGCTTGTATCTACCCGGAAATCAACTAATAGGCCTGCTCCCCTACTGATTGACTACTTATACTGATTCACTACTTACTTTCCTTCTGATGTGGATTTACCAAAGCAGGTTGCTTTTATACTCATATTTATACTTCTGTATATCAACTGTTACAGCACTACTAAAACACAAATCAAAATTTCTTCTGGAGACAGATAACCTCAGAATCATTAAATATAACCAAATAAAATGGTGGCTTTAGAGTATGGGTTGACTCTGTGATAGTTTTTTTTTTTTTTTTTAATGTGCCTGCTGCTGCTTGATATTCCTCTGAATAAGTTATACAGCTTTCTTTGAATGTCATTCAACGTATTTCAGGGTTATTGAAGGCTTTCATAATACCAGTCACTGAGGTACAAAGATCAATGAGCCAGTATCTGTGCTTAAGGAGCTCCCATTATTGAGTCATCTCTTTGAGTGACTTTCCTGGGCATCCCGGGGCAAGTAGGGCTCTGTGGGACCCAGACTCTGGATGTGGAAAGTCAGTCTATAGGACTCAGCACAGGATCCATGTGAGCTGAGATACTGAGTGCCTGGCACATACTCAGGTCGCCTCATACAAACCCATGGCGTACATCTAGAAATGGCTGTGTTACCTGAAGCAGGTCCTGCCCAGTGTGGCTTCTCGTCGATAAAGACACACCGAGGTGAGGAGGGAGGAAGAGCATTTATTGGAAGTGTACAGGCAAGGAGCAAGGAGGTGTATACCTCAAATCAAGCTCCCTGAACAAAGAGATGCAGAACTTTTTATACTGTCCCTTACAAGGAAGTACATATAAATATCATGGACTACATAGGTTATCATGTCATGTTGGCATAGTAAGACCAATTGCATTTTTTTTTTTCCTTTAGTATATTCGGAAAATGGCAGATAAGTCCTGTCCTGAGTGGAGATTTTAATATTCAGTTTAGGTCTTAATGAGGCTTAGGTTACTTTCGGACACTTTTGAGGCTAGTAAACTGATTTTGACTGGTTTTATCTGGATCTTGTTTTTCTCTCGGTTCTTCTTCCCACTGCTGCAGGTGGGAAAGTGTTGGGAGGGGTTTTAGCTGAGGAACTGACTCAAGGCTCCTATATCAACTGGCCTGGAATGACAGTGTCACCTCATGAAAGTCACAAGCACAGGATCATTGAAAATAGGCCTTGGTATTTCTGTATATTTAAAAAGAATAGCAATTTATGTTAAAACATAAAGGAAAGCAATATAAAAATGAGATCTTACATTCATATGCCACTTTATAGTATTTCATGGTAATTTCCAAGCCCTATATTTTCAATTATCTTTTATAAACACTGTGTGCGTGTTCGTTTTCTCTTTTCCTATCCCTTAGAGATGTTTTCTCATCAGTCTGGTTCATCCATTTCAGAATCATTAACAACCCACAGATGTGCTTTTGTAGTGAGAGAATGAAAAGGGAGCTCATTACGTACTGTTTGGGTCATTTTTCCTCTCCATATTTAATAATTCTGTGACAGTTTGACAGCAGAGACTAGTTTCTCTCTGTCCTCTGTGACAGCAGGTTTACTAAAGCCAGTCATCCAGCCACAAGCAATAATATCTTCATACATCAGCAATGTGTTTGGAAACTGCTATTGTCTGGGTTATAGACTGACGTAGTATTCCGGATTAGTCTTTGCTTTTTACGCTTGCTAAATTAATCTGTTCATAAATGCCTGTATTTGAATTAATTATACTTGTAGTTTGTGCTCAATGACTCATCATGATTGGTAAAACAAGCCCCAATGATTTAGTTTATTCTTTACTACTTTGATAGTTTTGAATGATTTCAAAAGCAATCAATCGTGTAGAGACTACTGGCCAATATTTCTTTGAGAGCCATTGCTAAGGAAATTATTAAGGAAGTGGATAAAGGGTTGTTTACATAATTGGAAATTTGGGGGATCTTCTTTTTTCTATTTTACCATGTTAGATATTTTTGAATTCATAATAAAATTTAGAATTTTTATAGATTTTAGAAGCTCTTTGGCATTTGGGGTGTTTCTATTCATACTATCATCATTCCACTAGATGGTCAGCTTCATGTGGGCAAGGTTTACCCATTTCATCACGGTTCTAGTGTCAGTAACTAGCATAGTGTCTCTATAAATATATGTGGAATTAATGTGAATGAATAAGTAGGGGCAGATAGGATGTGGTGGAACCCATGCGAAATTGTTCACTAGAGATTAGTAAGTAAACACAATCCCATACTTACTTTGCTTACTGGGTCATCACCCTTTTCAGCTTGCCAATATGTCAATTTTTAAAAAGGCTTTGATTCTGCAGGAAAGTGCTGTGGGGTTGGAAGAGAGCCAGATGCCAGCCATACCTAGAAACAGATCCTTTGATGTGGTAAAAATTGTGAAATTGTCTGCTACAGATGATCTAGTAAGCAAGGTAAACACCATGCTTGCCTTCTTTATTAGACAATCCTCCCCTGTAAATGAGTGGTCAGATGAATGAATTGTTTCAAATCCTTTCCAAATTATCAATTGGAAAATAGATTCTCAATTGTTAACCTCTACTTCTAATACTTTCCCTCCTGTAATCCAATGTGCCCAGTCCTGGTAGATTAATACTCCTAAATCCATAGTTCTTGTAATGATCCACAAGGCTCTATGTGATATGACCTTCTTTATCTCTCTGGTATCATCTCCTTCCATGCTCTCCTTCCCTTGCACATGTTGCTTTGCTATTCCTCAGTGCCTCTGTAATTGCTGTCCCCCTGCCTGGATAGCCCAAGTGGCTTGCTCTGTCACCTATTAAAAGCCGTTGATCAAATGTAACCTTCTCAAATGTTAACGTAACCAATCTACAGGCAGTCCCTGGGTTACAAATGGCCTACAGACAACTCATATTTACCCTTTAGTGTTACATAAATTTGCCCTCTCTTTGAAATTGAACCAGCCCTTACAACAAATTCTTCCTTACAATCACCTTCACTTGCTGCATGTGAAGCTTTTAAATCATTGAAAAGGCTTCAAGCCTTTTCTTGAACTAAAGAACATGTAAGGCTAAATAAGAGCCACATGCACCTGTTCTGACTTACCTACAAATTCAACACACTTAGGAAAGGATCTCGTCCCTAACCCAGGGACTGCCTGCATTTATAATTACCAATCTGTAGTATTGTACCTTCTAATACTATATCATTTACTTATTTCTTCTGTTTATTGCCTCTCTCTCCTTACTAGAGCCATAGCGGTCATTTTGTGCGTGTGTGTACAGGGGGGAAGGGGTATCTTTTTCATTTATACCAAACCAAACTTATTACTGTCGAGTTGATTCCGACTCATAGAGAACTTATAGGGCAGAATAGAGCTCCCTCATAGGGTTTCCAAGGAGCGGCTGGTGGATTTGAAATGCTGACCTTTTGGTTAGCAGCGGAGCTCTTAACCACTGCTCTTAGAATAGTGCCTGACACATAGAAGCTCAAAAAATATTTATTGAACAAATGAATAAAACCCAACACTATTTCTCCTCAAAATCCTTCAATGGGTTCTTCCTTAAACACAAACTTGTAAGCCTGATAAGCTAGGTCTTCCATGATACTTTGATACCTTTACTGTCATATCTTGAACTATTTCCAAAGTTTTATACAATCTGAAATGCTCACAGTAGTATGCTTGTTCAAGAAGTCTGTATTTGGGGCTGTCCAGAGAGTTCTTTCTTTGTTCCTTTCCACCTGTCTTCCAGATTAAGCTCAAATATCACTTCTGTCATGAAGCAAGTCTTCCCTCATCATGTCAGGCAAAGCTGCCCTCTTTTTTCTTCAAACTCTAGAATGCTCTGTGGGCACTTTTCATGAACTTCCTTTTATTATATATGCAAATCTTCCTCTTCCTAGCAAAGTCCTTTGTATATTATGGGTTCTACAGAAATATTTATATATGAATTAATTTTTAAAGATGGTAACCTGATTGATAATTGGTGGTGGGTGGGATGTAAGAGAAAAGCTATGCTAATATTCCTAAAAATGATGAAATTAGGTTAATTATCCATTGCATTTTTTAAATCCTTTTTTATCATATATACAATTCGGAAGCCTTATGTCTCATAAATTTACTCCTAATGGAGCTTCCCCTAAATAGGAAAAAATAAAAAGTCATATCAATTTCATTTGATGATTTTTCAGCATAGCTCACATGTCTATTCTATTTCTCAAGAATGCTCACATTTAGGCTTTAGGGTTGAATAATCTTCAAAGATAAAATGGAAAAAAAAAATAAATCTGTATATATGAAATGGTGGAATCTGTTTCCCTTCTGTTTAATCTTTAGAAGACATCAAAGGGTAATACTAGTATCCAGCTCACAGTTTTCTATTAATCATTTGAAAGGTAACTGCAGGGTGAGAGACCATAGCATAATATGTTTGAGTATCACAGAGTGGTAGGAATTAGAATCCTTATTTTATCCCCAGGTGCAATAATAATCAGAAGATAGTTGCCTTAAAAGGTACTGTTGATAGTAATTAGTACTTCTCTTGTGCCCTTCTTCAAGAAATCATAGTACTTCGAAACACTAGCTCATCAGCCCTTTTGAAATTCCTATGAGGAAGTGACATGACAAGTAAAGATCCTTGCAACACAGAGAAATTCAGATACAGAGCTGTTAAAGTTGTTGCTTGTGACAGCAAACTAAGCCATGCTAGGGGCATGGCAGTGGCCCAGGCTCTCTGAGCTAGGGAGAACATCTATTGCAGGCATTGGCCAGGCCCATTGCCTGTTTTTGTAAAAATGTTTTATCAGAATACCGTCATGCCCAGTTGCTTACATATTGTCTATGGCTGCTTTACTGCAGCAAAGTTAAGTAATTGTGACTGTATAGCCCGCAAAGCCCAAACATTTACTGTGTGCTCTTTTACAGAAAAAAGGTGTGCCAAAATTTGGTCTATGGCAATCTCCACTTTTATAAAGGAGGAAGCTGAAATTCACAGAACCATAATCATACTTATTGATTTTTTTTTTTTTTTTGAATGTATGTGTCTCATCCAGATCACTACTGACAACCGTGGGACTAAAACACCCACCATCTATCTCTTGGGACAGTTGTTTCTTCCCTTGCCTCAACAGAATATCACCTTGGCAGCCTTTCAAATCTTGTTGCAGTGCATATTATAAGGCCACCTTGAAAAAATAATGCCTGGGAAAAATGGTCATTTTTCTCAATAGGGCCTGAATTGGAAAGTGAATAAGTCAAGTCTCTGAAGGGAGAGTTAATTCACACCACCAGAGTATTAGGCAATAAATCTTTATTCCTTGGTTCTTCAAATGGTATTAGCTAATGTGCTGAAGGGGAGCCTGCAGGCCTTGGGAAATGCAGTTTTTAGAGTAGGTAACTCATAAGACGGCTCTGACTTAGTCCTCTGCATTATGTGACCTGATTACAGCCATAGTGGCTCTGCCAGCAGGTGTCTGATTGTGAAGGCAGTGGAGTGGGCACGCTGGGACTAGTATGACTCTGCTAGGCTTTGATGGCGACCTGAGGGTCCTCATGATCCCCCTCTATAATTAAATGGCTTCTGTTACATAAAGAGGAAAGTGGGTTTTGAAGAACCTAAAATCATCTTCTTTCCTGAAGATGGGAGATGCGAATGTTCCTTCTAAAATCAACTTTGATTGGCTCATTTTCCTTAACTGCTTTAGAAATTGAGTTTCTATTTGAATCAATTTCCTCATAATTACCACCCCCTTAATTTATATGAAGAAGTTTTGTAAATGTTATCTCTTTAATGATCCTCATGATGAATGTGGAAGTTAGAATGGCACAAGATTGTGAAGACTAGAGCAGTGGTTCTCATAGTGTGGTCTGTGGAGTGGCAGCATCAACATCACTTGGGGACTTGTTAGAGGCAACTTCTTGGGTCCTGTCCCAGACCTAAGGACTCAGAGACTCTGTGATTTAACAAGTCCTCCAGGTGACTCTGATTCCTGCTCAGGTGTGAGAACCATTGACCTAGAGAATAGTGGAGTCCTAAGTAGAGCCCAGACCTTTTCATTCCTTCCCCTACACGCTTTTGCTATGCAGCATCAACATCCGTTTGGGTCACAAACTAGAGCTTTCTTTGAAGAGGAGAATTCTGATATGCTCTTCTTTTTCCTTCGTAACATTTTCATACTTAGTGACCATATCAGTAATCATTTGTTTACTTATTTATTGCTAATCTTCTCAAACAGAATAACTGCTTAAGTAGGGCAGAAGTTGTATGGGTCTTGTTCACCCTGATACCCATAACATTTGACATATTACCCAGGACAGAGTTGGCTCTCCATGCGTATTTACTGGAGGGATTAATGAAAGCATTGCCCTTGTCTCCTCCTCTCTTTTGTCATAGCTGCCACTGCAGTAAACCAACAAAGAAGATAGAACCAACAAAGTTCAGGATAGAACTATGCGATTCCAGAAATCTGCATAGCTATTCCTGCTGCTGTTTTCAGCATCTCTGTTATCCCATCACCCAAAACATTGCTTATTCAAAGCAATAAGATAGCACTGGTGGCAAATTTTGCTTAAATTACCCACATGTCACACATATAAACTACGCTTAAATTATTTTTTTTCATTTTCTTTTTTGTTTGGCCCATTGTGATTCCATCCCCACATGGCTTTGTCATGAAACAGCTAAACAATTCCAATACTAAATAGTCTCTTGTAAAAATGTCTACATTTGGAAACAACTAGTATTTACACATGTTGTATTATTAGCTGAGTGTAGAATAAGCTGCTGTCCTTTTTGACATCTTAGTAGGCCTTCAGAGGACATCTTATATACCTTCTTTTTCTTATGTGATCAATAGGAAATAGCCGTGTAAATCAATTCTGGGTAATAATGTAAATGGACTCTCAAAGGCAATTCCCGCTGTGAAATAAGTAGTTAGCAGCGACACTGACATTATCCGCAGTGGGGGTAATCAGCCTTTGGATGTGTTTAATCAGAGTTATCAGCTAAGATTAAAAAGAGAACCACTGTTGTGCAGGGATAATCATTTTCAGGATTTAAAAGATGAATATTTGAAGGTATTCTCATAAATTAAAGCCATCAGAATGGCTTTGAGTAATTTAGGGTGCTTTGAGGTCAGGCACAAGCAAACAGGAAAGGTTAATCTCAGAGCCACAGTAATTAATGTGCAGGGATTGCAGAGTACATTTATTGAACTAAGTAGCAAGTGCTGAGTTAAATGAAGATTTTTCCCCCCTTGCTAAGAAGTGCCTTGAGCTATTACTAACATGTATGACTTGATTAAAGAGGGGCAACACAGAACAATTTGTAAATGTATTAAGTATCTTTGCAGTTAATCACTAATCCTGATGATTAAATATTAAACCACTTTATGGTTTGATGAGAGGTGTTTCCAATGGAAAATATTGACAGAACCAAGCTCTACACAATGGAGCAGAAGATTGATTGTGTGTCAGGATCATTAAGCATCAAGGTATCTGAGGAGAAGTCTTGAATATGTGGTTTTCTAATTGTTTGGTAGAGTCCTTTAATGTCTGAGCATGAGTTTCCTTACCTGTGATTATCTGGACATAATATCTACCTCAGGAGAGAATCTGGTAAGAAATATATACAAAACCATTTCTTAGTAGTGTAAGACGTTGTAAGATATATATGGTATATTACTTGTAAAATACTTAGCATGCCTCATTTATTTATTCAGTAGGTGTTTATTGGGTGCTTACTCTGAGCTAGAGCGCTGTTCTAGAACGTAGAAGACCAGAACGACCCCTGTCCTCTTAGATTTAAGTTCTAGGGAGAGAGGCCGATAATGAACACATTCACATGAAAACAAAGGGTTTAGATAATGGCAAAGGCTATGAACAAAATAAAGCATGACAATGGGTGGAGAGTATCAGGGAGAGGATTACTTTCCCTAAGATAGCCATGGAAGGTCTCCCTGCGGAAAGATATTTTAGCTGAGAGCCATGCTGATCTCTGGGAGGAAATTATTGTAGGAAGACAGCAACACAACTGAAGGTGCTTTGCCATTGGGTTAAAGAAAAAGAAAAAAAAATCCTGAATTTTCCAGTTGTTTCTCCTTGCTACAAATATTATCTTTCAGTTCCGGTATATGTATACTTTTAGTCTAGTTTATGAAAGTGATAGAAGTGTTGTTTGTGCTGCTGCTGCTGCTGCTGGAGCTGGCAAGAATTTTCATGCTGCCCCAATCTGACCTCCTGATTCTACAGACATGAAAACTGAGGCCCAGAAAGATGATGTGTTATCTCCCAGGGCTGTGTAGTAAGGCACAGAGCCAAGTGTAGAACCTAGATGTCTTGAGTCATAGGACAGTGCTGTTTCTGCTAAAATATACTGTCTTAATCTCTTTGATCATACTAACCCTTTTACAGGAGTGATGTGAGAATTTAATCAACTATTAAATGAGATGATGTATGAAAATACTTTTGAAATATTTCCCATTTCATAGAGCACTTTATTATTAACAGTCATTTTAGATGAGCTATATATAAATTATGACATCATGAGCTCTACCATGAAGCTCTTAAGTTCATGGTAATAACGTTACCAGGGGTCTCAGGTCTTTGCTCCACATGGCTGCAGAGACATGAAACAGGTTAAAGTGAAAGAAAAAGCTTTATTTGGTTGGCCAAGCAAAGGAGCACACTGGGACTTATGTTGACAAGATGGCTCCCTGAACAGTAGCTGAAACAGCTTTTATTAGGGGCAAAAACTGAGGAAGGGTCCTGGTGGGAAGGAGCAAGGTCGCTGATTGGTCTGGCCTGAAAAGGCTGTCCCAGAGTGGTTGCATTGTCTGTGCTTGCTCAGGCCAAAAGGTGGGGGGGTGTCTCTCAAACCACATCTTAGGCTCAGACCCTTCACTTCTGAAAGTCTTGGGCTGTGAAAGTTTGGTTCTATCTGGTGGGACAAAAGTTCCGGAGTCACCCAGAGGATGAGGTTGATGGTTCTATGCATGTCAGGTGAGCCAGAACTGGTCTTAACTTCGTCTGTGGTCTGTGACCCCAGCCTCTTGTTTTTCTTTACCTTGGGCAGGAAGTTGGCCAATTGCCTAAAAAAAATCCAGAGAAATCAGTCAGAAAGGGAGGTGGCTCAGGCTACTCTACTTATAATTTGGGGGTTGGTAATGGTACCCGGAGGCTGTCAGCCTCAATAATATAACAGTGACTGGTGTATGGGAAAACTTGGGAGTCACAGAATTAAGAAAAATGCTATACCATCTCAAGGCTCAGACATTTGCTCTTACCCTCTTCCAGAATGCTGTCTTCAGAGAAAAAGGAAACTCTTCAGAAGTCACTTTGAGAAACTTCTAATGGCAATTATAATGTTTCAAAGATATGTCCACAAATTCTTTGAAACGCCTCCTTGTCAAGAGTTGGAACTTGATTTCCTTCCCCTTGCTGTGGCCTGGCCTTAATGACTCCTTTCTAGTAAACAGAATATGGCAGAAGTAAAAGGACCTTCCTGAGATTAGGTTATAAAAACGCTGTGGCTTCTGTCTGGAGTATTCTCCTCTCTCTGTCTTTCTGATCTTTTTCTCCGGGAGAAGCCAGTTGCTATGTCATTAGGCAGCCCTGGGAAGAGGAAAACCAGCTACCATGTTGTGAGAACATTCAGGCAGCCTCTGGAAAGACTCAGTGGGGAGGACCTGAGGCCTCCCAGCAATAACGTGAGTGAGCCTGAAAGCAGATCTTCTGAGGCCTGCCAGCAGCCACATGAGTGAGCTTGGGAGCACACCCTCCAGCCCCTGTCAAGCCCTGGTTCACAGCTTGACTGTAGCTCATGAAAGACCCTGAGCCAGACCCACCCAGCTGAGCTACTCCCAAATTCCTGACCTACAGAAACTGAGAGATAATAAATATTTGTTATTTTAAGCGTGGGATAATTTGTTACCCAGCAATAGGCAACTATGGCATGAAATTTCTAAAGAAGGGTAAGGAGCACACTGGCAGAGTAGCTGGCGTCTATCACATTTTCTCAGCACATGATCTGAGTGGCTGACTGCCTGGCTGAGGGACAGGACTGTAATGGAATGTGAAAGCAGATTAAAACCCAAACCAAACCAGTTGCTGTCGAGTTGACTCCAACTCATGAAGACTGTCCATATGTTGGAGAAGAACTGCGCTCCAAACAATTTTGAATGGCTAGTTTTTTGAAGTAGATTGCCAGATTTTACTTCCGAGGAGCCTTCATGTGGACTTGAACCTACAACTTTTTGATTAGCAGTTGAACATGTTAATTGTTTGTACCACCCAGAGATTCCAAAAGCGGAATAGAATGTGGGAATGCCACATTTAACCAATAATCTTAAAATCAAGAAACGAAGCCATATCCCTGTTCTATACTTCTGCCATAGGCAGTATTCAAGGATGGAAAAATTGTTATGGACGGAAATTTCTGTGTGTGTGTGTATATATATGTACATATATATATATATATATGAAACCCTAGTGGCATAGTGGTTAAGTGCTATAGCCACTAACCAAAAGGTCAGCAGTTCAAATCCACCAGGCACTCCTTGGAAACTCTATAGGACAGTTCTACTCTGCCCTATATGGTCACTATGAGTTGGAAGCGACTCGAAGGCAATGGTTGTGTGTGTGTGTGTGTGTGTGTGTGTGTGTATACATCCAGTGCTGTCGAGTTGATTCTGACTCATATATATATAAAATGTGTATATATGTACATATATATGTGTATATATATATATAAAATGTGTATATATGTACGTCCTATAGGGTCGCTTTGAGTCGGAATCGACTCCACGGCACTGGGCATATATGTATTTATATATGTGTGTGTATATATGTGTGTGTGTGTGTGTGTATATATATAATCATATATATATGATTAGCTGATTAGGGTCAAAGAGAACCTAAAGTCCAGCTAAATAAAGAAACACCAGAAGGGGAACAATACAAAACAAACACATAATTGGGTAATAATATATTTCCTGGTATTAAACATTTTTTAATCCCTGCACTGGCCACTGGAAACCCTGGTGGTGTAGTGGTTAAGTGCTACAGCTGCTAACCAGAAGGTCAGCAGTTCAAATCCACCAGGCAATCCTCGGAAACTCTATGGGGGCAGTTCTACTCTGTCCTATAGGGTTCCTATGAGTCAGAATCAACTCTACAGCAATGGGTTTGGCTTGGTTTTTTTGGGGGGACTGGTCACATGCATCCTTTTTTCTGATAGGAATTTCTGTTTTCATTCTGACAGGAAAAAATAATTCACCTTCTCTTCTATGTAGATTCTGTGAGCTAAGTGAAGCAGAGTAACTTCTTATTTCTATTTGCAGCAGTGCCCTTCTAAACCTGTTTGCTATACTAGGTGGTGTGTTTCCCATTGGCCCCTTCATTTTTCAGAACCACCGAATGTTTGTTCCATTTCTACTCACACATTATTTGTGGAATTTCAATAATTTCCTAAAGCTCTCTGAGGCTTTCTTCTTCCTACCTGTGATATTTTGAGGAAAGATTATTTTTCTTCTGTGTTTATTCTGCTTAGTGAAGATCATCAGAGACAACTTTAGCTGAATTTTGCAAGTTCTCCTTCCAATTGTGTCTGTATTGTATTTTGGAGTCGAGTTACCCATTTGAAAATCTGCAGCAGGCAAGGGACTGTATTAAACTTTTTTTTTTTTTCCATTTATAGACACTCAATTATTGATTTCTTATTTCATGCCACATGATGCCAACTTCTTGTTTTCTCATACACGGCTAGTTGATTTTATTATGCCATATATATGCCATATATGTATTCCAACACTGGTCAGGTGCTACATTAGAAGTATAACCTCATTGTGCAAGCACAGACTTCCTTCTGCAGTGTAGTATGTTTTATGCATGTGGAAGTCAGGTATTTTTGCAGTTTGTGAATCTATTCGGGAAAGCAGTCTGGGAGAATTTGGATTTGGCGATGGCTTGATGGACCTGGGATGGAGGGCCACAGATTCCCCAGGAAGTCTACAGGGAGGCATCCTGGAGGGGCAGGAAGAGAAAAGAGAACTGCTGTGTAGGGTGGGCTGGCAGGACTGGACCTTTCTCCCCCATGGGTCCTGAATATGTCCTACCTGTTGTTTTAAAATTCTTAGAAGTGATTTTGGTTGTCTTCTTCCTGATAATGTCCAGTGCCTGGGTAGATGGGTAGATGAGAAGAATGATGAAATATCGAGAAACCACACATAAAAACGTGTCCCTTGAGAATGGTCAGAGCTCTCTCTTTGGATGTCATATAATTAGGAAGTCAGTTTGCATAGCTATACACATAGGGAGATCTGAAATTTAGGGAACTGAACGGTCAGCTGCTAACTGAAAAGTTGGCTGTTCGAACCAACCAGTTGATCCAAAAGAAAAGACCTAGCAACCTGCTCCTGTAAAGTTTACAGCCTAGGAAACCCTATGGGAAAATTCTACTCTGCCATATAGGGTCTTGATGCATCGGAATTGACTCCATGGCATACAACAACAGCAAACATCAAGAAATAGTTAATACTTCAAAATTTTCCTCAAATTAACCATTTTCTGCAATAGCAGTGTTGTTCTATATACCAAATTAACTGGTTGTCATGGGCACCAAATCTGTTACCTTAAATATATTAATGTCACACTCCAAGCAACATCCTATCATTTATGCCTTTTTTGAGATTAACCATCATACTGCCTTCTTCACCCTCTCCATTTTCATTTTTCTCTTACGACTCCATTCAGAAGTGATGAGATCAATACTTCAAAGCCTGTGCATGAGAGTTTTCTATTTATTGTTTATCATGATAAATTAGAAACTCTTTATTCATCATTGTCCTTGAGGACATAAATATGGGTACGATGGAGCTTTTGGTAAGAGTAATACAGTTCAACATTTTAAAGCCTGGAAAGAAGCACAAAAATCTCTCTTTAGCAACTGAGGCCCATTTCTCCCATTAGAAACTATGCAAGCATTTTTATCCAGTTTAAGATTGGTTACTTTGCGTATAACCATCTGCCTGGTACATGGTAGGTACACATAATAAGTGGTTCATTCGATCAGCAAACCATGACTGACTTCCTAATAAGTGCGAGGTGCTTTCCTTGCCTTGTAGAAAAGTATGATGTACAAAACAGACATGAACCTTGCTCTCAAGAAATTGATTTGAGTTGAGCTGCAATGAATTAAGTGACTTGCCCAAGATCACACAGATATTTAAATAATAAAACATTGACAAAAATCCAGATTTCCAGATTCTCAACCTATGGTTCTTTCTTCTTTTCCATTGGGATTTAATCTAAATGTTTTTATAATGAAAAGTTATGCTGGTGTTGGCCTTCTTGCCTCCTGTTTCCTTGAGGTTTTACTGTGCAATGACCAGTGAAATGATCAGTAGATTTCGATACATTGGTATGGAGCCTGGTGGGACAATGATTAAACATTTGGCTGCTAGCCAAAGAGTTGGCAGTTTGAGTCCACCAGCTGCTCCTTGGAAACCCTATGGGGCATTTCTACTCCGTCCTAGGGGGTTGCTGTGAGTCGGAGTCAACTTGACAGCAATGGGTTTGATTTGGTTTGCTACTCTAGTATGGGGTGGATGGGTAGGTTATGTCTCTCTCTGCCCGGTAGAGTTAATGACTCCAAAAAACCTTCTTCCAATTTAACATCAGGAATAAAGGCCTTTTTTGATTGAGGTCTAGTGTAATGCCTGCCTCATGTGATTTTCTAATGCTACGTGGAGCACATTCCTAAAATTCTATGACAGTTATACTTTTCATATTTTTATATAAGCACAATGTGGACAGTGGGATGTAAATCTTTTTTTTTCAATAATTAAACATAGATGGATATCCATATATTTTAGGAAGAAAAACTTTTGAATCTCTCATAAGTCTGTCAAACGTGCTATTATACAATATGCAAGCCAATTAAATATAGGCTATCTTGTATTTTGTTTACTTTCCTTAGTAGCATCTTTTTTTTTTTTTTTTTTTTTATAGAGATCATCAGTTTATAAAAACTATCTGTCAAAGTATCTGTACCAAGTTATATCTTGCCCAGACATAAAACACTTGGGTGGAGGTCTAGTGGAATTCTTGAATTGTTGCCTGTTGTAATGATCTCCCACTTTTTTTGTGATTTTTTTTCTAAGTGCTTTATAACTGCCTCTCAAATTTTGGTTAAGCTATGTGATTGATTGACTTGTAGCATAATATACTCTGAAGATAGAATTTGGAGCTATAGACTAGAAGTACTTAAATGAATACCCTTCCTGTCTAGAACTCTCTTCTCATTGATATCCACATCGTACAAAAAAAGTTAAAAACATGGATTTGAAGTCCAACTCCCTTGGTTCAAATATAAGCTTTGTATTTGGGCAAGTTATGTAACTGCTTTGTGTCTTAATTTTGCCATCTGGAAATGGGGATAAGAATAGTTCCATCCTTCTGAGTTAATAGAGTGAGGCTATTACTCAGAGCATGGCCTGCCTCAGAGTAAGCACTGTATAAGATAAGCTATTTTTCAGTAGGGTCACTCTGATCATATTATCTAAAATGCCACCTCATCATACTCTATTCCCTTGCCATGCTTCATTGATGTTACAGCCCTTATCATGATTTTCTGTATTTACTGGGTTTTGTATTTGTTGGTTTATTTGTTGAAGTTTATCTCTTCCACTGGGACATAATCTTCATAAAAACAGGAACTTTGTTTTGATCACTGCTGTTTCCCCAGATTCTAGGACGGTGTTATAGATTGAATTACGTCCCCCTAAAGTATGTGTTGTAAATCCTAATGTCTATGACTGTGGTTATAATCCCATTTCTGAATGGTTGTTTTGTTATGTTAATGAGACAGGATGAGCATAGGGTGTATTTTGAATCAATCTTTTTTGAGGTATAAAAAGAGACTAAACAAGTAAGCAGAGAGAAAGATGGAATAAGACAGATGCCAAGACACATGGTTATCTCCAAGAAACCAGGAAGCAGAATCTGAAAAAACAAGAACCTTCCTTCAGAGTGGAGAGGGAAAACCTTCTCCACGAGTTAGTGCTCTGAATTCGGACTTAAGCCTCCAAAATTGTGAGAAAATAAATTTCTTTTTGTTAAAGTCCTCCACTTGTAGTATTTCTGTTAAGACCAAAAAAAAAAAAAAAAACCTACCACCAGGGTTTCCTTCTGTTATGGCAGCACTAGATAAATAAGACAGAATTTGGTACTGGAAGACTGCGTTCCTGCTTTAATGAATACCTAAAATATGGAAGCAGTTTTAGAATTGGGTAATGGGTAAAGGCTAGAAGAGCTCTGAGGTGCCTAATAGTAAAATCCTAGATTGCCTTGAAGAGGCTGTTGGTAGAATTATGGATGTCAAAGGCAATTTTAGTGAGTACTCAGAAAGAAGTGAGGAGAACTATAGAAAAAGTCTCTGTTATCTTAGAGAATACATATGGCACCAGCAACAGAATGTTGCTAGAAATGTGAACATTAAATTTCCTTCTGGTGAGGCTTTAAAAGAAAACAATAAACAATGTGATTGGACAGCAGAGGATGGCCGATGCTTTTTATGCAGTTACGAAGAAATTATCTGAATTATGTTCATATGTTTGGTGGAAGGTAGAACTTGTAAGTGATAAACTTGGATATGTGGCTGATGAGATTTCTAAGCAAGATTTTAAAGGGTCTGCCTGGTTTCTCCTTGCCACTTACAGTGAAATATGAGAGGAAAGAGATGGACTTAAAAACAAACTGTGCAAAATGAAAACAGAACTTAAAAGATTTGGAAAATTCTGTTGTACAAACTAAGGGCATGTGTCCTAGAATGTTCACCAAGGACATGTCTACACAATCTTTTGTTAAAGAGGTTAAGCGTGTGACTGATGAATCTAACCAACTGCCAAAACAGAAAATCCATCAGTTTAGACTGAAGGGAACAGAGAAAGAATGAAAGGAAAGAATGTGGTTACCGTTTAGAATTCTACAGGCAAGAAACAGGCCAAAGGAGCTACATCTATTGTCCTCCAACAAAAGAAAAGGACCATCCCTGGAGCAGCTTGGAGATCAGCAGAACTGTTGGAAGGAGCATGGGAAGTAGGGCTTTCTTGGATTTAAAGATGGGGCCACGGTGTCCTGGATCTCAAAGGGTGGGACCACAACCTTCTAGGTTTCAGAGAATTGGATCTTCGCCAACTCGGTTCCAGAGTATGGGGATGCCTTTAAGGTGTGGCAGGGGATAGGGGCTTCCCTGCTCAAGGGGCAGAAGAATGGTGCCTGTGGGGGGGCCAAGGTGGTGGGGTCACAACTCTGATGGACTAAGAGAATGGTGCTGCCTAAATCTGAGGGAACCAAGTTGCCATCCCAGAGGGCCCGGAGGTAGAGCTAAGGCTCAGAATCCACCCAGAATCCAGAGGGCATGGCCAACACCTAGAGTCTGGAGGGTGGGTTCCTTTGCCCAGATGGTCTCAAAGAAAAGATGATTGTTTTCAAGTCTTGAGAGCTAAAGTAATTTTTTCTACTGGGTTTTGAACTTGCTTGGTACCTGTTATCCCTTCTTTCTCTCCAATTTTTCCCATTTGTAATAGAAATATCTACTTTGTGCCTATTCCATCATTGTACTTTGGAAACAGATGACTTGTATTCTGGATTTCACAGGTTCACAGATGTAGAGGAATTTTTTCTCAGGATGGAATATGCCTAAAGTCTCACTCATATCTGATTTAGATGAGTCAGAAGATGAGATTTTGGACTTGGAGTTGATTTAAGACTTTTGGGATGACGTGATGGGATGAACGTGTTTTGCATCTGGCAAGGACATGAATTCAGGGGTGCCAAAGAGTAGAATGTTATGGATTGAATTGTGTCCCGTAAAAATATGTGTTATAAATTCTGACCTCTATGCCTATGGTTATAATCCCATTTGGGAATGGGTTGTCTTTGTTACGTTAATAAGGGGGTGCTAATGTAGGGTGTATCTTGAGTCAATCTCTTGATAATATAAAAAGAGATTACACAAGAAAGCAGAAAGAGAGGTGGAGTAAAATAGATGCCAAGACATATGGAGATCTCCAAGAAATCAGGAAACAGAAGCTGAAGAGACAAGGGCCATCCTCCAGAGCCAATAGAGAAATCCTTCCCACAGAGCCGGCACTCTGAATTCAGACTTCTAGCCTCCTAAACTGTGAGAAAATGAATTTCTATTTGTTAAATACATCCGGTGTAGACTTTCTGTTATAGCACCACTAGATAAGACAGAAGGTATTAAAATATATTTGTGAAAGAAAAAAAGAAGGTGCTCAGGAAACTCTACCTCTAATTATTTATATTTATTAGCATTGGAAGAACTAGACTAAGTAAATTTGGTTTCATGTTCTGTTAATTTTGTTCTTCTAGTAACTGGGTTAAGAGTTACAAATAAACCAGGAAAATAGCATCAGTGTATGAGAAGCTCAAGCCTGTAGGTGACATAAGGTATCTCTAGCAAGAATGTTTTAAGTGTACTACAAATATTTTCCAAAACTCTATAGTTCAAGTATTAGCGTCAGAATGAAATAAAACAGGGAGGAAGAGGTTAAAAGTACTTCAGTGACCTGGAAGCCATATCCATACCTGCTTAACAAAAAAAAAAAAAAAAAAATTATTTTTTATTTAAAGCCAATGGATTGATACTGAAGTCCTTTCCCATTGATTTACAGTCTATGTTCAGAGATGTTTTCACAGATTCAATTTATTGTTAAACCTCATTAAAATAAAATGCTAATTTTACGGGTTAGAAATGTGTCATGACTGACTTTCTGACTGACACCACCAGCCCAAGTGCTTACAACTTTCATGCTGTAAATGTGTTAAAAGGGGAAATATTGATGCGTGCTTCCTCTGTGTTCAAAACTATTCAGACTTTATAGGAAATACTAAAGCTTTACCACTTGTTCTTTCACAAAGAGGATGCTAGGGAGTTGCAGCAACATGAGAAATCTGTTTATTATTTTGTATCAAAAGCAAACTGGACTATCTCCCCCTTCAGAGACTCCCAGCCCTGAGTTAGTTGTTAATCCAGGGTAGAGGAGGAAATAGGGTGGTAGTTAGTAGTTACAGAATGTTAATTTGACAGAATAGAATTTCTTTTTATTGTAAGTAATCAATCTCATGCTTGAAATATGTTTTTACAGAAACATTCTTAAGCATATATACTAATAATATGTATTCCTATACCTATATGAAAATTAATTTCTTTCTGTCCCATAAATACCCAGAACTTTAAAACTAGATATAACTTAGCTACATGAGTCCCTGCATGGTAGAAAGGGTTAAGCACTTGATTACTAGCTGAAAAGTTGGCAGTTCAAACCCACCCAAGGGCACCTCGGAGGACAGGCCTGGTGATCTGCTTCCACAAGGTCACAGCCTTGAAAACCCCATGGAGCAGTTCCGTTCTGGACACATGGTGTCACCATGAGTTGGAATCAGTTCTATGGCATCTAACAATGCCAACTTAGATAAAACAGAGTTCTACTCCCTCACTTAAAAGAAAATGTGGTTGTGATTAACTTCTTATATTAAAAGAGCAACAAAGGTATTTTTTGGGAGATGAACCTTAACTATGGCTTCTTTGTCTAATACATTCCTGGAGGTAAACTTGTATTTAGCATTTTATATTAATGTAATGGGTTCTGGATACTATTTTTAAGCAGGGTACTACCTATTTTACTACCTAGCACTAAATTGAGTTTTATAGAATTATATGAAAAATTTAAATGATGGACCTTTTAATCCATAACTGAATATCTAGCAAAAGGTTAAAAAAAAAAAAAAAAGTTCTATTGTGAAGCTGAATATTACTCAACTAATCAACTATGCTTGTGTATAGACGAGTAAGCTTGTTCTTTTATAGTTAAACTATATGGATTTTGCTTATTTTGTTTTAGTTTTGGATAGATGTGCCACATAGCAAAGCCTTTGCTTAGTGCTTGGGTGGAAAAGGTATCTGTGACATATGCCCTGATTTTATGGCATTCTATCCATAGGTTGCACAAAATCCACTTAAATGTGGGAACTAAACTGCTTCCAGTAGTAAAATACATTTCCCTCCGTGAGTGGTGGCACTTTTTGGTGCATGCTGATTTGGACTCCACTACAGCCATAATCTACACACCAAACATATGCATTTAGCTTTCAAAACAAACTGGCTCTACTAGAACTGTGGGTGTAAGCTGGCTCACCAAAGCCATTTCTCTTCTTCCTTTTCGGAAAAAGGGCTTATTGTTGACTGCCTAGAGGCTGCCGTCTTAAACCTCGGAGTGGACTTTTCAGTGAATAAAAATAGGTTCTGGCACGTAGCAAATGTTTCAGACCCTAACTCATATTTCTGATTTACCTTCTATGAGGGAGCGTCTAGTCAAGGGGCAGGAAGTTTAAAAGATGAGCACTAAATGGGCTGAAGCAAAGCTATTTAAAAATGTACAAAATGTAAGCGGGAAAGCAACGTCCTTAGTTTTACATTTGCAATGGATACGACAGCAAACACACAAATAATGATTTCTTCAGCCGTGGGGCACTGAGGTTTCTCTTCTGTCTTTGTGTTTCCATATGTCATTAGTATCTACTAGTTGCCTTCAAGTCAGTTCCCACTCATGGCGACTCCATGTGTTTCAGAGTATGAAAGTAGATTGCCAGGGCTTTCTTCTGTGGGATCTCTGGGTGGATTTCAACCGTCAACCTTTCCGTTAGCAGCCAAGTGTGTAACTGTTTGCACCACCCAGGAGCTCCTGGGTATAGAAATATCTACATATCCTTTTTTTTGGCCTATGACTTTCTGATAATTTAAATATATGGTTTACATAATTGTTCACCTTCTCTTACCTTCATTCTATTTTGACTAGTCTAAATGAGAGCCTTTTTAAGGTTTTTAATGTTCTCCATGTCAACCCCTGAAAACCTAGACCGGTTGCTCTTGATAACTCTGTCCTTCAAGTTTACCTCAGAAGTGATGCCACTTGACTGAAATGCCTCTTGATAACCCGGTAACTAAATCCTTCTTGCCAGGACTCAAGAGAGATTCCTTGTGTAGAACTGTACTGTGCAGTGAAAAGCATTAGAATGAGGTTTTAGCTTATTAGTTAAATGAATGAATGGGAACTTGCTGTTGCAATTCATTAGTATTTTATGCTGTAAAGCAGGACTTGGTCCTGCAGATGACAGCCACTGCAATCTTCTCTTAAAATTAATTATCATATCAGTGAATTAAAGGTAGTGTCACTGAAAGGACAAATACCCTTGCGAAGAAATAGTTTAAGACAGTCTAGTGAAGCATGGTGATCACTTCTTCATGTCTCTGAGCTCTGCCTGTGTGGCAGACTCAGTTCTAGATACTTCTGTCCTGTAGGGTTGCTATGAGTTGGAATCGACTCCACAGCAATGGGTAATGGGTGTCTGACAGCAATGGGTAGTGGGTGTCTGATAGCAATGGGAAATGGGTATCTGACTTTCCTCATGTATACCAAAAAACCAAACCCACTGCCCTCAAGTCGATTCTGACTCATAGTGACCCTATAGAACAGAGTAGAACGGCCCCATAGGTTTTCCATGGAGCACCTGGCAGATTCAAACTGCTGATCTTTTGGTTAGCAGCCCTAGCTCTTAACCACTAGCCACCAGGGTTTCCAAGTCAGACACGGCAAGGTTAAATAAGTTTCCTTATTTCCACAGTTTGAAAGGGTAGAGGGAGGACTCAAACTCAGGTCGTCCCTCTCCATAGCTCCGTACTTATAAACAAGATGTTATCTCATCCCAAGGACTAATGTTTTTTTGTATATGGACTAATTTAATTGATATTATTTCTCTTGGGATTTCTTTAAGAGAGCTGATGATGCTACATAGAAAGTTTTATTTTTTTTAACCTAAAAATGTCTAAACTCAGAAAAGTACTGAGAAAGCAAATGCTTGTGGATCGACAACTTAGAATTTTTAAAATCTTAACATTTTGGCCTCCTTAATTCCATTTTTTGTTTTTTAAATAAAAGAAGGAAGATATTTCTGACAAAATTCTTCTCCTCAGTCACATTCCTTTCTTTCCCTTCTCTTGCCCAGAGGCAACCACTCTTAAGAGTTGGTTATAAATCCTCTAGACTATGGTTTTATATTTCTACAACAGATTCAGAAATATCCACAAACCATATACTCTATGGTTTTGTGTGTTTGGATTTAGACAAATGGCCTCATGTCATATGGACTGTAGTGTTTCTTGTCTGTCTCACTCAACATTATATTTTTGAAACTTCCCCATAGACATCTGCCTAACTGTAACTCATTCATAGCTGCTGTACTTAATTCTGTCTTCTAGCTATGCCACATTCATTTATTTTCCCATTAACGGACAATTGGGTTGTTTCAAATTTTTTCCTGTTACAAATAATACTAAAGTGAACACTTTTTGGTACATACTGCCTCACAGACACGTGCTTCCTGTAGTGGGATTGCTGGCTGGGAGGGGCTGTGTAATAAAATCTATCAATGAACAGAAAACAAATGTGGGGGTGGGGAACGTAGGGAGTGTGAGGACTAAATTTGGGAATTAAAGAAAGGAACCAAAGCACAAACACTTACTATAATCATGAGACAATAATTAGCAATAAATTCCACTGCCAATAGATAATCCAAATGCAGTTTTTGAAGTCCCTACAAACAACTGTTAGGTTTGTGTGAGGTTTAATGAAAAACGCTCTGGGCTAAGACTCAAGAGGCTTGTATTTTCTCCTCAGCTGTGCTCTCAGCTAGCTATGTGTCATAAAACAATACATTAGCGGTCTCTGAATCTCATTTTTTGTCATCTGGAGACGAGGAACTTGGAATAGTAGACTCTTTTTTTTTTAATTAATTTCTACTAGTACTCATCTACCTGAGTTAAGGCTAGAATAAGTCATCAGCATTGAACTAAATGATGGGCTGAAGACTCCATGGCCCCCTAATCTACTATCTTGATGCCCCCGAATGTAGAGCTCACTCCTAAGTCCAGGCATTTGGTCTGATTGGTCCCTCAGCTTAAGATGCTTTTTCCCCACTGTGTAAACATACCAGCTGTCTTGCTTCTCCAGTGGGGCAGTTCTGAAGCATGTGGCCCTTAGACTTCTCAAGGGAGACCAGGCTCCAGTCACCCCTGGTGGTGACTAGACCACTTACTGACCCTTTCCCTCCCCTGTCTTACTTCTCCACCACTGACCGTTGTTCTGAGGCTACCTGAGCTTCTTGTCTCAAGGTCTACTTTCTGGGGAAACCCAAACGAAGAAGGCGACTATGCAAATCCTGCCATTCTGTCTCTATCCCAATTGCACAGACTTCACAGGTTCTTCCTGATCTGCTTGAGCTCATACTCAAAGAGCTGCTCTGGGTTCTCATGCCACTGCTCACCTGGACCAATGAATGCAAGGCTGCCTCCATCTTACCTCCTCCTAGTTAGGTGATGGACTGCCAAGAACCAGGAACTTTTATTTTGGTCTTTATTTTTAACGCTCCTCAGTGACTAGAAAGGAACTAACACAGAATATACACACGCAGTAAATCTTCCTTGAATAAATAATTTGGTCTTGATAGGTCCGTGCCCCCAGGCCTGATTTTGTGGATGCCAGCCATTTCTTCTCTCTCCTTGGATTTCCTTACTTTTTAATTAACTTCCCATTAGGACTGTGACCTCCTCAGGGCCTGAGAATTAGAAGGTTACAGACTGGACCATCTGTTTTGTTATGGGGGTGAGATAAAAAATGCTCTTCC
This sequence comes from Loxodonta africana, assembly GCF_030014295.1. Classification (NCBI taxonomy): domain Eukaryota; kingdom Metazoa; phylum Chordata; class Mammalia; order Proboscidea; family Elephantidae; genus Loxodonta; species Loxodonta africana. Next base: position 14,324,881 of record NC_087365.1, on the reverse strand, counting down.
TGGTCACACTTGAAGAACGTTTTAGCCAAATTAGCAGAAATAACTAGCAATAAAAATGTGTTGCAAAATTACAGTATTTTTCTTTTATTTTTATCTAATGCCTTTAATTATCCATAGCTTTGTTTTAAGGTTAATGTTAGGGTTTTATGAAGTTTGTTTAAAAAAAATTCAAGCTTTAGTGATTCTAAATGTTTTATTTCAAATACTTACTACATTTTTCCCTCATTAGATAGGGACTGTATATGAATCGACTCGATGGCACTGGGTTGTTGGTTTTGGGTATATATGTATATGTGTGTGTGTATATATATATATATTTACAGATCAGCCTGTTTGAAATAAAATTTTTGAATAAAGTGACTTTTCTTTATTCTTTCTCTTATTTTGATTAAATATCCCACAATGGTTAAAAAGAAGGAAAATAATTCCAGTGAGTGAAAGTGGCAGCTTCTATATACATATATATATATAGCAGATAACTGTTCCCTCTAAAATCTTTCTCTACCCTCTTTACTTTGTGAAATAAGAACCAACACTTGTGGCCTCTCACTTTCAAAACTTTTAGTAACTGAGGGCATTATTACTTATTTTATGAATTTTAAAACTGAGGAAACTTTTTCCTCCCCGCTAAGAGTGAAACAGCTTCTTCATCATTTGTTTGAACCTGTTTGGGGAGCACGGATTTTATAAAATATTTCCCAAAAAGCCTATTTCACATATTCAGTTCTTTTCAAATGGTACACTACCTGGTTGGACAGATGAGACCTCTCTCTTTTGCTCTGCTTTCTTCTCCCTGAATTGACTTGATCACTGTCCCTCTGGATGTCTCCAGAATTCATCATAGATTATCTCGTCATGTTGGCAGAAAGCAAGCAGAGCCCCAAACTGCAGGGCGCAATGGCTGAAAGTCTCTCCTTCATTTCAGCCCGCATTCTAATTTGCTCTTATTTGGACTGCTGTAGAAAACCTGTTTGTCTGAAATTTGGTGAATAAATGAATAATAACCTACGTGTGGAGCCCCAGTGGTGCAGTGGTTAAAAGCTCAGCTGCTAACCAAAAGGTCAGCAGTTGGAGTCTACCAGCCACTCCTTGGAAACCCTATGGGGCAGTTCCTATAGGGTCGCTCACTATGGGTTGGATTCAACTCATCGGCAACAAGTTTGGTTTTGGTTTTTACCCTGCACATAGTTCATGACATAGGATATAAAATCCAGGAGCCAAAGTTTAGATCCAAGGCACTAATTTTCTTTCTTTCCTTTTGTCTATTTCATCCTCTTTTTTCTCTTCAATGGTCAGGTTGATAGGGTTGGCAGGAGTGAAAGGATAGAATTCCAGATTTTTAAAAATCATTGACTCCTCTTTGAGTGGAACTTATGGCATTGCAGAATTGAGCACAGTTGTGATCTTCTCTTAAGAGGCCTGAGCTGGCAGCCATGCAGGACGAGCTTCCTGACCTTTGCGGCATCCAGGAAGTGTCGTGGAAGAGCACTGAGAGCAGAAGGCGCTGGGCCACTGCCAGCCTAGGTGACTCCCACCAGCAGGCTTCAACAGCTCTTGAGGTCTGCTAAATGGAACTAAGTAATGCTGGATCTAAATATGAAACACTTTAAATAGAATTATTATTATGATTTTTGCATAGGTATTACACATTAACATTTGCATAGTGTAACCTCAGTTTTCTTTCTAAATGTATAAAGGGGAAGTCTGTGTTTCTATATAAGGTAAAGAAAGTTTATCACTGTCCTGCTTCCTTAGAAAACAAACATCACCGCCATCTTGATTTTTGGTTTTTATCGTAGCTCTCAGTAGGAGGCCTTTCCTGGGATGCGTAGTTTGCCTCCTACATGAAGCTTACCCACCACAGGCACCAAGATCAAGGTGAATTCCCGGCTGCCCACTTCTGAGAGTGTTGGACTAAGACTCAGCAGGTTCCTGTTTACCTTTAATGGAACCTTACAACCAAATCACAAATACATAAAGATGATAGGGAAGAACGTGTAATATCAACTATTTGTTTGAACAAATCATGGGCCCAGAGGAAAAGAGAAAAATGAATTTTGCCTATCATTTTATTTTGGCAGTAATGCAGTACGCACTTAGAACAAATATTCAGTTATGGATTTTTAATCCTATATGAAAATAATTCTAATACTGATTGGGTTAATGAAAATACTCATATATCGAACAATTAGAACTTTCCACATATGTAGAGGCAGCAGAGCCTGGTGGTTATGAACTTTCAGGATCTGGAAACATTGATTTAAACCTTGTCTTTCTATCTAGCCAGCATTATGTGCTTAGGAAATTACTGAACTCTGGGTTTCAGTTTACTCATCTGTAAAATAGACGTAATAATAGTAACCAATTCATAGAATTTGCAAAGGATTAAATGAAGTGACATGTAAGACACCTACCACAGTACTTGAAACTTGAATAAACAAAAAAAGAACGTTGCCCTCGAGTCGATTCTGACTCATAGTGACCCTGCAAGACAGAGTAGAACTGCCCCATTGGGTTTCCAAGGAGCGCCTGGTGGATTTGAACTGCTGACCTTTTGGTTAGCAGCCCTAGCCCTTAACCACTACACCACCAGGGTTTCCGAAACTTGATAAGCACTATTTCTCTCACTTTCTTGGTCATTATGGCATTTAGTCTTCCTGAAAGCCTTGTAGTAGTGTATACAACAGGGGTAGAAAGCCTTTTTCTATAAAGGGCTAAATAGTAAATACTTTCAGCTTTGGGGGCCATATAGTTTCTGTTGCAACTCTTCAACTCTGCTATTGTCGTGTGAAAGCAGCCAAAGATAATAAAAATGAATGGTGTGTCTGTGTTCCAGTAAAACTAATTACAAAAACAAGTGGCTAAATTTGGCCTGGGGATTGTAGTTTGCTGCCTTTGGCACCTCTCTACTTGCTGTTATCTCTATTTTATTAATAGGAACATGGAGGCAGAGAGATTGGGTGATTGCAAGTGAGTCCGCTGCTTCTTAGTGGTATATGTCAAAGTAGATCCACAGCTTCTAACTTTTAATTCAGGGCTTTTCTGCAGAACCGTTTATGGTGGCCATTTCTTATCTTGTGATCATCTGCAAGTCTGAGACAGTGGACTTGTTTACATTATAAGTTAGAGTATGGGGCTTATGTGGGCAGTCTGTTTTTACTTTGCTTTGTGGCCACAGACTTGAACTGTAAAAATCAAGACATGTAGGTCAGTCATAAGAAGAAATGGGCAAAGGGAGATGACTGTGTCAGTCTGAAATGAAGAATAGAAATGGAACACCTCAAAGCATTGGCTTATACTTCCTCTCACAGGCTTAATAACACTAAAAGTTTCTTTTTTGCAGTTGAAAATGTATTCCTGGGTTCCGTATCTTTAAGAGAAAGGGGTAATTTGGGGGATATGGTTCAAAATCCTAAAAAACAAAACCAAGCAAGAAAAAAAAAATTGTAAAATATCTTTACGAAATAAGTTCCAGTTTTAAAATAATTTCAGTTATAAAAAACATCCCTGTGGAGGGGCGTGTCGTTTGTCACTTGAACTAAGTCTTTTACAAATGCTTCTAGGATACACGCACACGCACGCACACAAATACACACACATACACTCTCTCTCTCTGTCTCTGTGTCTCCCACACACACATACACCCTTCAGGAAGTAAAGGAAGTGTTTGGGTGTCTGAAAGCAGACGTCATGCACAAAAGCCTTGGACATTACTCTTTAGAGGTTGCCTCAGGCTGTTAGTTTGATCTGTTTGTATGTATTTAGATTCTAATTGAATACACTTGGCATCAAGTTTCTTAACCCACCGAGGCTTAGAAGCAGTAACTAGGGAAAGGGGTATTGCTAGATAAAGGCTCACTGGCTGCAGCGAGAGGTGATAGTTGCCCTTTTAATACCAAAGAAAGTAGTCAAAAACTGCAAAATCATACTATGTTACTGTGTCGAATCAGTTCATAAGAAAAGGTGAATTTTTATACATTCCACTCTGATGATCTAAACAGAAACTTTTAGGATTATGTTGCTTTAAAGTAATTCTAACAACTGGAAGTTTTGACCCTTAATATATAAAATCAGTTTTCTCCAAAATTCACTCACATCTAACACCCCTTTTCTGGTGTCGGATAAATGTAGAGTTTTCATATGTTCATACCTATGTTACAGTCTAAATTCATCTTTGAAATACGAATATTAATTTTGTGTTTTCAGACATACTTCCTAATCGATCAGCTATGTTTATTCATATTTATATCTACTTCCTAAAAAACAAAATTAGAAATAGCTCTTTATTTGGCTGAGTGATATTGAGTCCAATGTAAAGGAAACAGTCTAGGACAAACCTGGGGACAGTGGCACTCAGGAGATAATTGACAAGTTGATGCGTAGAGAGCAAGGAAGGACGTGAGGAAGACGTTGAGTGGCCAAACCAGAGGCTTCGCTTGTGTTTACTTGACAAAAAATGGGTATCACAATCAAGAGGAAAGTACGGCATGCTGGCGATAAAGTCTCGCCCATGCGAGATGTGCTCAGACTTTATCTGCTGGGTGTTGGCCTGGCGACAGGCAACAAATACTCAATAAGAGCTTTTAACAGAATTTTGAAATAAACAATGAAGTTTAATGCTTTAAGTAATTCATTTTAAGAATAAATTTCATAGTAAGCGTGCAGTAAGTATGTAGTTTGCAATTTCATCTTGTATGATGGTGGGTGGGGGGAGATGAGCATGGCGCTTGTTGTCACACACATAATAAAATAGTTACTGGGTCAGTGAATACCCACAGAAGAGTAACTCGAGTTTCAGATTTTTATGTGTTACTGGCTGAGCCTCCTTTAGGGAAAAATTTAAAGTTAAAGTGCCTTTTAACAGCTTAGGTTCTGCCCTTGTTTGTACCTCTTTTGAACACGTTTTGTGTTATGTGGTTTTGCCCATGTAATGCAGTTCTGTATGATTTAGTTTCACCAAAGAAACCAAACCAAACCTATTGCTGTTGAGTCGACGCCAACTCATAGCAACCCTATAAGACGGAGTAGAACTGCCCCCATATCATTTCCAAGAAGCACCTGGCGGACTCGAACTGCTGACGTTTTGGTTAGCAGCCATCGCTCTTCATTACTAACCCACCGGGGCTTCTATCGAGGCACATGGTCGTTTGTAAACGTAGAGGCCTCATCTGCTCCTCACCTCAGGACCCACCTTCTCCCTGCTGTGCTGTCTATGAGGATTCCACACCAAGCTCTCCCAAGTGGAGAGACTTTCCTACCAGGTGGATTGGAGTTAAAATTGAGAGAGAGCATACCATCATTTTTATCTTTTCTTAAATTTTATCCAGGTTTAGTGCCAGGCTGTAAACTCAAGACGAGACTTGTTTGTAACTCTAAAGATTAAGAAAGTTGCTCCGATTGCTCTGGAGTGAGTCTCAAGTTTTCTTGCTGGGTGTTTGTTCAGAATAGACAACCATCTTTGACTTATTGGCGTCTCTGGCTATAGCGTAATTACGACTTCCAGAGAATCCTTTCGAAGTCAGACTGAGCTTTTTTGTATTGAGGGAGAAGAGGAGTAAACCGTGCTTCATCTGCAGCTCTTCAGGAATAATTTTCAGTGTTGTTGAAGAAATTAGAAACACCCAAGTTAATCATCATATCATATAGGTTTTGCAAAAGCAGGGTGTATGAAGTATTCATCATTTTTAAGAAGCTGATTTTTCTTGAACCATTAAAAGATGTTGTTAATCCTAAAGACTAAGTGATAGTTTACATATTGCCAAAAACATTAAAAATGTACTTAACCTCCGTGTTACGGACGAGGTCCACTTTCCGATGATATTTTTTCGTTTCCTTTTCAGAATTGACCTGGTGTTTGTCTGCCAAGTCAGTGAACTAAATGGGGAGCCATAGCTCCAGCTCCACCCTCTGGCAGCTCTTTTTTCCATTTCTGATAACTCTCCCAACTCTTCTTGAAGTATTTCCACTTAACTTACAGAAACAGTTGTATCGTTCTTTTGCCCAAACCACCAGCGTTCCCCAGAGAGCTGTTTTCACTTTCTGGAGAGCACTTACAGTTTATCTCTGTAAAAGAATAGTTTTGAGTTTGGTGCTTAGTCTATTTATTTTTCATTCTAATAGGAATCACTTTGGAGCTAGCTAAGCCACTGTTATCCGGCTTCTTAAGTGCCACCCAGACCTGTTCCATCTGTATGAAACACTCACTTTTTCATGGCAGAGGTTTAATGAAACTAGAGAAGAAAGCTCTTTGAAATAACAATAATAATGGAAGACTCTAACAAATTCAGGCAAACTTCACATATGTCTTGCCAAGGTTGGTTCAATTTTGCTAAAATTTTTAAGTTTTTATTTTATTTATTTATTTTTTTAATATTAACCAAGTTAGAGTCACATAAATTAGTTGATCATGTATCTCTTTGGGTTGGAAATACACATGTATTTCATACCTATACTTCTATATTGGGAAATGATTTTCAATAAGGTAAACTATGTGGTTGAATGCTAAAGAAAAAACAAAACAAAAAACAAACCCATTACCACTGAGTCCATTCTGACTCATAGTGACCCTATAGGACAGAGTAGAACTGCTCCATAGGGTTTTGGAGGAGTGGCTGATATATTCAAAGTGCCGACCTTTTGGTTAGCAGCCAAGCTCTTAAACACTGTGCCACCAGGGCTCTGATTGAATGTCAGTGATATATAAAAAATTAGTGTGTATTAGTAAAAATAAACCAAGGAGTACAGCAGCCAAAGTTAACTTTGTTCTAGGGTCTTGGTAAGCAGCCATACAGCAATGGTTGCTTGTTCCCAGTTGACATTAAATAAAGCGCACCTAAAAAAGTGGTAAAAAGATACTGAGAGTTGTAACTGGCCTTCATCCTTCTGCCCCTGTTTCTTTCCATTCTGATATACATTGAATACCCTGCATACCTACATTTTTAAAGTGAATAGTCATTGTTGGGACATTTAGACAAGTTAACATCAAACAGGGCCAATCTCCTTTTGACTGTTTTACCACACCTCAAGTATACAAAAGATACAAATAAACATTATGTGATGCCTTCAGACCTTGCACTAATTAAAATAGATTTTAACAAGAAAGGCCAGCCTTCCTGAGCTTGAATTGCCACTATCTCCTAATCTCTCAACTGTTTTTTTTTTTTTTTCCTCTTTATTTCTAATCTTACTCAGTTAGACTGTTGGGAAGAGTATACAATAGAGGGATTAATGGCTCAGCCCAGAAATGTTTGCTTACTGGACAATAGAAAAGGGAATTTGGTGGAAGTTCTTACCCTTCCTGTTCACATTCAGTAATGTAGCTGGTATATTGAGGGGGTTTCCAATAGTGGCTGTTTTTTCCCCATTGTGATTTTCAAAGTCTTATTGTTAGTTGTTCATCAAAAAAAGAAAGAAAGAAGAGAGAGAAGAAAGAGATGATAGGTTTGAGTAGTCAATGCAATCACAAAAGGAGGGTCTAAAAGAAGTGTGTGTGTGTGTTGTGTGTGTGTGTGTGAGTATGCATGTGGAAATGTGTGCATGTACTTTAGGGTGGGAGTCCTTGGGTGGTACAAATAGTTAACATGCTTGGCTGCTAACAGAAAGGCTGGCGGTTCGAGTCTACCCAGAGTGCCTCTAAAGAGACCTGCCTAATTCCAAAAAATCAGGTCTTTGAAACACTAAGTGGCATAATTTTATTCTGACACACATAGGGTAACCATGTGTCAGAATCGACTTGATAACAACTATAAATAAAAAGAAAACCTAGAAGACAAAAAAGCCAAAAACATTAGGGTGGGAGCGATAAGAAGAGATGAGGAGAAAGCAGTAACGGGTTTTGAGATACCAGTGTCCAGACAGCTTGCTCCATGCCTATTCAGACTCTAGGTACGGTCTGTTGGGTAGGTATGACTATCCCCGTTCTTTACGAGTGCATAGAATCTTAGAAAAGGTAGGGACTGGCTTAAAATCTCTTATAATTGATTGACATAGGATTTGAATCCAGATTTTTTGCCACTCTAAAACCTCTTTTTTCTTCACTGGTGAATTAGAGTTATCATTGGAAATTCAGGGTGGATATTACTTTGAAAATTTTGCCCCATGGCCTGATGTTACTCTCTGAATTTTCCAAGTCTGTTGATACAGAATGTATGGAGTCCTCCAAAACTCTTCCCAACTGACATGGGTAAAGGTAAAGCATACCTCAGAGCAAATTTTAAACAATATTAGAATCTAATATGGTTTCAAAATTTCTAGATTTGAAGGCGCCTCTTCAGTTATTTGAAAATCTTACTTATTTTAAAAACCGTTGGCACTGACTTAAAAAAAAAAAAAGGCGTTACATAGCAGAGTTATATTCCCAAATCACAGATCATCTAGAAGGAGGGCCAAAGATTCCTTGGGGCCTGGATAAGTGAGTGTATACTTTTCAGATGGCCTCGCATCCTTTCAACCCAGTATAGGCAAACATCCTCTTGGTCTGTAAAGCTACCACTGGCCATGCAGAAAAATGCAACTGTTCTAATCGTCCCTGTGCCCAGACACAGTCAAACTTTCTGAGCCCTGGGAGAACCCAAGCAAACTGGATTACTAGTTTTTACAGACTTTAATATTAAAGTAAGGCTTAGGGTCTGTGAGCTAAAAAGAACAGTTTTTGTCTTCATTTTTAAGTCGACAAACATAAACAGGAGGTGAGAAAACACAGAAATCACACAACTTGGGATTCATGGAAACTATCAGCATCTGCATTATTCAAGACCTTTTTGCCACTGAAACAGAAAAAAAAAAAAAAATGGTAGCTAACCAATGTGGATGAAGTGTCAACTTGAGAGGAAGGTAATATGAAACTTCAGTAAATCATCCAAACACCAAGAAATCTGTAGTGCTCTGATTTTCAGTCTGCTCTGTAGCTGTGAAAAGTCATGTTCATGTTCTCTCAACATTACATATTCATGTAATTATTATTCTTTCTGAAAGACTCTGTGATGGTAATATGAGAGCGTTTTCCTTCAATCCGCTTAGAGTTTTTCCAAAGTAATAAAGACACATAATAGGAGTCGTGCTCTTTTGAAATTATTTTGCTTTTATTCTATCTGAATTTCTCTTCATGCTCCAAATAGAAGAAATTCTTTCGGGAGGTTGCAGTTGTCTTGAGGCCTGTCTCTGTGGTGTTTGCCAAATTAAAGCTCATCTTTTCAAGCTCACTTTTATTTTGTTTTTCAATGGTTTGCTGGCAAAATAAAAGCCCTTGCTTCATTACCTTTGCGATGTGGAGCGTAACTGGTAGGGTAATCGCAGGGGAGTGAGCAGTTTCAGTGTGTCTGAAAAAGCCCATTTCAATTTCACTGGCACAGGGACCTCATACTGTGTTCCAGCCAATCCTTAATTCTTCCTGCCATTGGTTCTGAGGGTCAGGCTTTTGTAGGGAGGGATTATTTGTTTCTTTAAAAATCCACTACGGTTCTTTTCCCTCCAGGCTTTTCCCCTTTCTTTTGTGGCTTGTGACAATACAATGTCAGTGATTCCATTTCTGAGTTACAGAAAATCTATCTATGCTTGAAAAATGTAGTTAAATTTAATACTGCAGCTCTAGGCGAGAGAGAAGTGAAGCTGTCTTAACAGGTGAAGTGGTTAAAAAAAATGTGTAATTGAAATCATAGGATGTTGATGAGGTAGTGTGTGAGGCTGCCAGGAGACGTTATAATATGCTGATGAGGAGACTAACTTCCTAGTTCTGCTGTATGCACATGCCCTGTTGTTTTTTTTGGGGGGGGGGAGCGGGGGGAGGAAGATGGCTTATTAACTGGCTTTGTTTTTGGAGTTGCAGGTAAGGCCTTGCCATTTTTTGCTTTCTGAAAGGAAATTTCCACTATGTCCCTGAAACCATTTTTAATCTTGAGAGTCAACTAAGAAATGAAAAACACTTCATTCCTTTTTAAATTTAAAACAAACAAGAAATTATTCTAAGTATTGAACATTATAACCACTGACTCTGAAAATTCTGGTTTTATTAAAAAAAAAAAAATTTTTTTTAACTGTATGCGGAGTCTTCTGGTTTTCTAGTTTTAATCAGAATAATTAATTTCATAGAAGTATATATGGTACAATTTATTTTCTACATTTTGAATTTGACAGTCATTTGAATAATTGATTCCCGTACAATCACCAGCAAATCATCCAGGGTTTGTCTGTCTTTCTCTTTTACTATAGGTATGTTTTTGTGTGTGTGTTTGTGCGTGTGTGCATGTGTGTCCTGGGGGTGAAAATGGATATAGGTGGTAGAAGGGGATATTAATAAACTTTAAAATATCCTTTTTCTTAAAAAAAAAAAAAAATGGAAATGTTAGTTCTTAAACAAAAAGTAATCATTTAGAAACCTTATGAAATGTTATACTTTGTCTCCTTTTTAATCTCCAGGCTATTAGCAGGCTGCTATATTGAAGACCTTCTGTGTGATTTTTGGTTAACATTCCCAAATGCCCTTAAGGTAAAGCTATTTATTAACTTAGGCATGCCTAACCCTTTGCAGAGAGAGGATTACGTTTTCATTTCCCTCAAGTCTTAAGATGACCCACAAGGGGATAAGGAAGTGGAGATTTGAGGAGGTGGGGAAGGACTCCAGAGAGGTAATAAACCTGAACCCTGAGTCACTGTGAGCGGGGAGGTGATTTGCAACTACCTCAGCCTGGCTTGCTAGAAAGCAGGGGAAGGAAAGTAAATAGTATTAGGGGTGGTATCTTTAGGCTCTTAACCTTCTGGGAATGACTTAACAGAAGCTAGCTGGAGCCAGAGGAGAAAGGAAAGTGAAGGACAAAGCAGGAGGGAGTAATTACTCTCCTTAAGCACATGCTCCAAGACTGTGTTTTCAAATACACACATACACACACACATGTCTATAAACAAGTGTATGTGTGTGTGTAAGTCGATGTGACATGAGGAAACGGCGTATTTAAGCATCAGTGGTGAGACTGTGAAACAGAGAAGCTGGCAACGGGTGAGTGGCTTTAGCCCCCTACCTAGTGGCATAGGACCCCCACCTGCTCGCATCCAAACATATCCTGTTTGTTCCCCAGAAATTCAAGCTGCTTATGTCTTTCAGGCTAATAGGAGGAACCAAATATCCAAGGCAAGTGGTGCAATTCATGGGGTATGGGTTGCTCAGCACAGATAATCGTCGCCTGGATGAGGAAACCTCATTTAGGAACTTAAATTATCAAAGAAGCAGAGCAGCCTGAAAGAGTCATTCTTGATATTAGCATTTCTAAGAAAAATTGCTAGAAATACAATTTTGTTGTTTAGAAAATTTTCCAGAAAATTACAAAATAAGCAATAGAATCCTGTTGAGAACATGGGCTTGCCACAGAAAAAGAAAGCTCAGCTCTAACATGTATTTCATTTATTTATGTTTTTTTCATTCTCCTTGTCTTTATTTTCTTTAGTTAAAAATTATAAATACCAATGAAAATGATAGCCACATAGTTTATATGCTATGACTACATACCTAATTGATCTTTAGACTAAATTGCAGTGTTTCTGAGTCAATTGATATGTCATCTATAGTTATGCTTTGAGTAAACAAGTACTTTTTTTTTCAAGGGAAACAGTAAAGTAAAAAATATGTGTTTCCAATTCTTAAACCCTTGGTATAAAATGCCTGGAAAAGGTCTTCAACCAAGCAGGGTGCTTAAAATTCACCATGAATAATTTACTGTCCTGGTTCATACAATTGTCATGTCATAGTCACTTCCTCCTTTAGTTAGCTAAAGCTTTAGGCTAAAGCCAGTAGATTTATTTGTTTTCGAGTGTGTGATTCATCTCCCAGCTGCCAATCAACTTCTTATAACCACATACAAATTGCTGGATATGTCTGCATACGCACATAAAGAATTGATAAATATTAGATGAAAAATCTCTTGAAGTAAATTGAAAGTTAAAACTCAAAGAGTAAATTTACATTTAGACCAATCTAGAAGATGTGTTAAAAATAAAACTAAATCCCTCCATTCTATCTAGAATGTCTATTGGGATAAGCACAATTAAGGTTGGCTCGAACACAAGAAATAGTTTATCTATTGTCTATTATTTTATTGTCTAGATTCCTGCAAAAGCCTGTGACTGATCCCTGTAAATGTTTATGCTAAACAGAGCTTACTGAGTTGTCTTACTGCAACAGGTTGCTTCTGTATTTAACATGTTTGGTTACTTCTAAAGTCTTTGGAATGAAGTTGAAATTCTTAAGCCTGACATTTCTAACTCTCCTCCACCTAGACAAAGTTACCTTCCTAACCTCATGAATCAGGCCACCTCGGACAATTTCACCAAGATAAGTGTCTCCTTCTAGCCTCCTTCCTTCTTACCTCCATGGCTTCCTTCATTCAACTTCCCTAACCTTGCAATGTCCCTTCTCTTAATGGTTGGTATGGTAGAAAGAGTATAGACTTAGGTCCATGACAAACCAGAATTCTAAACTCAGCTTTTCCCTTTACTAGCTATGTAAACTTGGGCAAACCATTTCTCCCCTCTGGGCCTCAGTTCCTGGGGTCCTGATGTGCAGTGGTTAAAGCGCTTGGCTGCTAACCAAAAGGTCAGAGCTTCAAACTCACCAGTTGCTCTCCCAGTTCTATAAAGGTGTATCAGTCAGCTCCTGGCACAATAATGCCATGTAACAAACCACCATAAAGACTCAGTGGCATGAAATAAGCATTTATTTCTCATGCATTTGTGAGTTGGCTGGGCTTGGCTCCAGATGCTGGGCTCAGTTTAGGACTTCTCCGTGTCTTTCATCCTTTGGTGGATCAATGGGCTGTAAGGATTTTTTTTTTTCTCACGAGGATAGCAGAAGTACAAGAAGGGAAGTCCAACTGTGTGTGCAAGCACAATTCAAGCCTTTGCTTGGATCAAGTTCACTTTGGCCAAGCAAGGTACATCGATGAGGTGGGGGAAATATACTCTGCCCCCAGTGGAAGTAACTGCAGTGTCACAAGGCCAAGGGATATAGGGATAAGGGTGAAGAATTGGGAGCTATATTGGAATCGCCCACTGTGTCATTATTGGGGGATTGATTCAGATAAATTCAGGTTGGATTTCCAATACAGTATCTAGCACAAAGGCACTCAACACATTTGACACTCTATGTGCTTTCCTCAACCCATCTGTTCCAATCTTCCTTCTTTCTTAAATCTCAAAATACATGTCATCTGCTCCATGAACTGTCTCTTGCTTTCACCTCTAATTAAAATTAACGCCTTCCTCCTTAGTGTTCAGCGTGTTGTGTATTTCTCATATCAGTTAAGGCCTTCATATCTTCCCTTGTAACATATTTAAGCAGGTTGTAAAACTCCTGCAGGTAGTGTTCTGTACTCGAGCAGCCAGTGCTTTTCACATTGTAGGAACTCAATAAATGTTTGTTTAAAATTCAGAATCAATTTTTATTTGCTCTTTTAATGAAATGTATCTGAAGCAGCCAATATCCTATTCTTTTGTTGTCTCATCAATTCTAAATTTTCTTATAAGCCCAAGTAGTTGCCATTTAATAGAACAATATTAATTCCTAGACCTAGTAAAACAAAGCCAATAAAATTCTAAGAAATATGTCAAAAATCATATAATAACAAACTTGCAAGTTAACTACAAATTAAGTTGTACATTATATGAATATAACCTTTTACCGAAATGCTCACATTTCCGTAGGGGAAAGATGGTAGAAATAGCTTCAGTGTATAAATGATATATAATTTTTTGACAGGCATGTGAGCCAACCATGCAGAAATTATACGTAAGAATCATTATGCCTCCTCACCTCCTCTGTCAGCCTTCCTGGTGTACCTGTCAATCACACTGCAGAGCTGTTCTGATCCTCCTGCATCACAGTCTAGTTAGTTTGCTGATGCCAGGCCTTTTCTCTACTTCTGAGCAGCACTTTCTGCATATCTGTCTTTTTGAGTAATAATATCTGACGTCATTTTTTTGCAGAGCAAAGGTGAATAATTTCTGTATCAGATCAAATTTCATTAATAAGAACCTGAGATCATACGAAATGACTTATTGGCTTATATCAATGTAACTTTGTCTATGACAATGACCACCAGAGATATTTAGTGGGTGCACTGCCTTGTAAACCACCTTGTGGATTAGAACTGCCATATACTGACAGCTCGCTTTTAATTCTCAGGGTTTTTAATACTATTTTAAGAGGCTTAAACTCCAACTTTACAGTACTCCTATTGCCACTTCCATAAAGCAAAGTAGAACAAGAAAAAGCACACAGAAATATATAAATGTGTGAATTCTTCTTACTGTGGTGGCTATATGGTAAGGTGGAAAGACAAACGAATTTGGATTCAGAGGTCCTAGGTTCAAATCTCTGCCCTGGCACTAATTAGCTGGACCCGTTTCTTCATCAGGAGTATGATTTAAATAGATTAACTTAATCTTGTTTATCCTTTTTGATTATGATATTTTGTGACTCTGTATATTGAAAATGAGGGTCTAAGAAAAGAAGGCAGAAGAGTTAGAATGTTGAATACATAGTCTGTCTTGGTACCATGGCCAGTTATTACTTTGAAATCTGGAATGAGAGCTAATATTCTTTATTATTATTATTAATTGTAAGAATTCAAAATGTATTTACTTCCTCTTGATGAAGCTTTGGTATTTCTTTATTACCTGAGTTCCTTCTTTAAGGTAATTAGATATATATTTTTTTAGGAAGGTTGGCTGGAATTTGTCATCTAGCATGCTGAAGTCCCATTACAAAACATATCAAAATAATTTTAGAAGATTTTGCTTTAAGTGCCTATTGTCCTCTGGGTAATTTTAGCTGTTTCCTCATATACATTGGGTGCTACATTTTTATGATTATTTATATTTTGATGCTATTGGCATTTCACACACATACACACAAAACCATGTCTATTCATACCCCTTGGTCTGTGAGCTACTGTGACTCTGGCTCCAAATTAAATACATGAGTATTAAATGCAATTTCAGTCTCATAAAGGAAACATAACTGAACATGGCCACTCTTCTAGTGGTTTCCATTTGAAATGAATTATGTTCTATTGTAATCTAGAGTCTTAGTTCTTCCATACAAAATGGCCTGAAAATTGTATCTTCTGTTGAAACTATTGAAATCTCTTCTGAGGCATGCTTGGAAGATGAGAACTATAGTATTGCTTTCTTTTCATCCTGGTGTGCCCACACAGCAGAAAAATTAAGAATTCAACCTCGGAATAATTTATATATGCTGTCTTTAAGTAAAAATGGATGTACTAAGATCTTAGAATAAAGTTATTTTCTTTTCAAATTCATATTCACTTACTACATAGATGTGGAGGAATTTTGTTGTAGTGGTTAAAAATATGAGTTCTGAAGTTAAACTGATTTGAGTATCAATTCCTGCCTTTATTGGCCTAAGTTGCATAACTAATTTAAGACTCAGTTTCATCGTTTTCAAAATGGAGATGGAATAAATGATAGTTCCCATCATTTATTTCATTCAACAACAACAAAAAATATGAAAAGCCTACTATGTGTCAGTTGTTTTTCTAAGTGCTGGAGATACTCCATGAAACAAATTTCCTATTCTTAACTTCCACTGAGAGAGAGATAAACATTATTTTAAAAAATAAGTATAATAAAGCAGTGGCAACTACTGTGATAAAATACTGACTGGGAACCATCTTAGGTTAATGATTTATAAAGTTTTTTGTTTTGTTTTCTGAAGAGGGTATATTTAAGCTGAGAATCAAATGAAAAGGAGGTAATCATGAAAAGATCTCAGGGAAGAGTAGAGGGAACAGATATGGTAAAGATTCTGAGGGCAAGAATGAGTTTTCTATATTCGAAAAACAGGAAAAAAAAAAGCTGGTGTGCCTTGAGCATCATGATCTAAGAATAAAGTCATAAAGATATTAGAGGAGAAGTCAGAATCTGTAGAGCCTTATAAAGCAGGATAAGGAATTTGGACTTTATTCTGACTGTGACTGGGAAACAGAGAAGGAAGTGACATGGCTTGCTTAATATTTTGTAAAGTTTACTTTAGAGGATGGTTTTTAGAAGGAAGGCCTAATACAAGGCTACTATAGTTGACCAGGTGAGAGACGGTGGTAGCTTAGATGAGTGTGATAGTCCTAGAGATGGAGACAAATGGGTAGTTTCACAGTATGTTTTGGAGGTAAAGCCAACAAGACTTGCTGATGGATTGGGTATGGGAAGTGAAATAATGAGAAGAATCAAGAATAACTCCTAGGTTTTTGGCTTGCGCTACAACTGGTGGATGGTGACACCATTTCCTATGATGGACAAAATGGAGGAAAAGCAGACTTGAGAATGGACATCATGAACTCTGTTTTAGCCTAGTTAACATCTAGGTGAGGATGTTAAGAAGCCATGGAAGACATGAACTGGAGTTTAGGGATCCTATCAGGGATGAAGGTAGAAATTTTTGAGTCACTG
This sequence comes from Loxodonta africana, assembly GCF_030014295.1. Taxonomy (NCBI): domain Eukaryota; kingdom Metazoa; phylum Chordata; class Mammalia; order Proboscidea; family Elephantidae; genus Loxodonta; species Loxodonta africana. The sequence continues at coordinate 14,308,429 of NC_087365.1, read as the reverse complement.
GTACATAAACACTGGGAATGGATGAGACTACCTAGGCAGAGAATGGATATGGAGAAAAGGAGGTGTTCCAGAACTGAGCCCCGTGGCACTCCAACATTTAAAGGTCAGGAAGAAGAGAGATCAGGAAAGGCAGCTGGCAAGGCATGGGCACTGAGGTAGGAGGAAAATCAGAAGAATGTAAAGCCCTTAGCCTGCCTGTGTGTAGTAACTTCCATTGGGCATTGCAGATGCTTGTGGTAGGACACCACAGCATGTACTAGAATGAATGAGGAGCAGGTATAGGTGAGCACCAGTAGGGTCAGTACAGTTAGCTGTTACTCTTACCATCTTCTGTACTAGATTGACCCTAACTGTTTTTATCTTCCTTTACTGATATACAGTAGGAATGAAAGGTATCCCAATGGATAAAATCGAACCTTTGAAACAAGACAGAATTCAAATTTCATCACTAATAGCATTAAAAAAAAATTGCTATTGAGTCAATTCCAACTCATAGTGACCCTATAGGACTCCATTGCTTGGGTTCAGATCTCAACATTGCCACTTTCTACTTCTGTAGCCTTGAGTTAGTTGTTTACCTCTCTGTGCTTTCATTTCCTTATCTGTAAAATGGAGATAATAGCATCCTCATGCATTGTTTGGGGATCAAATGAATAGATGAATTTAAAGTATGTCAAACAAAATGGCAGACCCATACTAAATACTCAATAACTATAAGCAATTTTATTCCCATATATTTATTACAAACACATTTATTTCAAAGAGTTTTAATTAGAAGAGTACTGGCCATCTAATTAGTCCGTTGGGTTAACCTGTTTCTCTAAAAGCAGATGGCTGCATGCTCAAAAGATGCAACTTTGTGGATGATATACCAACTCAAGCCAAACTCATTGCTGTTGAGTCTATTCCAACTCATAAAGACCCTATGGGACAGAGGAGAACTGCCCCATAGGGTTTCCAAGTCTGTGATCTTTATGGAAGCAGACTACACATCTTTCTCCATGGAGCATCTCATGGGTTCAAACCATCAGCTGATGGGCTTAACCAACAAACTTTTGGCTGTGATTAACCACTGGGCTCCTTATTAGCACACTCGTACCTAAAGATGTGACCAACTCATTGAACCATATTAACCAGTGGCTGAATAATTTCTCCTTAAAGTGCCAAAGACACGTTCCTCAAGTGCCAAAGACATCAAATACTTTAAATATGAAGGTAAATGAATATGACCTCCATGTTTGATATTTTGCAATATCAGAATAAGAAATGGTAAAATGCTTACATAATGCTTACTATGTGCCAGGCTCTGCCCTAACAAAATTAGCTAATTTAATCCTCAAAACAACACTATGATTTAGGTAATATTACTATTCCATTTTACCTACTGCGGCACAAAAGTTAAATGGTCCAGTAGATAGTTCTTAGGTGCCAAAACAGGGATTCAAACCCAGGCAGTCAGCCTCCACAGTTCATTCTCCTAACATGGCTTAGGTAGCAGTAATAGGCCATGTTCTTGTCACCTGGCTATATGAATTACTTGGCAAAATTACACATGTAATTTGGTACTTTTTCAGATAAGTCCACTTACCTAATCTCAATAATATAATCATTATAATTATATATTGCTCATAGGCAAGTTCAAGTAGAAGCTGAAGAAAATTAAAACAAGTCTACAAGAACCAGAATGGGAATTCCAGAACACTTTATTGTGCTCATGAAGAACATGTATATAGACCAAGGGGCTATTTCTTGTCATTTCAACAGAACATGGGGATAATGCGTGGTAAAAAATCAGGAAAAGTGTGTGTCTGGGTTGTATCCTTTCACCATACTTATTCAATCTGTATACTGAGCAAATGATCCAAGAAGCTGGACTGTATGAAGAACATAGCATCAGATTGGAGGAAGACTCATTAACAACCTGTGATATGCAGATGACATAACTTTGCTTGTTCAAAGAGAAGAGGACTTTAAGCACTGAAGAAGATCAAAGACTACAGCCTTCAGTATGGATTACACCTCAACATAAAGAAAACAAAAATCCCCACAACTGGACCGATAAGCAACATCATGACAATTGAAGAAAGTACTGCCATTGTCAAGGATTTCATTTTACTTGGAACCACAATCAATGCCCATGGAAGCAGCAGTCAAGAAATCTAATGACATATTGCATTGGGCAAATCTGCTGCAAAAGACCTCTTTAAAGTGTTAAAAAAAAACCACAAAGATATCACTTTGAGTACTAAGGTGGGCCTGACCCAAGCCATGGTGTTTTCAATCGCCTCATATGCTCGCGAAAGCTGGACAATGAATAAGAAAGCCCAAAGAAGAATTGGTGCCTTTGAATTACGGTGTTGGCAAAGAATATTCAATCTGCTATGTACTACCAGAAGAAGGAACAAATCTGTCTTGGAAGGAATACAGCCAGAAAGCTTCTTAGAAGTGAGGATGGAGAGACTTTACCTCACATACTTTGGATGTGTTATCAGGAGGGACCAGACCCTGGGGAAAGGCATGATGCTTGGTAAAGTCCAGGGACAGTGAAAAAGAGGAAGACCCTCAACGAGATGGATTGACACAGTGGCTGCCATGATGGGCTCACACACATAGTAGTGATTGTGAGGATGACACCAGAACTGCCAGTGTTTTGTTCTGTTGTACACAGGGTTGCTATGAGTTGGAAGCAACTCCAAACCGAACAACAACAGCAACGACCATTATACTAAAGCTTTAAAAAAAATTTTTTTTTTAAAACCTCACCACCAGCAGCCTTATTTTTAATTGAAAAAATGTTTGTCTCTTTTCTTTAAATTGCTTTTGTATGTGACTAGTTTTTCATACATTCTAATATACTATCTGCTAACAGTGTAACTTTACCCTTTTGTGAATTCTTACACACTTTCATTAGGTTTTAAGATATGCAGGATACCAAGAGACACACCTCCCAATAAACTTCCATTAAAAGTCTGAGTAAGAAAGGTCTGCCAGAAGGATGCTTTGTAATTTGGAGAGTAAGCCGTGTGGAGCCAGCTGTTCCCAAGAAATGTTCTATGGTGCTTTATTTTTTATGTTTTTTAGAAAGATGTTGCCACTTTATCACTCCCCATATCTGATTTATTTTTCCAGTTTCCTTTGTTGTTACCGGCCTATTCTACCAAGTGGCTAATCATAATTTTCAGAGTAATTCCAAATATATCACATAATTTGATCTCAGTAACATTTTGGTGCTAAGTACACCTATAAAGAGCATTGACTGCTTCTAGCTCCTTCTCCATATGGAAGAATTCTCCAGTCCCATTTAGCCCTAAGATAGTATGATTACTTCTTCCAGACCACTTCATATTGGTGAATATTTTAAATCCTGGTGGAGGAGATTTAAGAGCTCTCATGGAATCTTTTCTTAACCCATGAATTTAAAAAATAGGAGGTGCTTAACTTATTGGCCCCAAAATTCTGTTTCCACTTATATCTATGTTAAAGTAGATCCACAAAAGAAATTATGAGCCAATATTTCTTCAATTATTTAAAATGTCAAGTTCCCATGTCCCAAAAGTTAGTATCGGATTTTCTATGTCTGTGTGTTTAGCTTTTTTTAATTTTTTTAAGATGGAAAGAAAATGAAGTCTTCTGGTAATTTAAAATTACTGATGCCACATTCCTATAATTCTAATCACTAACAGATGTAGCAATTTATATCTTTTTAAATTTATATCTTTTTAGGGAGCGTTAATTTATAAGTGAGCAAACCAATTAAAACAAGGTCCTTATTATTTAAACATTCTTTATGGAAAGTGCTTTAAAAATAACTGACTTAAGTGGTTTCTGTTTAAATTATTATTTTCTTCATTTTTCTGATACTGGTCCTGAGATACACAGTTTTCTACGGTATATTTATAGCTAAAGGTTTTGGATTAAACACCCAAGCTTCCCTTTAATGCCTGTTTTGTCTGCCCGTTGCAGCCAGATTCTATTAGAAAACCTTATAGAGCATGAGAATCTATTCCTCTATTAATAGCCATGTCAGAACCAGCCAGAGGTGAACTCCAGATAGTTTTGGAATCATTCAGAGGTTGACACTAAGTGCTGTAAAGATTCTGGCCATTACAATAATTTAAGTATGATAAAGTTATATTTAAAAATAATAAGTTGTGTTTTATTTATTTATTTTGGTACCGCCCAGGACAGTAGGAAAACATAAGCATGAGAAATAAAATAATCCTACGTTACTGTATGGTTCTGTCGCCTGAGATTATTCTTTGCAAGGTTACATGTGAGTACTGTGTAAATAATACTGATAAGATAATTAATGTCCACCACTGTGTTTTCATTCAAGAAACATAAATGAAACATTATTATTAATAGATGAAGTGACTAAAAAGCTGCAAAAACATTTAGGTTAGACTCAGCCACGTGACTGTGTTTATAGCTGTCATTTAGATGAATTTCTAGGGATTTTTTTTTCTCTTTAATATTTTCTAAGGAAAATGAAAAATAACATTTAATTGTGTTTTATACCACATAGTTGTCCTTATAGGTCAATATAATTAGTTTTAGCCTTCCTACAGTTTAAAATAAGTGGTACAGAATTATTCAGTAAGTTCTAAAATGTACAGAGATTTGAATTATGATTTCTACAAATGGTATGAACACCACTGATCATTGTAAATTAATATAGATATGCCCTAGTAGTCAAATTTTTATATAACCATTCTACAATAAATACCTTAAACCAAGGAACTTCCATTTCTGGTAGTATGACTGACTAGATAGCCTGAAAAAAAAATACTCATTAAAAGCACTTAAATATTTTACCTAGTATCTTTAATAACTATTTGAAATATATAGTTGAGCTGGCTTGAAAATAAATACTCCAAAGTCAAAACACTGACAGCATTAATATGTATATGTAAGGGAGCATTAATCCTTTCTCACCTGGGTGATTCTTGACATCTATGTGGGGTGAGGAACCACAGCCTAGAGCCCCTACAAGTTGGGTAGTATTCGTAACCATAAACTGACCCTTGTATGGAATTGGCAGCACACATTTACACTATTTGTCCAAAACCCTCATGCTAAGTATTTAAAGTACTCTTGGATGATTTATAGAAACACATGACAATCCTCATTACACATATACACTCTCAATATAAAATCTCAAAGAATTTTATGGATAAAGTTAAGTGTTCTCAAGGTTGGTATAAAAAAATCAGTAAACATACAAGGAAAACATCATGGTCTAGGATCAACAAAAGTGAAAAAAGTAGAATCACAGTACTGGAAGGATCAGGTAAGCATGTAAATAAGTATGTTTACTATGTTTAATAAACTCAAAGCAAATTAAAATGTTATTAACAGATAAGAAACTATCAAAAATGATTAAATGGCTTTTTAAATAATCAAATAAAAGTTAAGCAATTAAAAATAATACATTTTAAAAAACCACTACATGGATTGAATAATTAAGAACTGGCAAACTGAAGATCTGAAGTGTTGAAGTATAAAGAGGCAATAAATGGAAAATATAAGAGTTGTATGAAGAAATGTGAAGGCAAGGATGAGCAGGCCTAACATACATATAACTGGAGTCCTAAGAGAGGAAAACAGAAAATGGAAGAGACTGATATTTGAAAATATAATGGCCAAGAATTTTTTCAGGATCGATAAAAGACACAAATCCTGTTTCAGAAACATCAACAAATCCCCAGCAGGATTGAAGAAGAAGAAGAAATCCACACCTATACACGTTGTAGCCCAAGCCTAGAACTCTGAAGTCATGAATAAAATCATAAAAGCAGCCATAAAGAAAGGACAAGTTACCTAAATGAAAAACAATCATTAGTCAGATAAGTCTGTCTTACAGCATGAAAGAAAGAGGATATTAGAATAAAAACTTTAAAATGCTGTGAATGAAATCAAATGCTATCAAATTAAGATTTATAAACTCAGTGAAACTTCCTTTCAAAAATGAGAGTAAAATAAGGATAGCTTTCAGGAAAAATAATAACTGAGAGAACTTACCACCAACAGACCCTTACTGCAGGAATTTCTACATGATGTATTTCAAGAAGAAAAACAATCATATAAGAAAGGTGCAAGTATAAGAAGAAATGGTGAGAAAAATTAGTAAATATGTATGTAAATCTGATAAAATATTGACTGCATAAAACAATAACAAGATCTATCTGTAGGGTTCAAAAACAGGTAAAACAAATACTGGTCAGAAGTTTTATGCAAGGTGATTACCAGAATTAAAAAGTTTTTAAAAGATTTTTGTATTTTTCAGAAGAAAGATCTAGGATAACCTTAAACATTACTAAATTAAATATACATGTTATATTTTCTCAGGTAAAAATAAAATAAGAATTGCATGTGTGTCACCAAAACCAGTTACACACACATGTGTGTGCACATGTTCTCATACACAAACACAGTAACTGTGGATCAAAAACATAGTCTTCTGTAATTTCAGGACCTATTTTCTATAGTTCTTCTCATTTTCAAAAGTACATCACCTTGTAGGCCTTACTTGGATCCAACAACAAAAATCCAAGAATAGTCAGTGATCAGCCCTAGTGATCAGAAAAGTCATAAGTTTACCAATGCAGAAGTGCCACTGAAAGCAGCATTTTAAAGAGAAGAAATGTTTACTGGCTTCCCTAGGAGGAAACATGGCTGTACTGAGCCTCGGTCTCAGCTTTGATAATGCAGAATTACATAAAAAAATCAGATTTGCCATTATTAGGAAGATAATTATTTTTTTCTAGTTGTGGCTTGGAATAAAGGCCTAGCAATCTACTTCCAAATAATCAGCCATTGAAAGCTCTATGGAGCACAGTTCTACATATGGGGTCACCATGAGTCAGAATCTACTCACAGCAACTGATTAATAGTGGTGGCTCAGTGATAGAGTCCTCCCCTTCCATGCAGGTGACCTGGGTTCATTTCTGGCCAATGTACTTCATGTGCAGCACCCATACATCTGTCAGTAGAAGCTTGTGTGCTGCTATGAAGTTAAACAGGTTTCAACGCGTCTTCTGGATGAAGAAATGCTTAATGATCTATTTCTACAAACCAGCCAATGAAAACCCTATGGATCACAATAGTCCCAATCCTCAACTGATCCTGGGGATGGTGCAGGTCTGGGCAGTGTTTGTTCCATTGTGCAGGGGGTTGCCATGAGTTAGGGGTGGAATTGATGGCAGCTAACAACAACAACAATGACTAATACCTTTTATTTCCAAATCTGCTTTGTCGGACATGACCCACTCTCTCTCAGAAGACCGGGCAAACTTACCAAGTCCCACATGGTGCTGAAACTAAATCTCGGCCCAAAGGACCTCAAAAGGAGAGAAAACATAGAAGACACAACATTTATTTAGAAGAACTAAATATGCAAACCTTTTTTATTTGATTGTCATAGTTATTTGCAAGAAGTCTGCTAATAGTTACCTCCTTTAGGTAGATCAAATCCCGGTATGATTTTCTGAAATTCTGGAGCAAAATTCTTGCAGTGTGATGTGGGGACCTCTGGAGTCCCCAAGGCCCTTCCAGGGAGTCCATAACGCCAACCTGATTTTCATAATAATATCAAGGTGTTATTTGCTTTTATTCACCCCCATTCTCTCACAAGTGCATGGTATTTTCCAGATGCTACATGACAGGTAATATTGTAGCATATTGAATGCAGAAGCAGATACGAGAATCCAGCTGTTTTCTTTTTAAACCAGACATTGAAGATATTTGCAAAAATGTACAATGGTGCTATTTTTTTCTTCTCACTAGACTTTTCATTTTTTTAAAAATTTTTTTCAGAAAGCATATGTTATTCACATTAACTTGAAAGGTATTGTTATTTTTAAAATGAACTAATAAATATTTTAAAGTGTCTCAGATAATTCCTAATATGGCAAATATCTACAGATGTAACAAACAGAATCCCAAAAACCCTTGGAGACTTTCAAAAAATTTTAAGAATATAAAGGGGTTCTAAGAACAAAAAGCTTGGGCACCATTGTTCTACAGCAAAAAAAAAAAAAAAGTATATTTAGAGTCAAATGATACTTTAAATAGGCATGCGGTGCTTAGACATGTGGCAGGGACTGTGGAGTTACTCACTCAAGAGGCGAGGTGTTTCTAGGTTTCTTAGGTGAACTTTGAGTGTTGTGTATTATCTGTCATCTTCAGTAGACTTTCTTTGTGGTAAATCACAGCCCCACATGTTTCCATAGCTCCAGCCTTGAACTGTTGTTTTAGGATAGACACCAATAAATATAAAAGGTCTGCTGGGAAGGCAGAGAACATTTTCAGATTTATGAGGGGGGAAAATCAATAGTCTCCCTATGGCCGTGTAAGTCATAAGCAGCACAAGTAGTTTTATGCAAAGGTGACAATATCATGAAATATATATACCTTGGCTTTGGAATTTTACTAGAAATTAAAATGACATTATCAAGGAAAGTCAATGTTTCAGCCTCTATCTCAGGAGGAAAATTTGTACTCCCGATTGCTTTGCTTTGCTACTTTACTTTGGCTGAGCTCTAGAAAGGTTTTTTTTTTTTTTTTTTTTTTCCACTTTTCTTAAAAGTTGGGTGACCTACTCACATTCTTCTGACTTGTGGCTCATTCACGTTTTTTCTTCCCCTTCAGTCCTTGATTAAATCTTCTCTGCCCCTAGGAGTTCTTATTCTTTATACGGCAAGCCATGCACTTTGTCCTCTTGTTGAGGAATTCATTAATAAGCTTAACTCTCTCTTTGAAGAAGGGTTTGGAATGTTTTTTGGTGAAAATTAATGTTCAGTTACCAAGGCTGTCATTTAACCAAATAGAACAATAAAAGAGACAGAATAGCCACACTTGAGGATAATGGAAAATGAATTTTAGCCTGCATTATGCCACAATGACTCTAGCTTTGGGGAAATTTTTGATGTCTGCTTTCTTATGCGGCTGAGTCCATTTTTTATTCTCCTGAAAATTTATAGCAAGACGATTTAGCTCTCTGCTTTGGAAGAACATGGGTTAAGTGATTTTTCTTTCACTGCGTTGTAGACATACCGTATTTACCAACAAAATGCATGGCTTTTGTCTTCCATGGCATTAAGTAAGTTCTCTAAAGGGCAATAAATATAAGATTTCTCCAAATTTCATCCTTAAATGTTTTTTAATATTCCAGGGATGCATTGATGAGGCTAGTGGACGGATACATAAGACATGGTTCCCGCCATTTCCCTCAGGGAATCCTTTGGGAGCATGGCTTTTTATTACAGGATCTGCAGAACGGTCTATAATACTTAATTGTGTAATGAAAATATTTTCTAATTTAGAATAATTTAAATGTCAAAGAAAAATCTTTTGGGGGCAAATAAGAAATTGACAATGGAGAAGCGTCTTGTAAAAAGAATCAATCCAAAGAAGTTAAATCTACACACTTACGACTCTCAATAGAGCTAAAATCTTTGGCATCTGCTTTTATTTTGGCTTCTCTGAAAACTTGGAATAAGCAAATGACTTACAGAAGCAGTTACAAAAACTTTTACTAGTTACAAAATAGATATTGATGCTGTTGTTTTTAGGTCTAGGTAAAATTATAAATGAGGTCAAGTTAAAACTGTGTCGGGCTCTAACACTTACAGTCTCACTGCTTAACCGTTCAGGGCCTAGTTTCCCCATTTGTATAGTGAGGACAGAAGTCCTAGGTGGTACAAATGTTCAATGTGCTTGGATGCTAACTGAAAGGTTGGTGGTTCAAGTCCACCCAGAGGTACCTGAGAAGACAAATCTGGAGATCTACTTTGGAACAATCAGCCCTTGAAAACCTGTGGAGCACAGTTCTACTCGGCCACACACAGGGCCACCATGAATCAGGATCAACTCGATGGCAACTGTGGCAACTGATTCAGTTTGATTTTGGCATAGTGAGGATAATCATGCTTGTCCTGCCTACTTCACGGGACATTTGCGAGGAAATATCCGGTAATGTATGTGCAAGTGCTGTAAAAAGCAATGTTACTGAATTTAAACAGCAATTTTTATGATTAAATACTCTTGCCCTCTAAATCCTACCCCCTTTTTTTTTTCTTCTTTTAATTCCCCCAGATGTCCTTTAAGCCCACTCCTATAATATTTGGTAAATATTGTATATTAAAATTCATACTAAGGTATTAATATCTACTAGGGCCTTGTTGACTGGATGAGGCAGTTCTACTATGTCCTACGGGATTGCTACAAGTCAGAGTCAACTTGATGGCAATGGGTTAATGGGTTAGGGCTGTGTTATGTTTTCAATCAAAAATTTTTGTTAATAATAACTTTAAAAAATGAAGTGTTTGACCCCAAATAGCCAAAACAATCTCAAAAAAGAACAAAGCTGAAGAACTCAAACTTATTTCAAACTTACTATAAAGCTACAGTAGTCAAAATATATAGATCAATGGGATAGATTTGAAAGTCCAGAAATAAACTCATGTGTCTATGGCCAATGAATTTTTGACAATCATGCCAAGACAATTGAATAAGAAAGAATAGTCTATTCAACAAATGGTGCTGAGACAATTGAGTAGCCATATGTAAATGAATGAAGTTACCTTATACCATATACAAAGGTTAACTCAGAACAGATCAAAAAACTAAATGTAAGAACTAAAATTATGCAACTCTTAGAAAAAACATAAGGGTAAATCTTCATGACCTTGAATTTGGAGATGGATTCTTCGACAGGAAAACCAAAAGCACGAGCAATAAAAGAAAAAAAAAAAAATAGATGAACTGGATTTCATCAAAATTAAAAATTTGTGCATCAAAGGACACTATAAGAAAAGTAAAAAGACAAGAACAGAATGTGAGAAAATATTTGCAAATCTTATGCCTGATAAAGGACTTTTTATCAAGAATATAAAGAACTCTTACAACTCAGTAACAAAGAGACAAACAACCCAATTAAAGATTTGGCACAGGACTTTTTGGAACAAAGAACTTGGTTTGGCCCTTGTCTCTGGTTTCCTAAAATTAACCTTTGGAATTTGGCAATGGAGTTGCCTTCATGTGAAAATCTGATGGGAGCCCCACAGACCACACCCAAGAAGGAAGAAGGGCATGATACAATCAACCACACATATTTGTTAATTTGATGATTGTACATATGCAATGAGACCCTAACCACTGACTATGCACAAGCCAATAAAAGCCTGGGATTGGAAATAAAGTAATTGAAGCTTCTGGATTGATGATGGATGTGGGAGGATAGTGCATCTCTGAGGACACGGCATATGTAGGGACAGGAAGCTCTGCTCAGAGACCCCCTCATTTTCCTAGGAGTTGGTGAGTCATTGCAGCACATTATTGGCCCTATGGGTATAATAGGGACCAGCTGGTCTACCGTGGAGGAAATCATGTGAACTTCCTAACTTAAAACTGGTCTGGAGTGGGGTAGTTGTGTTAATGCCCTAACATGAGGCTCACACTAGCTGACCTAGCCCCAGGTGAGAGAAAGGGCTGTATGGAGCAGCTGGGGACTCTACTGACCAAGGAAAAGAAGCCAAGATTTCCCCGGGTGGGTTTGATACCATAAATTGGTGTCAGTAGAAGTGAGATCCGATGCAACAATTCTCGACTCAAGGAAGCATGGGGTTTTAGAGGAGAAAAGATAAACAGGCCAGGGATTCCGGATGATTATTTTGATCTTTGATTCTAGATTGTTACTTTGGTCTTTGATTTCTAGATGATTACTTTGGATGATGTTATTTATAAATAAAAGCAAGCTGCTTTCTGTAAATAATAAACAGCTTTAATTTTCTAACACTATGTGTCTCCTGTGTATGGCTCAGTCATACTGAGTGGATGTAGCACCCATAGAGAGGTTGGTTGATGCCACTGGGTAGAATCCTTATCCTAGCAATTATATTGCTGCTCAGAAATTTAAGGTAACTTATGCGTGCAACCCAGGCTTGAAGAGCCATTTTTGAAAGAAGATATACAAATGGCCAACAGGCACATGAAAAGACACTGGACATCGTTAGAAATTAAACCAAAACCAAAAGCCACTGCCATGAGTCACAGTTAATGCAAAAGCAAATAATAAGAAGAAAGTTATGCAGCAAATTCAGTATCACTGTTATTTTTCTATAGCTGAAAAAAAATTTCTTGGCAAGAGATGAAATCTCTCAGCCTATGCTTGATGTTAACAAAACATCAATACCTGCTAGAAGTTAGCTGTTTATTTTGTTGTCCCTCCAAGCATTCGTGGTCGGTTTTAACTCCACTTCTGATAATAACCAAAAAAACCAAACCCACTGCTGTCGAGTCTTTCCTGACTCAGAGCGACCCTGTAGGACAAGTAAAACCACCCAATAGGCTTCCCAGGCTGTAATCTTTATGGAAACACTGCCACATCTTTCTCCTGAGGAGCAGCTGGTGGGCTAGAACTGCCGACCTTTCCATTAGCAGCCTAGTGCTTAACCACTGTGTCACCAAGGCTCTGTCTTCTGATGGCAGTCACAGTAATATTTCACAGCTATTTGCAAACTATGTTGATTTTCTGGCAGTAATTTTATACCTATTTTAGAAGAGTATATAAAAAGTCAATTTTTGGAGGCGGAACCAAGATGGCGGAATAGACAGACACTTTTGGCGAGCCCTCTTTACAACAAAGACCCCAAAAAACAAGTGAAACGAGTATATTTATGACAAGCTAGGAGCCCTGAGCATCAAAGGCAAGCTTAGAAAATGAACAGAGGGGCAGGGAGAGGAAGAGACAGTTCAGAAGCGGAGAGCAGTTACCACACCTGAATTGCAGGGAGCCCTCAGGCACCGTTCCTGGAGCCATGGTGGTGGGCTGGTACTAGCATTCGGCCGCAATTTCCTCAGGGAGAAAAAGCCAGACACACAGCATACTCACACCTCTGGAGCCTGAGAAGAACGGCGGTCTTGACAAAAGCTAAGTACTTGCATATATTTCAGCGTGTACCCCCACCCTCTAAGCTGGCTTCAGCAGCTGAATTCCCTGGGCTTGAGATAGGCACTGTTGAGTGCCTAGAGCCATCCTGCCGACCTTGGAGAAGGAAAAAAATTGCAATTGGGGGAAAAGATAATTTGCCAGCTCCACTAACTGGGGGAGTTCAGGACAGAAGTGGCTCCTGTCCAGGAATAAACAGTCTGTGGACTTTGAGCATCTTTCCCTCTGAATGGACCTGTGTGGGCCTATTTCAGAAGAATAGGCCCCTGTCGGCAGACTCCAACCATTTCAGTGGTGCGGTGGAGAGGTGGGTATTTGATGTTTGATATTGCTTTGCCTATTAAACAGCGTCCTCACTTACCCACATCAGGGGCCTAAGGATGGGTAGCTCTGCTCAGGTCACCCAGCCACCCGTGACAGGGATCCAAGGATAACTGGTACCTCCCAGTCCATACAACCAAAAACATTGGGTGCCCATGGTCTGTCTACAGAACTTGCCCACCTGCACACCCTAGGGAACAGGGACATGCTTTCCTCAGAGACACTTGGAGGTCGATTCTCAATGCCCTGCCTTGTTCAGAGAGTGACGCCCTGCTGCAGCCAGATACCGGTACCTACAACAATCACCCCTGCCCCTCTAAGACTGTAGGACAGAGCCTGTACCATATACTTGATGATCAGCTACCTGGACACCTGAGCTGAATTCATACAAGAAAAGTGAATGGACTCCTAGACTGATATACCTGATAACAGCTCTAGCCATCTGGGGACAAGACATCAGAGCTCCAAAGGTGAAAATAATCAAGCTAGCTCTCTCAAGCAACCCATTTGGGCATATCAAAACAAAATAAAGCAAGAAGCTATGATACGATAAGCAAACATTAATACAATAACTTATAGATGGCTCGGAGACAACAGTCAATATCAAGTCACATAAAGAAACAGACCACGATCACCTTAACAATCTCTCAAAACGAAGAATCCAGGGATCTTCTAGATGAAAGTACATTCCTGGAATTACCAGAGGCAGAATACAAAAGTTTAATATACAGAACCCTGCAGGACATCAGGAAAGAAATGAGGCAAGATGCAGAACAAGCCAAGGAACAAACAGATAAAGCAATTGAAGAAATTAGAAAGATTATTCAGGAATAAATAAATAAATGAAAAAATTAATAAGCTGGAAAAATCCATAGACAGACAACAATCAGAAATTCAGAAGATTAACAACAAAATTACAGAGGTAGACAATTCAATAGCAAGTCAGAGGACCAGAACTGAGCAAGTAGAAGCCAGAATTTTTGAACTTGAAGACAAATCACTTGGCACTAATATATTTTTTAAAAAATCAGATAAGAGAATTAAAAAAAATGAAGAAACCTTAAGAATCATGTGGGACTCTATCAAGAGAAATAACCTATGAGTGACTGATGTACCAGAACAGGGAGGGATAACAGAAAATACAGAGAGACTTGTTGAAGATTTGTTGGCAGAAAACTTCCCTGATATCATGAAAGATGAGAAGATATCTATCCAAGATGCTCATCGAACTCCACATAAGGTAGATGTTAAAAGAAAGTCACCAAGACATATCATAATCAAAGTTGCCAAAACCAAAGATAAAGAGAGAATTTTAGGGCAGCTAGGGATAAACAAAAAGTCACCTACAAAGGAGACCCAATAAGAATAAGCTTGGACTACTCGGCAGAAACCATGCAGGCAAGAAGGCAATGGGATGACTTATTTAAAAAAATTGAAGGAAAAAAAATTCCCAGCCAAGAATCGTATATCCAGCAAAACTGTCTCTTAAATATGAAGGTGAAATTAGGACATTTCCAGGTAAACAGAAGTTTAGCGAATTAGTAAAAAGCAAACCAAAACTAGAAGAAATACTAAAGGGAGTTTTTTGCTTAGAAAATCAATAATATCAGGTATCAGCCCAAGACTAGAACACTGGGCAGAGCAATCTGAAGTCAACCTAGGCAGGGAAATAAAAAAAAAAAAAAAAACCACAAAGCAAGATTAAAAAAAAAAAAAAAAAGGGTAATGGCGATGTCATTATATAAAAGAAGACAACATCACAACAATAAAAGGTACTAAAAAATGTAATAATACACCTTCCATATGGAGAGGAAGACATAGCGATACAAAAAAACAAAAGTTAGGTTCAAATTTAGAAAAATAGGGGTAAATAATAAGGTAACCACAAAGGAGACAAAGTACCCTACTCATCAAAATAAAATACAAGAAAAAAAGAGAGCCTCAGCAGAAACAAAATCAACAACAGCGAACATGAGGAAAGGATAATATAATCCGCTCAGCACATAAAATTAAGTGGGAAAAAGAAAATGTCAACAGCACACAAAAAAAGACATCAAAATGATAGCACTAAATTCATACCTATCCATAATTATGCTGAATGTAAATGGACTAAATGCACCAATAAAGAGACAGAGTGGCAGAATGGATTAAAAAACATGATTCGTCTATATGCTGCCTAAAAGAGACACACCTTAGACTTAGAGACACAAACAAACTAAAACTCAAAGGATGGAAAAAAATATATCAAGCAAAGAACAATCAAAAAAGAGCAGGAGTGGCAATATTAATTTCTGACAAAATAGACTTTAAAGTTAAATTCATCAGGAAGGAGAAGGAAGGACACTATATTATGATTAAAGAGACAATACACCAAGAAGATTAACCATATTAAATATTTATGCACCCAATGACAGGGCTGCAAGATATATTAAACAAACTCTATCAGCATTGAAAAGTGAGATAGCTCCACAATAATAGTAGGAGACTTCAACACACCACTTTCGATGAAGGACAGGACATCCAGAAAGAAACTCAATAAAGACACGGAAGACCTAAATGCCACAGTCAACCAACTTGACCTCATAGACATATACAGAACACTCCACCCAACAGCAACTGCGTACACTTTCTTTTCTAGTGCACATGGAACATTCTCTAGAATAGACCACATATTAGGTTGTAAAGCAAGCCTTAGCAGAATCCAAAACATTGAAATATTACAAAGCATCTTCTCTGACCATAAAGCCATTAAAGTGGAAATCAATAACAGAAAAATCAGGGAAGAGAAATCAAACACTTGGAAACTGAACAATTCCCTACTCAAAAAAGACTGGATTATAGAGGACATTAAGGATGGAATAAAGATATTCAGAAAATCCAATGAGAATGAAAACACTTCCTATCAGAACCTTAGGGACACAGCAAAATCTGTGCTCAGAGGTCAATTTATATCAATAAATGCACGCATCCAAAAAGAAGAAAGGGCCAAAATCAAAGAATTATCCCCACAACTTGAACAAATAGAACAAGAACAAGAAAAGAAACTCTCCGGCACCAGAAGAAAACAAAAATTAGAGCCGAACTAAATGAAATAGAAAACAGAAAAACAATTGAAAGGATTAACAAGACCAAAAGCTGTTTTTTTTAAAAAATCAACAAAATTGATAAACCACTGGCCAAACTGACAAAAGAAAAACAGGACAGGAAGCAAATAACCCAAATAAGAAATGAGATGGGCAATATTACAACAGACTCAACTGGAATTAAAAGAATCATATCAGATTACTATGAAAAATTGTACTCTAACAAATTTGAAAACCTAGAAGAAATGGGTGAATTCCTAGAAACAAACTACCTACCTAAACTAACACAAACAGAGGTAGAACAACTAAAAAGAGTGATAACAAAAGAGAAGATTGAAAAGGTAATCAAAAAAGTCCAAACAAGAAAAAGCCCTGGTCCAGACGGCTTCACTGCACAGTTCTACCAAACTTTCAGAGAAGAGTTAACAACAGTACTACTAAAGGTATTTCAGAGCATAGAAAAGGACGGAATACTACCAAACTCATTCTATGATGCCAGCATATCCTGGATACCAAAACCAGGTAAAAACACACAAAAAAGAAAATTACAGACCTATAGCCCTCATGAACTTAGATGTAAAAATCCTCAACAAAATTCTAGCCATAAGAATTCAACAACATATCAAAAAAGTAATTCACCATGCCTAAGTGGGATTCATTCCAGGTATGCAAGGATGGTTCAACATTAGAAAAACAATTAATGTAATCCATCACATAAATAAAAGACAAGAATCACATGATTTTAGCAATTGATGCAGAAAAGGCATCTGACAAATTTCAACACCCATTCATGATAAAAACTCTCACCAGAATAGGAATAGAAGGAAAATTCCTCAACATAATAAAGGGCATTTATACAAAGCCAACAGCCAATATCATGCTAAATGGAGAGAGCCTGAAAGCATTCCCCTTGAGATTGGGAACCAGACAAGGATGCCCTTTATCACCACTCTTATTCAACATTGTGCTGGAGGTCCTAGCCAGAGCAATTAGTCTAGACAAAGAAATAAAGTGTACCCAGATTGGCAAGGAAGAAATAAAATTATCTCTATTTGCAGATGACATCATATTATACACAGAAAACCCTAAGGAATCCTCCAGAAAACTACTGAAACTAATAGAAGAGTTCAGCAGAGTTTGAGGTTACAAGATAAACATTCAAAAATCAGTTAGATTCTTCTACACCAACAAAAAGAACATTGAAGAGGAAATCACCAAATCAATATTATTTACAATAGCCCCCAAGAAGATAAAATACTTAGGAATAAATCTTACCAGAGATGTAAAAGACTTATACAAAGAAAACTACAATATGCTTATGCAAGAAACCAAAAGAGACCCACCTAAGTGGAAAAACATACCTTGCTCACGGATAGGAAGACTTAACATTATAAAAATGCCTATTCTACCAAAAGCGATTCGTACATATAATGCAATTCCAATCCAAATCCCAACGACATTCTTTAATGAGATGGGGAACAAATCACCAGCTTCATACGGAAGGGAAAGAGGCCTCAGATAAATAAGGCATTACTGAAAAAGAAGAAGAAAGTGTGAGGCCTTACTCTACCTGATTTTAGGACCTATTCGACCACCACAGTAGTCAAAACAGCCTGGTACAGGTACAACAACGGATACATAGGTGAGTGGAACAGAATAGAGAATCCAGACATGAATCCATCCACATATGAGCAGCTGATATTTGGCAAAGGCCCTAAAACAGTGAAATGGGGAAAAGACAGTCTTTTTAACAAACGGTGCTGCCATAACTGGATATCCATCGCAAAAAAATGAAACAAGACCCGTACCTTCCTCCATGCACAATAATGAGCTCAAAATGGATCAAAGATCTAAATATAAAATCTAAAATGATAAAGATCGTGGAAGAAAAAATAGGGCCAACAGCAGGAACCCTAATACATGGCATAAACAGTATACAAAACATTACTTACAATGCAGAAGAAAAACTAGATAACTGGGAGGTCCTAAAAATTAAACAAACACCTATGCTCATCCAAAGACTTCACCAAAAGAATGAAAAGATTACCTACAGACTGGGAAAAAGTTTTTAGCTATGACGTTTCCGATCAGCACATGATCGCTAAAATATACATGATACTGCAAAAACTCAACTGCAAAAAGACAACCCAACTAAAGAATGGGCAAAAGATATGAGTAGACAATTCAGTAAAGAAGACATCCAGGTAGCTAACAGATACATGAAGAAATGCTCACGATCATTAGCCTTTTGAGAAAGGTAAAAAATCAAAACTACAATGATATTCCATCTCACTCCAACAAGGCTGGCATTAATCCAAAAAACAGAAAACAGTAAATGTTGGAGAGGTTGTGGAGAGACTGGAACACTTATACACTGCTGGTGGGAATGTAAAATGGTACAATAACTTTGGAAATTGATTTAGCGCCTCCTTAAAAAGCTTTTTCTTTTTTTTTTTTTTAGAAGCTAGAACTACCATACGATCCAGCAATCCCACGCCTTGGAATATATCCTAGAGAAATAAGAGCCTTTACAGGAACAGATATATGCACACCCATGATTATTTCAGCACTGTTTACAATAGCAAAAAGATGGAAGCAACCAAGGTGCCCATCAATGGGTGAATGAATAAATAAATTATGGTATATTCACACAATGGAATACTATGCATCAATAAAGAAAGGTGATGAATCTGTGAAACATTTCATAATATGGAGGAATCTGGAAGGCACTATGCTGAGTGAAATTAGTCAGTTGCAAAAGGACAAATATTGCATAAGACCACTATTATAAGAACTCAAGAAATAGTTTAAACAGAGAAGAAAATATTCTTTGACGGTTATGAGGGGAGTAGGGAGGGAGGGTGGGAGAAGGGTATTCACTAACTAGATAGTAGATAAGAACTATTTTAGGTGATGAGAAAGACAACACACAATACAAGCGAGGTCAGCACAACTGGACTAAACGGAAAGCAGTTTCCAGAATAAACTGAATGCTTCTAAGGCCAGCGTAGCAGGGGTAGGGGTTTGGGGACTGTGGTTTCAGGGGACATCTAAGTCAATTGGCATAATAAAATCTATTAAGAACACATTCTGCATCCCACCTTGGAGAGAGGCTTCTGGGGTCTTAAACACTAGCAAGTGGCCTTCTAAGATGCATCAATTGGTCTCAACCCACCTGAATTAAAGGAGAATGAAGAACACCAAGGACTCAAGGTAATTACGAGCCCAGGACACAGAAAGGGTCACCTAAACCAGAGACTACATCAGCCTGAGACCGGAAGAGCTAGGTGGTGCCTGGCTACAACCAATGAGTGCCCTTACAGAGAACGCAACAGAGAACCCCTGAGGGAGCAGGAGAGCAGTGGGATGCAGACCCCATATTCTCATAAAAAGACCAGACTTAATGGTCTGACTGAGACTAGAAGGACCGCAGTGGTCATGGCCCCCAGACCTTCTGTTGGCCCAGAACAGGAACCATTCCCGAAACCAACTCTTCAGACAGGGATTGGACTGGACAATGGGTTGGAGAGGGATGCTGGTGAGGAGTGAGCTTCTTGTATCAGGTGGACACTTGAGACTATGTTGACAACTCCTCCCTGAAGGGGAGACGAGAGGGTAGAGGGGCTTAGAAACTGGTGAAATGGACACAAAAAGAGAGAGTGCAGGGAGGGAGTGGGCTGTCTCACTAGGGGGAAAGCAACTGGGAGTACATAGCAAGGTGTATATATATGTTTTTATGTGAGAGACTGACATGATTTGTGAACTTTCACTTAAAGCACAATAAAATTTTTTTTAAAAATCAAGTTTTGAAAGTTGCCAAAGCAAACCATTTATAAAAAGGGAAATAATATTCAGGCAGAATAATTTCAAGAAATTTTACCCAAGGTGAAACATGTCTAAGACCAGAAAAATAGGGTACTAAATCATTCTTTTCTTGTATAAAGATAACATTCTATTGTAAAGGTAACGTTGGTCATTGAGAAAAGCTGTTTGTATTTGGTAAATGCCTTAAGCTTCAATGTGATCTAATCAATCCTTTTTAAAATGACTACCTTCAATTCCTTCTACCCTATCTAGAAAACAAAACAAAAGCAAAAGTCATTCTATCCATCAGTCTGTAATTATTTTTCTTATTGATATATAAGTTTTTTTTTATGTACTGGACCTAAGTGTCTCTTATTCTTTTCTGTGTCATCAGTGCCTAGAAAAATCCTTGGCACATGTAGGCATTTGTTATATTTTGAATGAATAAATCAGTGAATTTATGATGAATGAATGGATCAGTGAATTGATCTACCTCTTGCCTCCTTGAGCCTTATATTTCTGTAAATAATAAAGACATTTTAAATAGAAATATGTACTTAAGCCATTGCCAAATAATTTTAAAACACCACAAATAAAATTAAATGGAAAATCATGAACAAAAAAACTCACATATAACCTTAATATAAAGCATGCTGTTGCAAAACAAAAGAAAGAATATTAACACTTTAAGAGAAATGTGAGCAAAGGAGAGAAATAAATTGCTAAATAAGACATACAAATAGGTAATAGAGACCTTTCACTTTATTAAAATATGCAAATGGCATCAATAAGAGATACTCTTTTCTCATCTATAAAATTTGCAAAATCTTTATATCATAATATTCAATTCTGCAGAGTAGGTATATCTAGTGAGATATGCACCATCATAATTTCATGATGACTGGTACTCTAAATTGGTATGGCATTTAGAGAAAATAATTTAGCAATCTGTAATGGATTGAATTGTGTCCCCCCAAATTATATTGAAGTTCCAACCCCTCTACCTGAAAATATGATTCTGTTTGGAAATAGGTGTTTTGTTTTTTAATATTTATAGGGTCATATTAGAGTAGAAAACAAAAAACCCAAACCCGTCATGGTCGAGTTGATTCCAACTCGTACTGACCCCTATAGGACAGAGTAGAACTGCCCCATAGGGTTTCCAAGGAATGGCTGGTAGATTCAAAACTGCCGGCCTTTTGGTTAACAACCAAACACTTAACCACTCTGTCGCCAGGGCCTCATCCCTCTGAGTAATCGCTTATTTAAAAAAAAAAAAAAAAGCAGAGTAGACACAGCCATACATGGGGGAGATGCCATGTGACAATGTAAAGAGACACATCTATTATCAGCAAAAGAACACCAAGCTTAAGACACGATGTGAATAAATATAAAAATCTTCTTACCCTTGACCTTATAATTTTACTTCTAGAACTCTAGGTATGAAAGAAATGGGGGAAAAAAATCTAAATATATGAGAGAAAAATGGTTTAATTAATTGTGATATATTGGGTATGTGTGTGTTAAATTGATATTTTTGATAAAGAAATGTAAAGATCATTTTAGTAAACGACTAACTGGCTATGCTCAATGTGCTCAATGTCTATTTTTTAATAATGTAGATGCATGTTTTATTAGCTTATCTATACTTCTCTTGCATGTGCTTTTTTTTCTCAGTGACCAGCATGCGGAAATGAGAATATTGGTTAGAGTAAGTGAAAATAGTTGGCTTTATTAGCTATAGATCATTAATCTAATATATAGGAAAAACATGTTTTTGATGAAAAGAACCATTTTTTAAATACATCCTGTCAATTTGCTCATAGAAATAATAGACAATCATCAAGGGCAACATTGTAAACCCTGATGTCTCAATAAAATGTTGTTATTTCACTGAAAAGTGAAATTAGAAGATGGATAAAATCCAAAAACTCCGTAGCAAGTACAAGTGATACCAAAAGTAGCTGAGGTCAAACAGGAGCTCTAGAGGGCAAATTTAGGGAAGAAACACAATAAAAAGGAGTTCACGGTGGCATGAATCCAAAGTTATATCTCTTATTGCATGTAGAAACTTAGGTTAGAAGAACTGGTGGCATAAGCCCTTCAGGACAGCGTGATTCAGAGATGTGTAGTAGTCAGAACTCCTCCAAGGGGCACAGGTAGCTGTGAGGAAGAGTGGAGTTTCATTGGGTTGGGGAACATGGATGTGCCTTACCATCCCTGTTGTATGAATAGACAGTCCTGGGAAATTCAACTCTTTCAGTGATGTGTAATGAAGTAGAAACTGAAACAACATCAATATAAAAACATAAGATGTTGGAAACAGCATGAAAATTTACCAAAAATTAAAAAAGAAAAAAAAGTATACCAGAAAAATATTGCCATGGAGCATATAAAATTATATCCAAATGATTTGATCAAAATTGGATAATCTTAATGTTCATTAAGAAGAAAGGCATAGATAAGTACAAAGAGAAGAGATGGCCAAATAACATAATGAGAACAAACATGAGTGTGCAGAACATTGGGAAAAAGTAGCAGAAAGAACATCATAATGGAAATGGAGATAATATTAAAGCAGAACGGGCAAAAGGGAAATTAGACCCTGAAGCAACACAGTTTAAGGAGCAGAGGAGCAATGAGAAAGGTCAATCAAATTAAATAGTAGTAAAAATTCAAATGATTACAGGGGGAAGAAGATAGTGATAGAAGAACAGTAAAGAAGAACCAACTTATCAAATTTATATCAAGGAAATGGCTCATGTTGTAGACATCTTCAAAAAAGAAAATGAGTATAAACAAATAGTTCAAAACATAATTCCAGAAAATGTCCTTGAAATAAGTCTTAAATTTATACATTAAAAGGGCACACCATGCCCTGTGTATACTGAAAGTGCACATCAATATACAAGATGGCCCAGTATAGTTAGCACAAAGACACAGCCTTATAAAGTTAGCAGAGGTTGAAGATAAAAATGGAATCCTTCGGCAATCAGGCAAAAAAATCAAGCCACACAGAAAAGGAAAACCATCATGGCTTCACCATGCTCTTCTCCATAGCCACATGTAATGCTAAATTCAGTTCAGAAATACTATAGAACTCCAGGAAAAAGAAGCACAAACAAAGGTGATCATGCAGTGGCTATCCAGCCAAGCTGTCTTTCAAGCACAAAGGCTACTATTAAGTTTTAAACAGATAATCAGGGAATGTTGTTTCAGTAAGTCATTCTTCAGGGAACTGCCAGAGGTGTATTTCTCAAACATTAATCTTTGTACAAATCACCTGGGAGTGTTGTTAAAATTCAGATCCAGCAGGCCTGGGGCAAAGCCTGGTGTCCTATTATCCCGTATGTTTAATAAGGCCCCAGTGACTCTGACACTAATGCTGCTGAACCAAAGGCTATGCATTGGGTACCAAGATACAGTGGACAAACTTCAGCCACTAAGAGGTAACCGGGCGACCACTGTCTTAGGCTGGGTTCTCTAGAGAAGCAAAACCAGTAACACGTACAAATATATATATATATACAGAGAGAGAGAGAGAGAAATTTATATAAAGGAAACGGCTCATGCTGTAGAGGCTAGAATGTCCCAAGCCTGCTGGTCAGGATAGAAGCTTCTCCTGATTCATGTAGCTGTGGGGGCTGGTGAACTCAAGATCAACAGGCCAGAGAGCAGGGCTCTTTCTTATAGGCCTTGAAGATCGATGAATCCCAAGATTGGCAGGTAAGCTGCTAGGTCAAGTCCCAGGAACTGGAGGTCAGAGGAACAGGAGTCAGCTACAGGATCCCGCGCCAGCAAAAAAGCACCCTAGCCTTGTCAGACTATCCCCTTACATTCAATGCAGGCCATACCCCCAAGGAAACTCCCTTTCGATTGATTGACTACTCACAGCAGATGCCATCATGGAGGTGATTGCATAATATCAAATCTCATCATGGAAGTTATCATAGGACTGCCAAACCACTGAGAATCATGGCCCAGCCAGCTTGACACACAACCTTAACCATCACATCCCCTAAATGTATTAATTGTGGAAATAAGACTCCAAGAGATATGTGATTAAGGTGACAGAACAAAATGTAAAGATGCATGCCCTGACGATGTAGAAGTGAGATAAGTAACAAAAAGTAGGGGTAGATGGGAAGAAAGATGGAAGATACTATACATTCATTAAATCTTTCACTTTCTCAATAGTAACAGCTGAGAGAAAAAAGCACATTTAAAGCTAACAATTGTAGTGAGAGAAATATAATTACATTTAGCTGTACAAAAGTTAACACTGAGAGAGACCATATTTTGATTAATATTGAGTAGTAGAAGAGAAAGAGGAAAGAAAAGAGAAAACACAGTGCTACTATAGTTCTTAATAAGGAATAAATGTATGCCATGGTGGAGCAATGATTAAACTCTGGGCTGCTAACCAAAAGGACGATGGTTGGAACCCACCAGCCACTCCAAGGGAGAAAGATGTGGCAGTCTGGTTCTGTAAAGATTAACACCAAACCCAAACTCCTTGCCCTCAAGTGGATTCCAACTCATAATGACCCTATAGGACAGAGTAGAACTATCCCATAGGATTTCTAAGGAACAGCTGGTAGATTTGAACTGCCACCTTTTGGTTGACAGCTACATGCCTAACCACAGCACCACCAGGGCTCCCTATAAGGATTACAGGCTTAGAAACCTATGGGGGCAGTTCTCCTCTGTCCAATAGAGTAGCTATGAGTCGGAATTGACTTGATGGCAATGGGCTTTTGGTTTTATTAAAGAAATAGTGAGCTGAAGTTATTATATAAAGTTACAGGTGAAGAGTTATGCACAAGAACAAAAATACAAGCCTTTCAAAATATCAAAAGAACTGCACACAAATTAAAAAAGAAAACTGAACATATAATGAATAAAACACCAAAAATATAACATATGATAGAATTAATGTCACATATATTCCATAACAATACCATAACAATAAATGTGGGTGTGTTTCTTTTATTTGTTAAAAAAAAAAAATAAGTTTTTAGATGTATCACAAGGAAAACTCTGTGCTTTGTTGTATACTAGAGACATTTCTAATGATAAAGGATTCAAACAATTGGAAGTAAAAAGAGGGGCAAAGGAATACCTTGCAGATGCAAACAAAAAGAAATCAGATGTTGCAATCTTAATATCAAAAAAGGTAGGATGCAGGGTAAAAAGCATTAAATACAACAAAGAAAAATATTATAATGCAATAGAGTGCAATTCAGAATAGAAATAAAAAATGGGGCAGTTCTACTCTGTCCTGTAGGGTCACTATGAGTTAGAATCAACTCAGCAGCAATTTTTTTTTTTTAAATAGAACCAATCATATAGCAAAAATTATAGGAGATAGGAGGATAAGTAGACCAAAACATACTAGTTGTGATAATCTGTATATCACTTTATTATTTCTGACAAAGCGATTGAACAAAAGTTAGGTAAGGGTAGAGAAGACCTCAATAGCCTATGTACTAAGGTATGTCAATAATACATAATTTTTCAAAGGGACAGGGAACATTCATGAATATTGACCATATATTAACAAAAACAAAACTTCAGGGGAAGTAGTAATAAAAATAGCATTCTCTGATCATAGTGTATTAAAGTGAGAAAGTAATAGTATCAAGATCAACAAGCTCTTCTTCCTGGATATTTAGAAACTCTTCTTTAAAGAGGAAATACAAACCAAAATTTCAAAAATTCTAGAAAATGCCAGGGAAAACATCATAAATCAAAATGGATGATATGCAGCTAAAGCTGTGCTTAGACGAAAAATTAAAGCTTTAAATGTTTATATCAACAAAATTAAAAAAATTAATTCAGCAATCAAATCAAAGTAAGAAGGAGAACAATGAAACTTTAGGAATTTATAAGGAAGGAATTCAGAACAATAAAAGCAGAGGCTAAGTTAGAAAACAGAAAAATAGAACTAGTAAATATGTACCTGTCTCATTAGAAAAAAAAATTGAATTTCAAGAAAAAGAAACAGTACAAATGAACCAATCATAAGGAAGAACTGCCTTCAGAAAAGAAGAAATTAAAATAATTATGAGACCATTTAGATCAATTCTGTACAAATAAATTTAAAACCTGAATTGATTTGTCTATACAATTCATAAAAACTCATTCTAAGAGAGGTAGAAAATCTAAAAAGACGAGATTCCTTGGAAGAAAGTTGTTAGAGGACTACCGAACATGGGTATTTTCACAAGGTAACGCTACCAGAACTTTCAAGAGCAGATAATTTCCATATTAAGAAATATAATATAGAGCCAATATGAAGAAAACTTTAAAACTTCATTAAAGGACATGAAAGAAGATTGGAGCAACCGAAAAATCATGTATTTTTGGATACATGGCTCACCTTATAAAAATTTCAATTCTCCTTAATTTAATTTATAAATTTGGCCTGACTCTATTAAGCATATTTGTGGTTTTTTTTTTTTTTTTTTTAAATCAGGCCAATGAATTCTAAAGTACACACAGAAAAATAAACAATCAAGAAAAAACAGCAGGACTAAAGAGAAGTGCAATGAGAGGTGTAGACCTACCTAATACATAAACCAGTATAGACTATGAAGAATCATAAAGCCTGATGAAACAGAAGAGAAATTCCAGAAATAAATTCAAATACACACAAGGATTTGACAAGGAGTCAACTTAATTCAGTGGAGGGGAATAAAGACTATATAATAAATGGTAATTTAGGCAGTTAAGTAACCATCTTAAAAAAGATTTAATCCATAATTTATGTTGTTGAACAGGATAAACTTCAAACAATCTTGGATTTAAATGTTTTAAAGAAATGAAGGAGTAAAAGTGCTTGAGGCAAACATGGAAAATATCTTTATAAATTTTGAATGGGGATGACTTTACTAACTATGAATCAAAAGCCAGAATTCACAAAAGAAAAGATTTTTTTACAAGGCGAAAAAGCACAATAAGAAAAATGACAAGTGAGGGAAAAATAGTTAGCAACACATAATAGGCTAATTTTGCTGATATATAAAGAGCTAATAGAAATCAATAAGATAAATAAAGTTTCCCCAAAAAAAGTGTTCACAGAAAGGGAATTACAAATCACTCTTAAAAGTACCACCCATACTCGTAATAAGAGAGATACGGTTTTTTAAAGCCATCAAGGGCCAAATGTGTAAAAGTTTAATAATGCGGTCTTTCAAACACTACTTGTGAGAGTGTTAATTATTAAAACACTCATGAGCAATTTTTTAATATCTATGAAAAACGCAAATGCCTCCCATCTTATGAAACAACAATTCTATTTCCGGGAATTTAACTGACAGAACAGCTGATAAACAGATGATAAGTACCAGTATGGCCTAAAAGTTGTTAAATATTTTGAGTATCAATCTGAGCTAAAGATTTGTCCTTACGCATGTGAAATAATATATGTACAATATTAATTACTGCAGCAGTTTTTGCAAGAGCAAAATATTGGAACAAAACTAAATACCGGTCTGGAGAGGACTGGTTAAATAAATTATGGTGTGAACATACAATGTGATACTATGAATCTATAAATAAAAGAATGAAAAACCCCTTTAAGTACTTATATGGCAATAACTATAAACTATATTATTAAGTGGAAAAAGCAAAGTATAGCTTTGCTGTGCGTTGTATGCTACCCTTTGTGGAAGGAAGGTATAAAATAATTACATATATTTGTGTTCACCTAGATATTCATTGACAGAATATAGAAAACTACACACGCTAATTACAACGTTACTTGTGGGGCAAATGAGGTGGGAAGTGGATGAATGAGGCATGAAGATGGGAGTAAGATTTTATTTTTACTGCCTACTCTTTATACCCTGGTGGTGTAGTGGTTAAGTGCTACAGCTGCTAACCAAATGGTCAGCAGTGCGAATCCACCAGCCGCTCCTTGGAAACACAATGGGGCAGTTTTACTCTGTCCTATAGGGTCACTATGAGTTGGAATCGACTCCCATGGCAGTAGGTTTAGTTTTGGTTTGGTACTGTTTGTTTAGGAGGCCTGGTGGTGCAGTGGTTAAGCAATTGGCTGCTAACCAAAAGGTCAGTAGTTCTTTGGAATCTACTGGCCACTCCTTGGAAACCCTATGGGGCAGTTCTACTCTGTCCTATAGGATAGCTATGAGTTGGAATCAACTTGATGGCAATGGACTTTTGTTTTGTTTTTTTTACTCTTTATGTAAGGAGCCCTGGTGAAGCAGTGGGGTCCTGGTGTCACTGTGGTTAAGCGCTGGGCTGCTAACCAAAGTTTCAGGGATTCAACCCACTAGCCACTCTGCGGGAGAAAGATGTGTCAGTCTGCTTCCATAAGGATTAACCAACCCCCCCCCAAAAAAAAATTTGCCATTGAGTAGATTATGACTATAGCAGCCCTATAAGACGGAGTAGAACTGTCCAGTAGGATTTCCAAGGCTGTGGTCTTTACGGGTGGAACCCTGGTGGTGCAGTGGTTAAGAGCTTGACACTAACCAAAAGGTCAGTAGTTCAAATCCACCAGACGCTCCTTGGAAATCCTATGGGGCAGTTCTACCATGTTCTGTAGGGTTGCTAAGAATCGGAACATAAGAACAGCAACAATCTCTACTGAAGCAGATCGCCACAACTTTTTCCCGAGCAGCAGCTGGTGGGTTTGAACAGCAAACCTTTTGCTTGGCAGTGGAGTGCTTACCACTGCACCAGCAGGGCTCCTTCCATGAAGATTACAGCTTTGGAAACCCTATGGGGCAGTTCTACTCTGTCCTACAAGGTCACTATGAGTCAGGAATTGACTGGACGGCAGTGGGTTTGGTTTTAATTGGTTGTTCAGCGGTTAAGAGCTCTGCTGTTAATCAAAAGGTTATTGCCTGGAACCCACCGGCCACTCTGCAGGAGAAAGATGTGTCAGATAATTAAGGTTGCATACAAATATTTATTGCCATGTACATACATTGCACTGTTGTTCACACTAAATATTGGAAGCGTCCCAAATACTTACAGTCACAAATGAAATACTATCAGCAGTTAAAATTACATTCTAAAATAATAGTTGAAGATATGGAAATATAAAAACAAAACCCACTGCCCTCGAGTCGATTCCAACTCATAGCAACCCTATAGGACAGAGTAGAACTGCCCCATAGAGTTTCCAAGGAGCACCTGGTGGATTTGAACTGCCGATACCTTGGTTAGCAGCTGTAGCTCTTAACCACTATGCCACCAGGGTTTCCTGTGGGAATATATTCAGGGTATATTGCTAAAGATTGGGGGGGGAGGGGGGACTCCAGATCCACAGAATAGAAATGTGGAAAACATGCATACGCGTTTATTCACACACAGAGAGAAATCGGTGAAATTCACCAATTGCTGACAATGGTTCTCTCAGGGTAGTGGGATGGTTTTTTTTTTAATTATCACTCTCTTTTTTTTTTTAATCTCTATGCTCTAAAGTTCTTCTAATACTATAATTACAGAAGCAAAAAAAAAAAAAAAAAAGCCCTTCAGCATCTATTGAAGTCTTTAAATAGGCCATAGACTACATGTTATAGATTGAATTATGTCATCCCTTGCCCCACCCTGCTCTCCAAATCGTGTTGTAAATCCTAACCCTTATTCCCTTGTGGCGCAGTAGTTAAGAGCTTGGCAGCTAACCAAAAGGTTGGTAGTTTGAATCCACCAGCCACTCCCTGGATGCCCTACGGGACAGTTCTGTTATGTCCCTGTAGGTTCCTTGTGAGTCAGAATTGACTAGATGGCAACAGGTTTGATCTTTTTTTTTTAATACCCATGGTTAAGGAGCCCTGGTGGCACAGTGGTTAAGCCCTTAATTGCTAACTGAAAGTTTGAAGGTTTGAACCCACTAGCCATACTAAGGGAGAAAGATGTGGCAGTCTACTTCCATAAAGATTTACAGCCTTGGAAATTCTATGGGGCAGTTCTGCTGCCTCCCACAGGGTCACTAATGAGTCAGAATCAATCCAATGGCAATGAGTTTTTTTATACCTGTGGTTATAGTCCCATTTGGGAATTGGTTTCTTTGTTAAGAAGCCATATCAGTGTAAAAAATTAAAAGCACTGCCGCCAAGTCAGTTCCAACTCATGGGGACCCTATGTATCAGTGTAGGTATGTTGTAAACCGATCACCTTTGAGATATAAAAAGAACGGATTGGGACAGAGGAGCAGGCAGAGCTGGGGAAGAAACATGCCAAGCCACATGAAGATGGCCAAGGAAGAGAAGCTGAAAAGAGACAAGGACCTTCCTCCAGAGCCAACAGGGAGAGAAAGCCTTCCCTTACAGTTGGCACCCTAAATTCAGACTTCTAGCCTCCTAAAATGTAAGAAAATAAATTTCTGTTTGTTAAAGCCAGCTATTTGTGGTGGTATTTCTGTTATAGCAATGCTAGATAACTAAGATACTATATTAAGCATTTGGTGAGCAAGCTCCCTTAAACTCAAAACCACACAATGTAGATCTTACTAACCATTTTACAGATGGAAAATTTGAGGCTCAGAGACATTGAATAAATAGCCCAATATTATGCAGCTAGTAAAGAATCAGACGCAGAGCTTAAACCCAGGTCTGTCTGCATCCAACATTTATTTCTTGATCATCCTAATAAATACATCACAAAACACTCTTTGCAATTCAAAAAAAAAAAATCATCTTTTCTACTAGTTTTCTTTTAAGTGATGAATCTTTGCCTTGGTTTTCAGAACTTATGTTTTTGCATGGTGCGCTAATCACGCTCAAGCATTCTCTGATAATTATTTAAACTAAACTATCTTGCATATGTGAATTATTTCATTTATTTTACAGTAGAGAAAATATGTTAATTTGTGTAAATGGTCTTCTGGGTGCAGATGATCCTACTGAGAGCAGGCTCATCTTAAAAGCTGCTTGTCTTTCATCTGAGGCTGCTTTTATATACATAGTTTATTTTTCTAATGCTGTCTCGATATAGGGATAATTTTACGGAGGCATTTGTGGCCAAATGAAAGAAAAAACAGCTCTCTTGGCTTTGGTAAACATTAATGAGCTCATAGAAAGTCTTGTTACTGGAGGGCAGCATGCTTTTGAGATTTTCTTGCCATCTTGGCATTTTGTGGGCCCTGCTTCTTTGTTGGTATTAGCATACTGCGCTGTGTGTGCCATTGTGAGCTCTGCTTTAGCTCCTTTATGTGTCTGACAGAAGGCTCACCTTGGACTATTATAAGGAGAGTCTAGGCATCTCAATAATGGATTTCAGCAAAGAAAAAATTAAATCATTCAGAAATAATTAATCTGATTTATTCATTTCAAAGCTTCACCACAAAATGGAGAGTGTTCAGTTTTTGGTCATGTATGTATTGTCATCATTAACAAAGTGAAATCCAACTTTTATTGATTTTTGAGTGAGCAGAAGTTTAGAATTTGAATTCTTTATGTCAATATTCAGACATATAAAAAAAAAATGTAGGTGTAAAATTCTTGTAGCACACGTGTGATTTGATTTAGGCGCTCTATTTTATCTGAGACAACAGATCGTGTTCACCCATCTGAATATTTTTTAAAAATCTCTTTTACTTCATAAGCAGTTAATCTTTTTAATTGTGTTATGTCAGAGAGAACTCAGAGAAGATAATAATAGGGCTATTATAATAATATTATTATTTTAAATCCTCTAACAAGTGTGTTGTGGGTGGCAGTATTACTATATAAATCATGAATTTACCTATTTACTGATTTTATTCAATTATACACAACAGTGAAATATTAAAAAAAAACAAAAAAACCCAAACCCACTGCCGTTGAGTCGATTACTGACTCATAGCGACACTATAGGACAGAGTAGAACTGCCCCATAGAGTTTCCAAGGAGCACCTGGTGGATTTGAAGTGCTGACCTCTTGGTTAGCAGCCGTAAGCACTTAACCACTGTACCACCAGGGTTTCCAAAGTGAAATATAGGGAGAAAAAAAAGGCAATTCCTTTAATAACAGAACATAGCCCTGATCAAAATTATCTAAAATATATTTTTAAAAATTAAATTTGCCAAGCCTAGTTTTAATTCTCTATTAGTCCAAGGGGTTGTTGGGTGCTTATAAAGGAATTAGTTGGTAAGGCTGCATTTTCATTTCAAAAATGTAATATATGAGTTTTGTTACAAAAAAAAAAAATAAACAAGGGGTCATAAATTCACACCCAGTTAAAAAAAAAAAAAATAGGCCCAGTGAATTAAAAAAAAAGGGAGGGAGCGGGAGATAAAGCAGTTGTTGAAAACATTTTCTAGGCAAAAGAAAAATGTATTAATCTCTTTTAAGAGTTACTACTTGTTATGGATTGAATTGTATCCCCAAAAATTGTGTGTTAACTTGGCTAGTCCATGATTCCCGGTGTTGTGTGATTGTGTACCATTTTGTCAGCTGATATGATTTTCCTTTGTGTTGTAAATCCTACCTCTGTGATGTTAATGAGGTGGGATTATCGGCTGTTATGTTAATGAGGCGGGACTCAATCTACAAAATTAGGTTGTGTCTTAAACCAATCTCTTTTGAGATATAAAAGGCAAAAGCAAGCAGAGAGACAGGGGGACTTCATACTACCAAGAAAGCAGGGCTGGGAACAGAGCTCCGCCTTTGGACCCAGGGTTCCTGTGTGGAAAAGCTCCTAAACCAAGAAAAGACTGATGACAAGGACTTTCTTACAGAGCTGACAGAGACAGAAAGCTTTCCCCAGGAGCTGGTACCCTGAATTTGGATGTCTAGCCTACTCGGCTCTTGCGAGAAAATAAATTTCTCTTTGTTAAAGCCATCCGCTTGTGGTATTTCTGTTACAGCAGCACTAGATAACTAAGATACTACTATTCTGTCATTGCACACTTTTTGTTTACTTTCACAGAGATTCAATGTACCATACATTTTTACTGTCAATGAAGAGAGAAAAATGACAGTTCAAGAATATAAAAGGAATATCTGGAAACACAGGCATAGAAGTGTCATTAATTCACTTTAAGTTTCTCTTCCAAAATCTCAGTTAAAGTTAGTCCCCCAACAAGGTATTTTCATAAGCATGCTATGCTAATTTTTTTGCAGCACCATGTAAATTGCCTCTGAGTAAGTCGATTGCTATCAATATCATAAGAAGTTACCACTTTTAATTCAAATTTCTTGTTCTATTTTTACATATGTTTTCTTCTAGTCCTTATATAGTCAGATTAAACCAGTCTCATTCTGCTTGAAAGACACTGTATTGAAAAAGGAAGAAAATGTAACTCTTATTTTAAAATCATCTTGATCTGACAGGTTATAGTATTCATAACACTGTTCTAAAGAAAGTCATCAGTATGCCAAGACAGATTTTGAGTGAAAAGAAGAATAACCAGACTCTAGAAATAGCCCTGTACTATCTTGGATTAATCAGTGCTGGAAAACATCACGTTTGGCAGAGCTGGGAAATTCGAGGACTTGGGTACTTACAAAAATATATATATTCTCTAAGACGCCTTGTCCAAATCATACATTTCTACTTCTTAAACTGGAAACTGTGATTTTATAACTGGAAGCATGCTGCAAAAATAAATCAGTTTTTAGTCTTTGGCTTCATGCTGACATAAGACAATAACAACCAAAGAGGTAATGGAGAAGCAGGTGGAAATCTACACAAATTATTTTTAATGGAAACGAAATAATTCCAAGGAGGTAAACTACAAGTAATCAATTTTCAATACATGCTTTCTGTTTTCCTGGTTAACATGTATTGCACTTCTTGTGAACCACTATTAATTCAACAAACACTGATTGTAGGATGTGGACCTAATATGGGGCTCCTGGCATATAAGATGGGCATGCTGTCTACGTTCAGAGTTTATGATATAACTGGCATTATATTACAAACAATGAAATTATTTGTCTGAAAACACCTGCGCAGGTCTGTCATATCCTGAACTTTTTTTTTTTTTTTTTTTATGGAAGAGAAGCCAGAGCAATGTGCTTCTAACTTAGTCTCAGACCTCAGTGTCTAAAATATTGTGAATGGTGGTAAATGAATTATTAAAACAGTGAGTGGATCATGAAAGTAGTTGCATCCGTCAGCCTTCCCCTGTCAATTAGCAGTGGCTAATATTAAAAAAAAAAAAAAAAATTTTTTTTTTTTTTTTATATTCAGTTTCTCTCATTGAGGTACAAGCGGGGAATACAATATTTAATGTCTAGTGGACATAGACTGTTATTTATTTATTTATTTTGTAGTTGTCAGTTATTCATGGAGCTATAAATTGAAAATGACATGTAAATTCATGAACTGAAGACTGAAGACTTTGGGGCTCTAAAATAGTTGCCCCAAGAACACTGTACCCCATAGGACAAGTTTTGTGAAAAATATTTCCTTCAGTTTATTATTCATTTGAAATTGGAGAGTATCTGTCCTTCTGTGATCCACAAGCTCCTGCTTGTGAGACATTTTTATATAAATTGTAGGGTATTTTTTGAGGTATGCCAAGGGAATGGTAGGCCACTGTGAATTTAAGGGATCACAGTATTTGATGAGTAGAGTACACAATTTGGAAAAAAATTCTTTTTTTTTTTTTCAGTAGATAAATGTGCCATGAAAATATTTTAAGGGATTATGACCTTGGAAATGGCTCACAGCAATAAAGAGAAAAATCCTGAGGTAATCTTGGCTTACTTCTTGTCAGCTGACAATTGCTCAACGATCATGGCATCAGGCTTTGCCTTGGCGTGGTGACAGCACTAGTATAGGATTCTTTCTCCAGTTTCTGTATCTGAGATCATCCCTCAGAAGTACGACACGTGGAGGAGCCGCAGTGATGCATGCTAGAGGCAAGACTGAATCAAAGTGGAGGAGTCCACTCTGTCCTGTTGCTCTTACCACTTCGGTCGTGGGTCATTTCTGATGAGGTCATCATCAGCCATGTCTTCATTATTCCTTCTCTAGAACGTTTTGGATGAGGTCACCCCATTGAGCACGTTTCTTACCTCATGTATTTGAGAATTTCATATACTTTGTTACATCAGGCACAATTGCCTAACAGCTACTCAATGTATGTTTTACAGTTGTAAGTAAAATGGCCTGAGAATTGTACCCAAATACTTGGCTATATTGAATCCTGACTAAAGAAGTCTAGTAAATCCGGTGGCTTTATTGTCTTATCTATCAGGAAAAGAAGACAGTTTTTGAGAGGATCAAAGTTTTGTATGAGGTATGGTATATGAATATTATTGCTGAAGTAAGTAAATCTGAAAAATTCAAAACAATGCTGAGAAGTCTTTATTATATAGTTTTGCACTTTTCTACATCTTATTTTTTTGAAGGAAGGGGGAAACATAAGTCTAAGAACCTTGGACTCTTCTGGATTAACATATATAACTTCAAGAATAAATATTCCATAAACAAGAGGATCCTCAAAATATCCAAGATTGTCCATAGTCTAGGCAAAGTATTTGTTATATACCATGTTAGTTGAATTTGTTTAACTGGGATTCTTGTATCTTTTTAAAATTGTCTTTTAAGACTTACTAGTATTTGAGGGCATTGAGGGGTATCTAATTTTATTAATTCATTCTATTTTTTAAATGCATTGCCCTTATCCTTGTCACTCTCCTGCAATCTTTCAATTTTTTTATATATTTAGATTAAAATAAAAAACCTTACTGAGATTTTCATGGTTCTGAATGATTTGGCCTATACCTGAGTTATCTATCTCCTGCCTTTCCCTTTCTCATTAAGCTTCAGCCATCTTTGTTTCTATGAGCTCCTAAAATACATCTAGCTCTTTCCTACCTCAGTTTTGCTAATTTCTGTTCCCTTCTCCAAAAAAAAAAAAATTTTTTTTTTTTTTTCTCCTGGGTTACTCTTCACATTCTTGACTCCTTCTCTTCCTTCTGGTTTGAACTTAAGCATGGCCTGTCCTCAGACTGGTCATGTGTAAACAACAATTCAGTTGACATCCCATGTTAGTCTTCTCACAGCATATGTTTACTTTCTTCATTGTTGTTAACACAGTATATGTTTTTGAAAAATGTGTTGACCTTTCTCGTTAGGCTGTGAGTTTCATCACAGTAGAGATCTTATCTATCCTGTTTATTAATTATATCCCTAGTACTCAGATTGTACTTGGCACATTGTACTTGGCACATAGTAGGTGATCAAAAGAAAAATTATAAGGAATGAATATCAAGTAGAAATTGGACACATGATCAGCCCATTCCAGGTTGTTGACTGACTTATTTCCCCAGTGTTGATCTGATGAGTTTTGAACCCAAATTGTTCCAGCTTTATGAAAACATTCTAGCAAATCTAACATGGACAAAAGCATATTGTTTAAATTCTGAATTTTGACAATATTATGTTTCATAAATTTCCTGCAAAGATGATATTTTTGTATCAAATATCTCAAAGCAAAAAAGGTCTCTTATAGTTTGTTTTCCTTCATTTATCATCTTTACCATAATGGAAATAAGGAAGTAATACCAAATTTTAGGACAACTTAGCAAATGAATAATATAGTCAGGATTTGGAAAGGAAATCACTTTCTTTCTTTCAGTGACAAAGTACATTAAAACCTGAATTTATTATACAGGTAGTTCCTGACTCACAACATATTTGAACCACACTTAGGACTGTCCTTTTTTTTGTACATCTTATCATTAGTAGTATGTACCATATACAATGTTGCAGTGTATAATTTGCTGATGTTATAATTCTCATGCCAAACCCAAAGACAAATAAAGATCGGATTTACAAAGATACTGATAGTAAAAAACAGTAATAATTAAAACTAAAAAAGTAAAATGAGGTGTTTGGCCTATGTCAAAACCAACTTAAAACGAAGCCGTTGGAATAGAACCTGTTGTAAGTTGGGGACTACCTGTATTTCACTTCTCTGTACCAAATTGAAAAACAAAACAAAACAGAAAAAGATTGTTAGCTAAATTTGAAATTCATAGTCATGATACACTGAGATGTACCTAGGGAATTTAAAAGAGTAAATTTCATTTAGTCTTTCAAGAGATTAAAAAATATGAGTTTGAATAATAGTGTTCTTATTTTCTTCGGTAGAAATCTTATTAAAGAAAATAGAGATAGTATGATTCTATTGTATATTGTATATAAATTTCACTTATTTCAGATTTATTAAAAAGGAAGAATAAGCATAGAAATTTTCAATTTTCTAGTGCCTCTTTTTTTGCTTGTGTTTGTTTTTGTTTTACCAGCAGATGACTTGTTCCATTGGATTCATGTGGCATTAAGTGTTACTCACTTCAGTAAGTATTTATAATATCATCATCCATTTTTCGATAATTCTAACATTTGCTTATTGTGGGAAGCAGAAGTAATTTGCATAAATTGTTCAATGGCAATTTCCTAGGCAGAATGTTTCCCTGA
The DNA here is from genome assembly GCF_030014295.1 of Loxodonta africana. Lineage (NCBI taxonomy): Eukaryota > Metazoa > Chordata > Mammalia > Proboscidea > Elephantidae > Loxodonta > Loxodonta africana. The sequence goes on along the minus strand of NC_087365.1, from coordinate 14,270,883 downwards.
GCTTTGCTGGTTACCAAAGCATGCAGTCCTGTATTTCACCAGCCACACTAAGTAGCTGGACTCAGGCATGGAAATTTGCCAATGCTCATAGAATTTCAAAATATGTACTAAATATTATGTAAGATTGACTGAAATATAACCAGCACGTATATTATTATCCAAAAACCCACTGCCGTCAAGTCGATTCCAAATCTTAGCGACCCTATAGGACAGAGTAGAACTGCCCGATAGAGCTTCCAAGGAGCGCCTGGCGGATTAGAACTGCCGACTTCTTGGTTATCAGCCATCGCTCTTAACCACTACACCACCAGGGTTTCCTATATTGTTATAGATGCTCTAAAGCTGTTCGTGACTAAATGCACCAAAACTCCTTACCTGGACAGCACTTTGTTAGCCTCCGAGGAGATGAATTCAACCAGCTAGGCTGTGGGGTGCTGACATTTATTTGTGGAGAGGATTTGAGTCACAGCACTATGCATCCCGTCATTGAGATTGCTCTAAGAATATCATTGAAGATGCTGATTATCTCTCTAGGATTTCAGTATTAGAAATAGTTGTTCTTATCTTTAACTAGTCAAAACCAAAACCCAATCTGTTGCTGCCCTGTCGATCCTGACCCCACGCGTTACAGAGTAGAACTGAGCTCCAAAAGGTTTTCTTGTCTGTAATCTTTATGGAAGCAGATCACCAGGCCTTTTTTTGAGACGAAGCTGGGTGGGTTTGAACCACCAACCTTTTGGTTAGTAGTCGAACAGGATAACTTTTAACGCTACCCAGGAGTCTTATCCTTAGCTGCTGGTTTGTTTTTACATGTATATCTTGCAACTGTTTTTTTTTTTTTTTTTTTCTCTCTCTCTCTCTCTTTAGGTGAGTATCTAGAATGCTAAGAATCAAATTTGGAGGTCCCCATGTAGTTCCATTAATTTACACCTTATATCTGTGTATAAATCTACCTACTCTGTCCATTTTATGTTTCCTCCTTATCTTCTTTTTCTTGCTCATTTTAATTCATTGCTTCTTGCTTAATTATAAGCTTCCTGTTAAGTTGACTTGAATCTCTTTTTGGAATGAGGTAGGTGATTAATTCATTAATTAGTGTGTAGATTGCTTGTCTGGCTCATTGTAATTTTCAAGTCATTAGCACAATAGGAGAATTTATAAAGTATTTTTGATATGCTTGTAAGCATATCAAACTAGACTTTGGGCAAATCCTACACTCTTAATATATTTATGTATCTTATATTTGAGTTAATTTTCTTAAACAATTTCAACTGCACAGGAAGCTGCTGAGAAATTTTAAAGATAAAATTTTAAAAACATTTTAAAGATAGACTAATTGATCCAGTATAAAATTAATTAATGATCTTGGAAGTGGCATATTTAATGCTTAGTTAGCTATTCCGTGTCATCATTTCCATAACAATATCAGTAATATGCTTTATCTTCATGTTCAAAGAATCTCAACAAAGAAATTTTATTACAAAGATATATTTATAAATTAATAATTTAGGGCACAAAATATATTTCCATGAACAATCAATTTTCTAAATGATGGTTAGTCTCTTAGGTTAGCTCATAAAATCTGTTTTATCCATAGTGTAGAAGAAATAATATTTATAGTAATAAATTATATAAAATACTATTTTACATCTTAAATTAGTCTGGCTTTATTGTCTTATCTATCAGGAAAAGAAGACCAAAAACAAAATCATAATTAGATCAGGATGCAAATACACAAATTCATGCAGACCCTAGAAGAAAATTCTGGATATATTTAAAGGGATTAGAGATTATTGTATTGTGCAGTATATGAATTTTCCTTTCTGGTTGTAAATATATTACTAGTGGTATGTAGCCTTCAAAAAGGTCTGGTGGTGTAATGGTTAAGTGCTCAGCTGCTAACCGAAAGGTCAGCAGTTCAAACCTACCAGCCACTCTGCTGAAGAAAGATGTGGTGGTCTGCTTCCATAAAGATTACAGCCTTGGAAACCTTATGGGGCAATTCTATTCTATCATATAGGATTGCTATGAGTGGAAATCGACTCAATGGCACACAACATCAACATGTAGCCTTCAGTATATCAATCATAATCAACTTGCCTTTCAACTCAAAATGGAATGAGGAACAGAGGAGAGGAAGTGCAAAAGATAAAACAGATGGATCGATATTCTTGAGGGAACCAGACAAGAGCTGAGGCAGAGAATAAAACAAGCCCTAAGTATTGAAATCATGAGAGGTGTGGGGGGGCTCATGCATTGCACAAAAGTATTAAGGGTATGACAAAGAGGTGCTGAATCACACAAGTTGTCATGGAGTACAGTGGGGGCAGGGAAGGATCTTGAATCACACAAGTGATGCTGAATCACACAAGTGATGCTGAATCACACAAGTACGAGGAGTAGAATTGGGGCAGGGAAGGACCCTGAGCAGATGGCAATTTCTTTATTTTGGGATGTTTACAAATTGGGTATTTGTAGTCATTTGTTTGTTCATCAATTCATTCATTAAGTACCTAGCATTTGACCTGAGTGGCATAATTAACCACTTGGCTATTAGCCAAAAAGTTGGCAGTTCAAACGCACCCATAGGTGCCTTGAAAGACAGGTCTGGCGATCTGCCTCTGAAAGGCCATAGCCTTGAAAAGCCTATGGAGAGCACTACTCTCACATATGGGGTCCCATGAATCAGAATTAACTCAATGGCAGCTAGCAACAACAACTTCTTATTATAATCACATTTTTACTACCAAGTTACAATCTCAGAAGTTCAAAATTGGGCTTTGTTCCTTCAACTCTACTGGAACTGCTCTTAGGAAAGTGACTAAAGATCTCCTTTGTGTAAAATTCATGGTCTTTTCTCTATTCTTATTCTCTTGGATTACTTTGCACCACAGTGGCTGTTAGTTACCCTCTCTTGAAGTTCTTCCTCATGGTTTCTGTGACAACTCAGTCTACTGAAATCTTAAACTTTCAAATTCCATCTCATATGCTTCCTTCTTCATTGGATCTTTCCTGATTTCCCCAGCTACCTCCTCATACCATTTTGTCATTGCTTCTATTGGAAAGCCTTTCTTTCTTCTTTGATTTATAGTTATTTGGTATTTTTAAGATTTTTGCCCTGGACCCTAAGAATGGGGTTCTCAAAAATAGGAAATTTTCTTACATATCTGCCAAAAGCATTTGTCAAGTATAGTTCTATCAAGTATTTGTTGAAGATTGACTTTCTTTGAAGTGATCTATTGAAACATTATTGTTGCTATATATTATTAGCAGTTGTGTCATAATATCTATTTTCAAGTAAAAAGACTGACAGATTCTTCATATAATTGCCAGCATCGTATTCATGTGCTTTATTTTTGGTGAAAACTCAAAATTCTATACATTTATCTCAATGAGTCAAGAAATCAAATGACATATTGCATTGGGAAAATCTGCTGCAAAAGACCTCTTTGATTAAAGTGTTAAAAAGAAAATATGTCTCTTTTTCGAGATTAAGGTGTGCCTGACCCAAGACATGGTATTTCCAATTGTCTCATATGCATGCAAAAGCTAGATAATGAATAAGGAAGACAGAAGAAGAATTGATGCATTTGAATTACGGTGCTGGCAAAGAATATTGAATACACCATGGACTGCCATAAAACTGAATAAATTTGTCCTGGAGGAGATACAGCCAGAATGCTGCTTAGAATTACATCTCACGTACTTTGGAGATGTTATTAGGAGGTACCAGCCCTGGGGAAGGACATCATGCTTGGTAAAGTAGAGGGTCAGCAATGGGTTGATACAGCAGCTGCAACAGTGGGCTCAAACATAGGGATGTTTTTAGCAATTGTCACAGGACCAAGTGTTTTGCTCTGTTGCACACAGGGTTGCTATGAGTTGGAACAGCATCCATGACATCTAATAACAACAACATCTCAGTGAGTTTGCTGTTCCGTCATCCAAAGTAGTTCTTGCCTAAACTTGCCTTTTATTCCCAAGATCCTTATTATCAGAGAGCTGTTTCAGCTCACTGATATGCTAGAGCAACTTTAAGAGCGATGAATCCTGACATTTTTTCCAGTATTCCTTGAGTTTCTCTCCTGGTGTTTTTCCTCTACTTTTTTAAAGGTCACTAATTTGGAATGCAGTTAGCACATGATCGAGCTGTAGATGAGTTTATTTTGAAAATACACTGGTTGCCCTTGGGTCTAAAGTGGGTCTTTGAAGTCCCCACACACAAACCTAGGAACTCCTTATTTGCAATTTGCAAGCTCTTCCGTGTAAATTTGCCCCCACGTGTCTGTCAGTTTGTCATACTGTGGGGGCTTGTGTGTTGCTGTGATGCTGGAAGCTATGCCACCGGTATTCAGATACCAGCAGGGCCACCCATAGAGGACAGGTTTCAGCTGAGCTTCCAGACTAAGACAGACTAGGAAGAAGGACCCAGCAGTCTACTTATAAAAAGCATTAGCCAGTGAAAACCTTATGAATAGCAGCGGAACATTGTCTTATATAGTGCCATTGTCTGATATGCATCAACCACTAGGGCCAAAGATGAAGAAGTAGAAGATTTTTATCAGCTGCTACAGTTTGAAATTGATCAAACATGCAATCAAGATGCATTGATAATTACTGGCGATTGGAATGCGAAAGTTGGAAACAAAGAAGAAGGATCAGTAGTTGGAAAATATGGCTGTGGTGATAGAAACAATACCAGAGATCGAATGATAGAATTTTGCAAGACCGACGACATCTCTATTGCAAATACCTTCTTTCACCAACATAAACGGTGACTATACACATGGACCTTGCCAGATGGAACACACAGAAATCAAATTGACTACATCTGTGGAAAGAGACGATGGAAAAGCTCAATATCATCAGTCAGAACAAGGCCAGGGGCCAACTGTGGAACAGACCATCCATTGCTCATATGCAAGTTCAAGCGGAAACTGAAGAAAATCAGAGCAAGTCCACGAGAGCCAAAATATGACCTTCAGTATATCCCACCTGAATTTAGAGACCATCTCAAGAATAGATTTGACGCACTGAACACTAGTGACCGAAGACCAGACGAGTTGTGGAATGACATCAAGGACATCGTACATGAAGAAAGCAAGAGGTCACTGAAAAGACAGAAAAGAAATAAAAGACCAAGACGGATGACAGACGGGACTCTGAAACTTGCTCTTGAGTGTTGAGCAGCTAAAGCAAAAGGAAGAATTGATGAAGTCAAAGAACTGAAGATTTTAAAGGGCCTCTCAAGAAGACAAAGTAAAGTATTATAATGACATGTGCAAAGAGCTGGAGATGGAAAACCAAAAGGGAAGAACACTCTGGCATTTCTCAAGCTGAAAGAACTGAAGAAAAAATTCAAGCCTTGAGTTGCAATAGTGAAGGATTCCATGGCGAAAATATTAAAAGACACAGGAACCATCAAAAGAAGGCGGAAGGAATAAACAGTCTTTATACCAAAAAGAATTAGTCGATATTCAACCATTTCAAGAGGTGGCATATGATCAGGAACCGATGGTACTGAAGAAAGAAGTCCAAGCTGTTCTGAAGGCATTGGCAAAACACAAGGCTCCAGGAATTGATGGAATATCAATTGAGATGTTTCAAGAAACAGATGCAGTGCTAGAGGTGCTCACTCATCAATGCCAAGAAATATGGAAGACAGCTTCCTGGCCAACTGACTGGAAGAAATCCATATTTATGCCTATTCCCAAGAAAGGCAATCCAACTGAATGTGGAAATTATAGAATAATATCACACACAAGCAAAGTTTTGCTGAAGATCGTTCAAAAACGACTGCAGCAGTGTATCGACAGGGAACTGCCAGAAATGCAGGCCAGTTTCAGAAGAGGACGTGGAACCAGGGATATCATTGCTGACGTCAGATGGATCCTGGCTGAAAGCAGAGAATACCAGAAGGATGTTTACCTGTGTTTTACTGACTATGCAAAGGCATTCGACTGTGTGGATCATAACAAACTATGGATAACACTGGGAAGAATGGGAATTCCAGAACACTTAGTTGTGCTCATGAGGAACTTTTACATAGATCAAGAGGCAGTTGTTCTGACAGAACAAGGGGATACTGATTGGTTTAAAGTCAGGAAAGGTGTGCATCAGGGTTGTATTCTTTCACAAACCTATTTAATCTGTATGCTGAACAAATAATCCAAGAAGCTGGACTATATGAAGAAGAAAGGAGCATTGGTATTGGAGGAAGACTCATTAACATCCTGCGTTATGCAGATGACACAACCTTGCTTGCTGAAAGTGAAGAGGACTTGAAGCACTTACTAATAAAGATCAAAGACCACAGCCTTCAGTATGGATTACATCTCAACATAAAGAAAAAAAAAATCCTCACAACTGAACCAATGAACAACATAATGATAAACGGAGAAAAGATTGAAGTTGTCAAGGATTTTATTTTACTTGGATCCACAATCAACAGCCATGGAAGCAGCAGTCAAGAAATCAAAAGACGCATTGCATTGGGCAAATCTGCTGCAAAGGACCTCTTCAAAGTGTTGAAGAGGAAAGATGTCACCCTGAAGACTAAGGTGCACCTGATCCAAGCCACGGTATTTTCAGTCACATCATATGCATGTGAAAGCTGGACAGTGAATAAGGAATGCTGAAGAAGAGTTGACGCCTTTGAATTGTGGTGTTGGTGAAGAATATTGAATATACCATGGACTGCCAAAAGAACGAACAAATCTGTCTTGGAAGAAGTGCAGCCAGAATGCTCCTTAGAGGCAAGGATGGCGAGACTGCGTCTTACATACTTTGGACACATTGTCAGGAGGGATCAGTCCCTGGCGAAGGACATCGTGCTTGGCAGAGTACAGGGTCAGTGGAAAAGAGGAAGACCCTCTACGAGGTGGATTGACACAGTGGCTGCAACAATGACCTCAAGCATAACAACGATTGTAAGTATGGCGCAGGACTGGGCAGTGTTTAGTTCTGTTGTGCATAGGGTCGCTATGAGTTGACACCTAACAACAACAACAACAAGCTCTTGGGCATCAGCTAGTTTCCATTGCCTCCTTCTGATGGCTGCTTTCCTCCTTGCATGAGCCCTTACTTAGCTTTGTATGGCATCTCTTCAAGGAAGGAATCACAATGCGTTCTGTGCCTGTCAGGACTACGCACCACTTTCAGCACAACTCTCCACTCAGGCCATCGTGTAGCACATCAGGGATTTCCTCCTCTTCAACTTATCTCCTTCCAACTGTCTATATAAGCTTAGAAGGCTGACCCAGGGGTCATGTAGTCTCTTTGCAGAGTGATAGATTATTTCTTCTTCTGCTGCTCTTTAGGAATAGAGAAGAGCTAATGGCACTGACTCAAGTCATAGAATGACAAAAAAAAAAATCAAGTAAAAAACAAACAAAACCCACCTATTCCCATATCTTTTTCTTTCTTTCTTTCTTTCTCGATCATAGGAATGAGCATACGTTCACTCACTCACTAACTCACTCTACATTTCTCGGGCATTACTAAAGGTAAGATCTGCAGCAGTCTTGGTGATGCAGTGCCTATGTCCATATGGAACTCACTCTATTAAGTGGCAGACAGGTAAACAAAGTGCAGAATAGTGTAGAAAGTGCAGTTACAATAGAGAACATAAAAATACTAGAGAACAGAGAAAGGGGGAAATGAGCTTTCCAGGATGGGATTAAGACCAGAGAAGAGGATCCTGGAATGGATATTAAGGAATGCCTAAATTGCAGGGTGAAAGATACATAGGAGATTTTTGTCCAACTTTTTTGTAATTAAAAAAAAAAAAAAAATCCAAATAAAAAATTTATAGAAACTCACCAGGCAAATGAGATTGAGGGTGGCAGAAAGGCATTCAAAGCATATGCAAAAAACACATGCCACTCATCTGGTGTTGCTAGAATTGAAAGGTCATGGAGAAGCGCTGGAGACAAAGCTTACATGGATGCAGTCAACTCTGGTTGACTTTCTAATGCTAAAAGGGAGACACTACAGAGTTTTAATTAAGGGAGCAGAATAATGGGATTTTCTTTTAGAAAAGCACCTCTAAGACTTTGTGGAGAAGAGACTGAAGGGAAGGGGGCAAGAGGTGGTGAAAGTATGTGAAAGGCAGGGGTCCAAGTGAGAGGTGATGGAGGTCTTATACCTTGACAGTAAAAAGACAAGTTTCTGAAACATTCAGAACGTGGAATTAACAGAACTAAGTCACTGATGAAATATGGAGAGTGAAGGGCAAAGGAGCAAAGCCAAAATCTGACAAGCTGTGAAAATGGTTCAGCTCAGTCACAATGTGTGCACCCTGTGGATTATTATACCCTTGAGGACTATCCACTACCTTAAAGAATTTTTGTTTACCTTCATCTACCCTTAAATGATTTTTAGGGTCCGGATGACAAGGAGTTATCTTTGCCACAAATTCCAGGCAAAACTGTGACAAGCAAGGATTGTCCCAAATCCTTGGGGCTGGCCTTGAATTTTCAAAACCCAAGAGGATAGGAAAGGTCAGAGCTCAGAATCTGTGCAAATTATTTATGAGTATGTTTGACTACACAGGAAAGATTGAATGTCATACTGATAGCTTTAGTCTATCCTGAAAGTCCTTCTTGTATTTAAATATTTTTTTTTACTTTATGAGGGGAAATTAGGATGGATTTTTTTGATGATCAAGGAACCTCAGAATGTCTCATTCTTCCCCAGCTAAAAGTGCTCTTGACTGTGTTCTGAAGAATGCCTTATGTAAGTTAATGGTAGTAAACCGAGAATCAAAGTAGTGTTTTAACAGCTGAACCAGTACCTGGTAGTCCAATGGCTATTAGCCAGTGAAAACTTCAGTTCAAGACTTAAGCAGGGCCTCTGGCTCTCTTCAAACTTGAGTCTATAGACCAAGGAAGTGGAGTGTGGCTGCGTACCTCTTAAGAAACGGGGACCCTATCCGTTACAAAATATGACTCAAACAGTAGCTCATATCTAATCAGATCTCTTCCTCTCTCCACAGAGGTTGGAAGAGATAGCTCCTGCATGAGAAGGACTAACGAGTCCCTTTTCTTATGCTCTTGTCAGTCCCCTCCTGGCATATTTTCCCTAATGACATACCTCATTAACATAATTTTTTTTTTCTTCCTGCCGTTTTGTTGAAAAGTGAAGCATCAGATAACTTGGGAGCTACAGAGCTTGTATGACCACCTTTCACATGTCATCCTTAAATGCAGCCAAATCAATAATCCATCAGAAGTTGGCAGACAGGATTGTTTGGGGTGATGAGAATCGAGATGTTCACCTCTTTTCTTTTTCCTGGGAATCAGGGAGTCGAATATTAGAGTTGAAGGAGACTATAGAAATGTGGACTCAGGTCTGCTTCTGAATAAAGCTAGTTGGAAATCTGAGTCCACATGAGAAAACCTAGCATTTCTTCCCAGAGTCACTAGTGCGTATGCCTAGAAATCCTTAATGCTTCGTGAAGCCCAGTTTGAAAACCTTCAATCTAGTATGCCACAGAAGTTATGTGACTAGTTGGAGAGCCTCCTAGACCTAGGAATCTGATTCTTGATCAACTGGACTTCCCCTTCCTTGGCACTGCCTCTTACAATCTACATCATTACATTCAAAGTCACATACATGACACCTCATTCAGCGCTGCCCTTACCCTACTGATCCACTATAGAGCTGTTTATCTCAGACAATGATTTCGTATTTAAAATGGTGTGTGTGTGTGTGTGTGTATACACTGAAGTGTATAATTATGGGTTTTTCTCATGAATGATTGGCCAATTATACAGAGGGAGTGCTGGCCTATACTCTTAGCCAGTGAGTGTTCTGCCACCCCTCGGGCTCTATTTCACTCATTTAGAGTGGCACCCCTTAGGTTATTAATTTACTTTGCCGTGATCCCTCTGTCACTGCTTCTGCTCTGGTGAACAGTTTTAACCCTTATTGGCAGAAAAAAATAAACTCCAAGTGATAGTCCCGGGAGTGCTGATAAAGTAAACACTGGGTGGTAAAAGGCGTTTTATGGCAGCTCCAGAAAGAAAGAGAGCAAAGTTCAGAAAGCAATTAGAGATTGGTGGAAGTTCTGTGACATACGAGGGGCACTGTAAACCTCACTGCAGGTTTGACCAATAATTGTGTGGACAATAGCTAGGAAAAAAAAAAAAAAAAAAACACTATTGCTGGAAGCACATCTCAACTTCCGCATACGCAGAAAGGAAAGAAAAGGGGTTGCCTATGTTTAACGTTGAGAAGACATGTTCATAAAGACTATGTTCCAAGAGCCCCAAGTAGGATAGATTAGGTTAGTTCTACCATTTCAAGGAACTTATACTTTAAGCTAAATAGTGTATTATCAGTCCAGATAAGGATACAGTAATCAATGCAAAGGAAAGCAAGATCTTTTTTTCCTTCTATGTTGTCATATGCTCAGAACAATTTTCATCTCTATTACAAGCCTAGGCTTCAACAATACAGATCATATCATCTTAACTGGGTTGTAAATGATACTTAAATGCTTAAATGCTTCCCACTAAGTCACCGGTATAGCCACTAACTTTAAAAAACACAGTATGCATGTTCAAGAATTATCTAGAATTAGGCTAAGCACATAAGGTTTTTTTTTTTTTAAAGCAAAAACACTAGCTGGAACCAATTTTTTATAAATCAAAGGTGTTAAATGATCAAGACGAACTTTAGAAATGTACGTGAAGAACCATTGTGCCACTAGCCCCTTATTAGAAATCTTGGTAGATTAAAAAAAAAAAAAAAAAAGAGTTAATTTGCCTGAAGACGTATATATGTAGAAAAGAAGTGGGTTTGACTTTTGATTCCGCTGTTTATTGATGAGCCCTTTGGAACTTGTTCAATATTACTGAGCCCGAGTTTTCTCTTTGGCTAAATTGAAGTAACCTTGTCTGTCAGACTAAAATGCCCGTGTCGCTGTGAGTTCTGAGTGAGATAATGTATGTGAAAGTACCCTATGAACTCAGGAAGTGACATTAGTTTGATTTCCCTATTCTCAGATAGACCAAATGGAACCCCAAAGATGTAACTTTTAAAAGAGCGTTTGATTGCACATCTTACTGAGTGAACAGCTGTCAAGATCAGAAAATACCCATAACGGTAACTTTTTAACCAACATTCTCTAAGGAGTACCTTGAACTTATTTCTCAAAAAAAGAGAGGAAATGCAGGAACCAGTTCCCTTTAGATTTTGAAATTCAAGAAAAGAATCAAGGGGAATTTTGAGTTTGATTGGGAACCAGGAGACAGACTTTCAACTAGTTCTCAATCTATTATTAACAGCAAGGCCTTAGACTCCACTTTAGAAATGACCTCATTCTAGTGGGTTAAGTGGTACCCTTAAGACCTAACAGTTGATGAGTTTACAAAAAGCGTTGTGTTTTTGCCCATTGAGAGCTTCCCTCTCAGGGCAGTTAGGAAAGTGAAGATCTGACCCCAGGGTAGCCATTCTCTATGTAACATAAATATTAAATGGAATTGGTTGGTTGCAGGGTCAGGGTTTTCTCTGAGTTCCTCAGTGCAAAGTGGTAGTTCCTGAAGAATATTTTCTGGAAGTGGATCTTATTTCCTTACCCTGCTGTGATGTAGAACATTTTCTGTTTTGGCAGGAAGAGAAATTTACACTTCACTTATTTACTTTTGGCAAAACAGTTCCTATTTTAACTCCTATTTGAAAGTGTAAAAACATTGTGTGTGTGTATGTGTATGGAGGGGGGGTTAAATTACTCATAGAATTATATTGCCTTAAGCCAGAACAATGAAACAGAATTCTTTATATATCTGTCAGACTGGCTTTCAATTTTAACTGTTTTGTTCCTGGTCTTTCACTGTACAAAATCAAGTCATTGGATTTGCATCAAAGTCAAAATACTTAAAGTGATTCCTACTTCTATTTGACTTCTTAGCAGTAAAATGATTTTTTTTTCTTGCCATTTAAAAAAAAATCTTTTTATTGTGGTTTAGGTGAAAGTTCACAGAGCAAATTATTTTCTCATTAAACAATTAACACGCATATTCTTTTGTGACATTGGTTGCTAATCCTGTAACATGTCAACACTCTCCCCTCTTCGACCTGGGGTTTCCCATTTCCATTGTCCAGTTTTCCTGTTTTTTTTTTTTCTCCTGCCTTCTCATCCTTGCCCCTGGGCTGGTGTGCCCATTTAGTCTCATATACATGATTGAACTACATGTGCTATTGTTTGTTTTATAAAAAATAGGCCTGTGTAATCTTTGCCTAAAGGGTAAACCTCAGGAGTGACTTCAGTTCTGAGTTAAAAGGGTGTCCCAGGGGCCATATTTTTGGGGTTTCTCTAGTCTCTGTCAGACCAGTAAGTCTGGTCTTTTTTTTTTTTGTGAGTTAGAATTTTGTTCTATATTTTTCTCCAGCTCTGTCTGGGACCCTTTATTGTGATCCCTGTCAGAGCAGTCATTGGTGGTAGCCATCTAGTTGTGCTGGGCTCAGTCTGGTGGAGGCTGTGGTAGTTGTGGTCCATTAGTCCTTTGGACTAATCTTTCCCTTGTGTCTATGGTTCTCTTCATTCTGGCTTGCTCCAGACAGGGTGGGACAAGTAGATGAATCTTAGATGTCAGCTCACAAGCTTTTAAGACTCTAGACACTACTCACCAAGGTAGGATATAGAACATTTTCTTTATAAACTATGTTATGCCAATTGATCTAGATGTCCCCTGAAACCATACTCCCCAGCCCTCAGACCGGTAACTCAGTCCCTCAGGTGGTTTGGATATGTCTATGAAGGAGCCCTGGTGGCACAGTGGTTAAAGTGATTGACTGCTAACCGAAAGGTCAGCAGTTCGAAACTGCCAGTGGCTCCCTGGGAGAAAGAAGTGGCAGTCAGCTTCTGTAGAGATAGATACACAGCCTTGGAAACCCTACAAGGTTGCTGTGAGTTGGACTCCACAGTGTTTTTTTTAATGAAGCTTCTATGGCACAAATGATTAAGCATTTGGCTGCTAAACAAAAGGTTGGCAGTTCAAATCCACCAGCCCCTCCTTGGAAACCCTATCGGGGCAGTTCTACTCTGTCCTACAGGGTCACTCTTGGTCAGAATCTACTCGATGGCAACAGGTTTTTTGGTCTATGACTTTGCCTTGATCAAGTTGTGCTGACTTCTCTAGTATTGTGTACTGTCTTACCCTTCACCAAAATTACCACTTATCTATTGTCTAGTTAGTGTTTTTCCCTTCCTACTCCTCCCCTGCCTCATAACCATCAACAATTGTTTCTTTCTCTGTGTAAACATTTTCACAAATTTTTATAATAGTGGTCTCACACAGCATTTGTCCTTTTGTGATTGACTTATTTCACTCAGCATAATGCTTTCCAGATTCATCCATGTTGTGCAGATTTATCATTGTACTTTATCAGTGTATAGTAATCCATTATGTATATGTACCATAGTTTGTTTATCCATTCATCTGTTGATGGGCAGTTAGGTTGTTTCCATCTTTTTGCTATTGTGAATAATGCTACAATGGACATAGGTGTGCATATTTCTATTTGTGTGACAGTTCTTATTTCTCTAGGATATATTTCTAGGAGTGAGATTTTCTTGCCATTTTGAAGAAGCCTTATACCCACATCTGTAAGGTCACTTTGTTAAAGCTTATGGAGTACCTGTTAGAAACACCCAAGAAATAGCTCATTATTAGGCCTGTGTTCATGAAAGAAGAGTAACATGCATTGAGTGTTGACCATGTTCCAGGATTATTCTAAATACTTAAATATATTTACTGACCTAATTCTCACAATACCCCATTGAGTTGGTGCTATTATTTACCTCATTTTACAGATGAAGATGTTGAAGCCCGGGGAAGTTAAGTCACCTGCTCAAAGCCATACAAGGTTGTGGTAGATCTAGTATTCAGATCAAGCTGGCTGGCTTCAGAGTCAGACAGATATACGTCATATATACTACACTAAATTTTACTATTTACCAAAGATAGGATTAATAAAAACATCTATTTAAGATGAAAGGAAACGTCAAACACCATAGCATGAAGAATAACATAGGAAGTATAAAGTAGGTACTATTTTTTTTAAATAAATGAACAAAATTCCCAAAAAGGTTTTATTTTTGCAAATGACTTGTAAAGAACTTTAGAATTTTTGATTTGTAATGTCTTACTTTTTTTGATAATGCATGTGCAATACATTTTGTATGAATGCCACAATATAAAAGAATAAAAAAAAATAGCTTCCCATAAAATAAACCTTCTTTGTGCAACCAATTAATTCAATGTTTGCTTTCATTGGAATTGTTATTCAATTTTCATTTTATCTGTGTAGAATAAGTAGTTTTTCTAGAGCCTCAAAACTCACTTCATATTTTCAAAAGTTCAGTTATGACTGCTTTATCTTGTTTTGGAACCCCTGGTGGCATAGTGGTTAAGTGATATGGCTGCTTACCAAGAGGTTGGTGGTTTGAATCCACCAGGCGCTCCTTGGAAACTCTATGGCGCAGTTCTACTCTCTCCTATAGGGTCGCTATGAGTCCGAATCGACTCGACGGCAGTGGATTTGGCTTTTTGCATTTTATCTTGTTTTAGGAAAGACAGTTATCAAAAGGACGCCAAAGGAAGGCTTTTACTGCCTAATGTCAAAGTTTGAAACAGGAGGAAAAAAATAATGCTTAGAAAAATTTCATTGTGCATGATATTTAAAAACTACCTGACATCCTAGATGGAGACAACAAATGTTTTTAAATTTTAATATTTAAATTATTTTAGCCATCTTCACACCAATTTCTTTCCCCCAACTTAAAAAAAAATTTTTTTTTTGCTTTCTGTTACCATTTTCTCTTTTCTATATCTATTTTATCTTTTTATCTTGGTGTCTTTCCTTTTTCCTTTCTTTCTATCTTTTTCTGTTTCTTCTATCCCTTTCATTTTTCTCCTTCTAATAGTTCCTTTTTATTTATATTAGTAATATGGCTCAAGATAATATATGCAAAAGTATGGTTTAAAGACATTTTTAAAATCAACTATAGTTTTCATGCCAGTGAACAAATAATAGTTTTTAAGAATAAAAACAGAGGAACTATGTCAGAACTCCCAAAATGACATGAAATAGAGAAG
Source organism: Loxodonta africana (assembly GCF_030014295.1). Classification (NCBI taxonomy): domain Eukaryota; kingdom Metazoa; phylum Chordata; class Mammalia; order Proboscidea; family Elephantidae; genus Loxodonta; species Loxodonta africana. The sequence continues at coordinate 14,255,779 of NC_087365.1, read as the reverse complement.
TAGCCTTCTTTTAGGAAAGTTGCTGATAACAGAAAAACTGACTGAAGATTTCAAAATGCCTTGAATAAAAACTTTTCTTCTTCTTCATACAACAAGAAGACCAAAGGCAGGCAATTCCTGCAGGTACTTCAGCAGCTCAATGATATCAGGTCCCAGTAGCAAGATAGCTGTTGCCGCATCAACCATCATACCCACGTTCAAGGTAGGATGAAAGGAAGCACTTTTCTCAGGAGAGAAAGTTTTCCTAGAAATCCTCAGTAAATTTCTCTTTACAACTTATGGCCACAACTGTGCTACAGGGCCACCTGTAGCTGTAGAGTAGGCTGGGAGATGTATTTTAGCCCGTAAGATTGCCACCTGAATCTAAACCAGGGTTCGCATAATAGAAAAGGGGAAATGGATATCAGGTATATGTATTAGTTACCAATTTCTGTATAAGAAATTACCCCAAATTTAGTGATTTAAAACGAAAAACACTAATTATCTATTATCTCACAGTTTCTGTGGATCAGAAATTCAGGAGTGGCTTAGATGGGTAGCTGTGGCTCAGGGTCTTTTGTGAAGTTGTAGTCAAAATGTCAGCAAACACTGTAACATCTGAAAGCCTGGCCTAGGACTGGAGGATCCACTTACAGTACAGCACACTCCCATGGATCTTGGCGGGAGGCCTCTGTTTTTCACCATAGGTGCTTGAGTGTTCTTACAATATGTCAGCTGGCCTCCCCCAGGGTGAATGATCCAACAGGGAGCAAAAGCAAGGCAGAAGCCACTATGACTTTTATGACCTGGTCTCCAAACTTACATATGGTAACTTCTCTTTTATTCTGTTTGTTAGGAGCGAGTCACTAAGTCTACACTCGAGGGGAGGGGAATACGGCTCCCGTTCTTGAAGGAACGCTGTTGTTGGTAGGTGCTGTCAAGGCAACTTCGACTCATAGCAACCCCACGTATAACAGAATGAAATGTTGCCTGGTCCTGTGCCATTCTCACAATTGTTGCTATATTTAAGCTTATTGCTGCAGCCACTGTGTCAGTCCATCTCACCGAGGGACTCCTTTTTCACTCACCCTCTACTTTATCAAGCATGATGTCTTTCTCGAGTGATTGGTCCTTCTTGATGATGTGTCCAAATTCAACAAGACGAAGTCTCACCATCCTCACTCCCGAGGAGTAGTTTGGTTGTACCTCCTCCAAGACAAATTTGTTCATTCTTTTGGCAGTCCATGCTATATTCAATATTCTTCATCAACATCACAATTTGAATGCATCAGATCCTCTTTGGTCTTCTTTTCTCATTGTCCAACTTTTGCATGCATATGAGGCAATTGAAAATATCATGGCTTGGGTCAAACATGCCTTAGTCATTCAACTGACATCTTTGCTTTTTAGCACTTCAAAGAGGTCTTGTGCAACAGATTTGCCCAAGTGTGATACTTTATTTGATTTCATGACTGCTGCCTCAATGGGCATTGATTGTTGATTCAAGAAGAATGAAATCCTTGACAACTCAACTCCTTCACAGTTGAAGGGAGGAGTAGCAAAGAATTTTTGGACGTTATTTTAAACCACAACAGTGGACAGCAGTCGACAGTACACAATCTGTCCGAAAGTAGATATTCAATTCAAGCAAAAATAAATCCTTTATCACAATATACGGCAACTGCTGAACTCATGTTTTAGCCCTGGTGGTGTAGTAGCTAAGAGCTACGGCTGCTAACCAAAAGGTCAGCAGTTCGAATCCACTGGGCACTCCTTGGAAACCTTATGGGGTGGTTCTACTCTGTCCTATAGGGTCATTATCAGTCAAAATCTACTTGATGACAGCAAGAATGTATAGTTACAAGAGCTCGGTTGCTAATCAAGATGTGGGAAGTTTGACCCACCAGCTGCTCCTTGGAAACCCTATGGGGCAGTCCTACTCTGTCCCATAGGGTCACTATGAATTCGAGTTGACCCCATGGCAACGGATTTGTTTTTTTTTAACGTATTACTGAATTCATTGTGCTGTAAGTCTGAAATTAAGTATGGTACTCATAATTGTGCATACACAGATTTCAGTTTATTTCTTCTGTGCCAAACATCTTAATGTCTTAATATGCATCAGTGAAAAGCCAAAGAACCACTAACTGATAAGAAAGCATATTTTGTTTCTTTTCCAAATAAATCTCATTGGTCTAATAAATAGCACTTTTATAAATTGTATGTTTTATCATTACAACATAAAGTTACTTATTACTGGTGATTTTAACCCAAAGTTATTATTTTGTTTATTTTAAGCTAACGTTACTGTAGAAGAATAGCCTCTTAAGACCTTGGAAATAGAGTATTAATACAAGGCTTAAAGGAAAATTGGTGGCATTGAAAAGCATCAGCTACTATATGTGCTTTTTAAGAACCTGACCTGTCAGCGTTTAAACTCTTAGGTCATACTTGCCAATGAGCAGTTTTTCTCAATAGTGTCCTGTAACCTTTTTGGAAGTTGCCAACAGGGTGATGATACTCCTTAATGGTCTGCTAGTTGGCTAGAAGTGGCAGAGCTGAGGATATGTGCTTTTTAATTGCCATATTCAAAGTCTAATTATTTTCGCTGCACTGGGGCAAGAGAACTGTAATGAGGAAGAAAAATCATTAAAAACCAGTGAGTAATGGAACAGAGTCTTTTCGAACTTGACTGTGAATTCAGTTCCCGAGCATAGTTGTAAGATGTAGCTAATTTCTGTCTGAGCATCCCCTTCTCAGTTCTTTTAGAGGTCATATAAAATATAACGAAAGAAGGTGAAACTCTTGTTGGCTTTAACAAGAAGGGAAACGACCGATTAAAAGGCTGTTATAAGGTTGCTATGACGGCAACAGGTTTGGCTTTTTTTTATTATTATACCTAGGCTTATAGACTATTAAGTGTTAATTAACAGTTTATTAACCTCAAAATTTCATAATGTTCTATAAATGAGTAATATGTAAGTCAAGCTACACATATGGTGTCAATTCCCATTTGAGTAAGTAGCATAAAGATACACAGTGCTGGACAGATTTCACACTTTTTGAATTCTCAGTATTTAGGCACACATTTCTTTTAAGCCTATCTTGCTGTTTTACAGATTATTTGTTACACTGCCTTTCACAATTATGTTTTTCCTGCCATTCTCAGCTGTTTTAGAAAACTACCACCATGGCCCAACTCTCTTAAAAGCAGGGCTTGCTACTGTAGCTATTAAAAGGTTAAGAAATCACAAACTTGCTAAATAAATTATATGTATGTATATGTATTTACAATATATGAAAAAGCATAACACATGGCAGGGGTTGAACTGCTTTTTGCACATTATCTCATTTAACCTTATAAGAGTTCTCCAATAAAGATATTTTCCACATTTATTAGATAAAGAAATTGGGCTTAGTAAGAGCCTTAGCTGGGATCTGAACCTAGGTCTGTCTATCTCTGTGTGCATGTACACAGTGATCATATTCTTCATTTCTAATAAATAAAAAAAAAAAAAGAAAAGAAAGAAAGCTCCCACTATCTGCTGATGTTGATTATAAATAATTTTATATGGGTTATTGAGGGAAAAAATAAACCTTAATTTTGGACTCCTCTGAAGACATCTGCCCTCTCCTCAACCTTTGAAAATTCCAAGAGCGAGCAGGAAATAGAATTACTTCTGTGATCACCCTGATAACTCCAATGGGCAAGTCATAGTCACAATGAGTCCCTGGAGTACTGCCAGCCTGGCAGACTTGATGTTGAGCTCCACGGAACTGAACCACATGTGTGTGGGAGAGAAGAGCCGGCTATTGACATGGCTATTCAATAGACAGTTTTTCATAGATGGACTCAAGAACATATGTTGAATAAACCTAACCCCACAAAGAAAGAATGAACACCAGGGAAACAAACCATTGACATCTCAAACATCAATATGGAGGAGATTTCCTAGAACCAAAGAGTGGGGTCACATACACCTATAATCTGTACTTGAGGGGACCGAGGTCACTGGTGTAAGTGACCATCCAAATCTTGGTGCTGCTAACATGTAGAGATGAGTAGTTAACATATCCAAGTCTCAGTTTCCACACCTGTAAACTGGAAATTATAGTGTTCTCTCACAGAGTTGTTGGTAAGAATGAATGAAACAATGTTAATGAAAGGAACCACGATATACTGCCTGGCCCATAAGAGAGATAATAAAAATAATAAAATAATGTCCTTTGCAGCCATATATGACAGGAACATTGGCACAGTGGCCCTCAGACATGCTGTGTCAGATTTGTCCTTGGAGTCTCTTGCTAAACTTGTAATTGCGCTGATTTAAGAAATCTATTTTTCCCTACCGTGTGGGTATTTCTCTCTTACTTTTTGATGACGAACATACATTTAATTTTACAAGTTTTTGATATTTTAAAAAACTTTTTTGAGTATATCACACATACAGGAATGTACATATATCAAGCATACAGCCTGGTGAAATTTTATCATCCAAAGCCAGTTTAGTAACCAACCAGCACCAGATGGAGAAATGGAGCATTTCTTCTAGTCACTACACTCCCCCAAAGGAGTGTGTCTTGAGCTCTAGTAGATTAGTTTTGTCTGTTTTAGAAATTTGTACAGATAGAGCCATACAGTTTGTACACTTTTATATCCAAGTTCTTCATTCAATATTATATCTATAAGACTCATTTATGTTTTGCATGTAGCAGTGTTTTGTTCTGTTTTTATTGCCACTTAATATTCTATTTGTGACTATACCATGATTTATCCATTTTCCCATAGATGGGCATTTGGGTAGTTCCCAGTTTGAAGATTTTATGAATAGAGATTCCATAAACAGTCTTGTGCATTGTGCATGCCTTTCAGTGTGTACTTGGATGCATTTCTGCTGGGCATATACCTAGGTTTGAAATTGCTGGGTCATATGGCATGCATGTGTTTAGCATCTTTCAAAAGTCAGTGTATCAATTTACACTCCAACCAGCAGTATACTGGTTCATTTTGAAAGATTATTGGTTATCAAGAGTTTTTCTCCTTACCTTGTTGTTGTTAGGTGCCATCAAGTCGGTTCTGACTCATAGCGACCGTATGTGCCACAGAACAAACACTGCTCAGTCCTGTGCCGTGCTCACAATCGTTATGCTTGAGCCCATTGTTGCAGCCATTGTGTCAATCCATCTCACTGAGAGTCTTCCTCTTTTTTACTGACCCTGTTACTTTACCAAACATGGTGTCGTTTTCCAGGGACTAATCCCTCCTGGCAATATGTCCGAAGTATGTAAGACGCAGTCCCTCGATCCTTGCTTCTAAGGAGTATTCTGGTTGTACTTCTTCCAAGACAGCTCTGTTCATTCTTTTGGCAGTCTGTGGTATATTCAATAATCTTCACCAACATCACAATTCAAAGGCATCGATTCTTCTTCCATCTTCCTTATTCATTGAAAGTATCATGGCTTGGGTCAGGTGCACCTTAGCCTTCGAGGTGACATCTTTGCTTTTCAACACTTTAAAAAGTTCCTTTGCAGGAGATTTGCCTAATGAAATGCATCTTTTGATTTCTTGACTGCTGCTTCCATGGGTGTTGATTGTGGATCCGAGTAAAATGAAATCCTTACATTGTTATTACTTTCAAAGCATCTAACTGAGCAGAATACAGCTTGTGGGCACAGACCCTATAAAGATGACCAAGGGTAGGACATGCCCTTGACGTGTGCAAGGCTAGAGCTCTGTCAGATCATGCATTTCTGCTTCTGTTCTATGGCTCGATATGTTTTCATGGCAGCCCTTAACAGCTGTGGATTTATTTTTTTAATGTTTTCTTGGAAACTGAAACAAGTTTGAAAGCAGCCCGATTAATATAGACCACACAAGTAAGAAGAGGCGTATTAGATAACACAAATATGGGCTAGTATGGCGCCAGAGAGCAAAAAAGAAAAAAAAAATTACTTATTAGGTAACTGGTGGACCCAGGCATGAAATTTAGTAATATGGTGTTTAAACATAAAAGGCTAAGAAGAAAAACTTGTTTGAAATTGTAGAAGTGTCTGACAGCTAGTGTAAGGAATGTGTGAGTTTTCATGCTGACATCTCCCACACCAAGAGCAGTTTGACTTATCAGGTGGCCTCCAATTTTAGTAATGAGGAGAAAAATGGGTTATAAATATGAGATCTTGTGTTAATTCAAACCATTCACTAACCTCTGTATTTGGGGAAAGATCAGCTGGAACTGCAAGCCAGCAGGAACAAGTAAAGTTTCAGTGATAGACTGAGCATCTACTGAGCTCTATGTCTCATACATCCCTTTCCCATTGTCTCCTCAAATCCTGCCAATTATGTATTTCTACCAACCATCTTCACACAGATTGGTCTCAGAGATCTTAGTAAGTTGTCCAAGTTCTCAAAGTTTGTAAATGACAGAACAGTTTTCAAATCTAGGTTTATCTGTATCCTTTAGTAAGTCTTATTGCCAGAGAGAAATAAAAATAAATTTATTGCACATTTTAGTAGTAAACAGGAAAAAAAATACATATATAATATGTATGTATATAAATTATCTGGTGGACAATTGCTCTTTAAATCTCTATCATTCCAATGTGTCTGATAGGATTAGCTGAATATCAGTTGGCTCTTTACCAACTGATTTTAGACAAATTTTGAGTCGGAATCAACTCAATCGCAGTGGGTTTCCACCTCCCCATCTGTTTTCATCTGTTCCTTTATGTTTTAGTTTTCTAACCCCTTCCCCTCCCATTTAGTGGCCGTATTTGTAAAATGGGTCCTCATATGGCCCACAGTTTTTCACTAAGGCTTCCGACCCAGCCCTGCTCCAAAATTAATGCAAGAGGCTGTCAGACAGGGTGCAAACTGTAGAATTTACAGTAGTTTTGGGGGAAAAAAAAAATTTTTTGGGGGGGGAGCAATTTTAGGGCAGACAGATCTTCCTAGGCATGGTTGGAATTATATCAGCACCATCTAATTATTTTGTTTCTTAAGATAAGGTTAAAGTGCTTAGAGAGCTATAAGGTAGAACTCGAGCTTAAAGTAGATATGGACTGGTAGCACAAATGTGCAGTTATTCAATTCCTTGTAATATCTAAAATCAGTATGTCAGTGACAGGTCATGCAATCCAAGTTCCTCATTTAATGATTGAAACTCAAAAAGGTCAAATTCAAGAATGTCAAGTTAGGGAGGAGTCAGGGCTAGAATGAAAATTTCCTGTTTCACAGTACAGTCCTCTTTTCGCTTGTTGGTGTTGTTGTTAGGTGCCATTGAGCTGGTCCTACCTCATAGCTACCCTATGTACAACAGAACAAAACACTGCCCAGTCCTGTGCCATCCTCATGATCACTGTTATGTTTGAGCCCATTGTTGCAGCCACTGTGTCAATCAACCTAGAATGTACTGCTGTTTTGCTGACTTTGCATTTTACCAAGCATGATGCTTCCCTGGGAAACCAACCTGCCACAACTTTGTACAAGCCACTACCAATTCTGCTCAGAGGGAATTGTAGTCTAGTTTAAAGACAAGAAACAGCAGTACATTCTAGGTTGAAATGCTAAGGGCTAAAAGAACATTCAAGTTCTATATGCTCTTATATCTCAGGAGCTGGGGAGATTGCTGATATCTGGGGCAGCCCAGGAAGGTTTCTCAGAAGCTTTGCCTAAATGTTTCCTTTTTCCACCTAAAAGGTCTATATAAGAATGAAAGCATTTAAACCCTACTGCTTTTCCATTCATATTTGTTTGTAACCAAAAAAACAAAAACCAAGCCCGTTGCTGTTAAGTCAATTTTGACTCATAGAGGCTTTATAGGACAGAGTAGAACTGTTCCATAGGGTTTCCAAGGAGTGGCTGGTGGATTCGAACTGCAGATGTTTTGGTTAGCAGCTGAGCTCTTAACCACTGTGCCAGAAGGCTCCTTGTTTGTAACAGTGCATAGCGATTTGGGGGATCCTATTCTTACACTATTAGTTTTCGGGAAACTGTTTCTAAATCTCAGTGATCAATAGCCCAAAGAGGCAGGAAAGAAGGTGATTGTGCCTACCTTAGTGGAACCCTGTCCAATTGCTGCCTTTTCTCTCAAGGATGTCGTGGAACTTTTTCACTTTCAAGAACCTAATCTGCAGTCACGTGACTAAATAATGCTTTTGCCCTAAATACTCATCACAAATATCTTTTGTCCTATTGTGTCGTATATTTTGCCATTTCCACTCAGCACAACTGACATTCCTCATAGTTCTGCTTTTTCTCTATTTACACTGGTACATGGTTTTAAGGGAAAGTTTTGGAGATTCATAGTGATAATTGTACTCTAATGGGATTCAGCCATACACCATGTGGTTCCATGCTTGCATTTAACACCAAATTGTCGTCACCTATACTGGTTGTCTCTGGTTGGGTTTCCCTGTAAGCAGACCATGACATCTCAAGGATTTGAGTGCAGGTAGTCTATATGGGAGGTGACCCCAGGTAGGGGAGCAGATAAACGAAATAGGGAAAAGAAGGCAACCGGTAAAGCTGTGTTATCAAGCAATTTACTTCTATGGGCAATTGGAGCTTAATCCCACTGAGATACTCTGGCAGCCCATTTAGAACACGTGCCTCAGACTTACCCACCCAAAGGGCAAGGGAGCTGGACTATTTATACATCAACTCCTGCCAACCATTCAGTAACAACTACCTTTCAGTGTTAATTCTTCAGCACTTTCAGCCTTTCATGTGCAGTGAACAAAGCAGGCTTCAGAAGCCAGAGAAAGCCCTATTGTTGTTAGTTGCCATCAAGTTGATTCTGACTTGAGGAGATTCCCATGTGTTACAGAGTACAACTCCTCCACAGGGTTTGGGTTTTCGTGGCTGTAATCTTAACAGAAGCAGATCTCCAGGCCTTTCTCTGCTATACCACTGGGTGGATTCAAACCAGGGCTTTGAACTGGTTCTAAGCAGTTCAGTCATGGCCAACAGCAACAAGGCAGGGCTTTGAACCAGCTCAAAGAGGTTCAGTCATGGCCATGGAAGCAAGAGCCCAGTATACATTGCATATAGCTTATGGTTGGCTTTTGACCCCAGTAGGAAACAGCAACACACATGAGCACATGGCTTTGCATGTGTGTCGTTCTTCACAGTCCTGATAAATAATCCAATCTCCCACATCAGGCTCCTGCAAGTCTCCTGATGCGAGAGATTGGATTATTGGCTCCTGGACGTGTCCTGGTGTGGGATACGACCAAGATATTTGGTTGCTATGGCTGCCCTTGTTTCCCTCAGCCATGACGGAACCTTTTGGAACTGGTTCAAAGCCCTGGTTCAAATGCCAGTATTAGCAGTAAGCACAAACTATGTAAACCACCAGGAATCTGAAAAAGCCATTAGGCAAGGGAAAAAAAAAAAAAAAGTGCAGGTTGTAGAAGTCAGGCCAGAGGATATTGAAATGATAACAGCAAGGGGGTATGGTTGGACCCTGATTAAGGGAAAAGAGATTTTGTAATCTTATCACTTCCATATCCAATCAGTCACCAATTTCTGTTGTTGTCTCCTTTCTGCCTCTAGAGTCTTGCTCTCCTTGGCTACATTTTCTGTCTTTGTCACATAGCTTGCTTTTTTGTGCCTGAAAATGCCCCATGAGTTTCCATCTCTGGGACTTTCTTTAGCTTGGAGGTCAAGTCTCTTTGTTAGAAAGCTTTTCCACTTTGATGTATTCGTGTTGAAGTCCTCCTCCAAAACATACCTTCTGAAGGATGCACTGCACATTCCTCTCCTAACATACGTCACTGCACCTGGTGGCGCAGTAGTTAAAGTGCCCTGCTAACGAAAAGGTCAGTGGTTCAGACCCACCACTTGCTCCATGGGAGAAAGATGTGGCAGTTTGCTTCCATAAAAATTACAGCCATGGAAACCCTATGGGGGCAGTTCTACTCTGTCCTATACTGTCCCGATGAGCTGGAGTTTACTTGATGGCAACAAGCTCCTGCAATTTGTGTGGCTTCATTTTAGCCTTATTTTTATCACTTCTCACAATCTGCCTTGTATTAAAGTCATGTTAATAGGGAATTATTTTTCTTACTAGATTGTGAACTCCTGAGGGGCAGGTGTTGGTGTTCAATTACTACAGCACCCACTGTAATGCTTTGCATATAATGGGTATTTGATAAACGCTTGTTGAACTAAATTGAATAATTTAAATCCAAAGTAGGGTGGAAAAGAATGTTGTTTTGAGAGAGCCACCTGATTCAGTTACCTGGGTAGGGAAAATATACCCTCGATTTTTCTAACAGCTTGCGCTCAAGCTGTCATTAAAATTAAAGTCCTTTATTATACGCTTTTATTGTTGCCGAAATAATACTCCTTGTGCCTTGAAGCAGTAGATGAAATAGCCTCTCTTATTTATAATTTTGTGACATCAGGCATCAAGCAGTTGGGAAATTGCAAGTGCTGTTAATATAACTTTACATATAGTGCATCATTACAAATGAGAAAAGAGGGCCTGTGGGCGTGGACGCTCTGTAACATATTTTTTTGAAAAGAAAGCAAACTCAATGAGATGACAGTAAATTTCTGTAAAAAAGCCTTCTCTTCTTAAAGAAACACAGTGCCTATTTAGTTATTTTTTAATGATTTCAGTTAATGTCAGCATGGCAACACAATAAAAGAAATAAATTCTCACTATCCCTGTGTCTCTTTCTCTTTTTTCTCTCTCACGCACACACACACAGTCATGCACACATGCGTGCATGTGCACACACATATGATTCTGCGATAGATTGTCACTAAAAACATTCTCTATCCCCTCCCACTCACCCACACGTACAGCCACATCTCGCTATTGCAAACTTTAAGCTAAATCTGAAGGCAGTGGTGTTTCAGGGGGGGAATTATCGCCTTTACATCTACCTGGGTTCATTCTGGCCGATGTACCTCAAACACAACCATCACTTACCTGTTGCTGGAGACTTCCATGTTACTATGATCCTGAGCAGGTTTTAGTGGAACTTTCAGACTAAAATAGACTGGAAAGAAAAGCCTGGCAATCTACTTCTGAAAATCAACCAATGAAGATCCTATGGCTCACAAGGGATCATAACCATCCTTTTTGTTGTGCGTAGGATAGCCACAAGAGGGGTTGACTCAATGGGTAGATAACAACAGCAAGCTAAATCTAATTTAAAGGATCAGGCAACAAAGCCTTTAATGGGATGATAACAAGAAGAAATGCCATCATCGTTTTTAAATGAAGTCATACTCTAAGGAGAGAAGAGAAGGATGGTCTCTCCTTGGGACTTGGAGTCAAGACAGAGGACTGTGGGTGAGCTTTACAAAAGACCCAAAATCCATTTTTCTCTTACCTGGCCACACCCAGGATTCCCCACCCCAGCCAGCAATGCTTACACATACGCTGTATCAGTTAGGATTAGGTAGGTTTAGTAAAAAACAAAATGAAACAAAAAAAACAAGGTACTTTGATTTAAACTAAATAAATATAGATTATTTTTTTTTTTGGTGCCATTTTTTTGTTTTTTTTTAATGATAATAAGGTCTTTATTTTCTATATAATTTTATCACTGAAACATTCATCATAAAGCATTAGTTTCTCCCCACACCCAGTAAATCTTAAATCTCTTTTAATCGAGAGGCGCCCTTTGTCCTTTTTTTTTTTGTTTCTTTGCATTCATTTGTTGAAAAAGCTGTATCTTTTGTTGTCTAGAGTTTGGCAGTCTTGAATTTGCTGATGGCACCCCTGCTGTAGTTTTACTGATAGTTGGTTCTACAGCCTGGTTCAGGTTTTGGTAGGTTTTTCTGGGAGCGTTCATAGTTGGTGTTGTGTTCCTCTATCTGGAGGTACGCAATGTTGGTTGCCTCTCTGTTCTGTGATGTTAGCTGCTGTTCAAGATCAGTACCATCCATTTTTAGGTTGACGGTGTCCCTACAGATGTTTTAGTTGTTCCCAATGTTTAGTTGACGTTTATTCTCTAAAATTTGGCAGATTTGTGAGGACGATATTCCCTGAGATCTTGCATGTTGATAAATTTGTCTGTGGCCTTCTTAATTGAAAGTCAAGCTGGCTATAAAATCTTTTTTTTTTTTTTTAATTTTATTGTGCATTAGGGGAAAGTTTACAGTGCAAATTACTTTCTCATTCAAAAATTTACCCACGAATTGTTTTGTGACATTGGTTGTAATCCCTGCATTGTATCAGAACTCTCCCCTTTTCCCTTTATACCTTGGGTTCCCTGTGTTTATTTGTCCAGTTTTCCTGTCCCTTCCTGCCTTCTTGTCGTTCCTTTTGGGCAGGTGTTGACCATTGGGTCTCCAATACTTGATTAAACTAAGAACCATATTCTTCATGTGTGGTGTTATTTGTTTTGTAGGCCTATCTAATCTTTGGCTGAAAGGTAAATTTTAGGAGTGGTTTCAGTTCTGAGTTAGCAGAGTGTCTATGGGGCATAGTCTCAGGGATTCCTCCACTCTCTGTCAGACCAGTAAGACTGGTCTTTTTGAGGGGACTTGAATTGTGTTCTATGTTTTTCTCCCGCTCTCTCCCGGAACCTCTATTGTGATCACTGTCACAGCCGTCAGTGATGGTAGCCAGGCACCATCTAGTTCTTCTGGGCTCAGGGTGGTGGTGGCTGTGGTTCATGTGGCCCATTAGCCCTTTGGACTAGTATTTTTCTTGCGTCTTTAGTTTTCATCCTTCTCTTTTGTTCTGGGTGGAATGGGGCCAATAGCTGTACCTTGGATGGCTGCACACAAGCTTTTAAGATCCCAGATGCTACTCACCAAAGTAGGATATAGAACTTTTTTTTTTTTTAAATGAATTATGTTATCCCAATAGACCTAGATGTTCCCTAAGACCATGGTCCCCAGCCTTCAGCCCCAGTGACTCAGCCCCTCAAGGTGTTTGGGTGTTTTTTAGAAAGCTTCTATGATTTTGTCTTGTTCAACTTGTGCTGACTTCCCCAATATCATGTGTTGTGTTTCCCTTCACCAAAATTAACCGCTGTCTACTCTCTAGTTAGTGATTTCCACACCCCATTGCTTCCTTCCCTCAAAATCATAAAAGATTGTATTTTTCTGTGTGTAAACCTTTTTGGGGGATTTTATAACAGTGGTGTCATACAATATTTGTCCTTTTGTGATTGACTTATTTCACTCAGCATAATGTCCTCCAGATTCACCCACATTGTGAGATGTTCCATCAATTCATCATTGTTCTTTGTTGTTGCATAATATTCCATTGTGTGTATGTACCATAACCCAATTATCCTTACATCTGTTGATGGGCATTTAAGTTGTTTCCATATTTTTGCTATTTTGAGTAATGCTGCAGTGAACATGGGTGTGCACACCTCTATCCATGTGAGGGGTCTTATTTCTCTAGGATATATTCCTAGGTGTGGGATTCCTGGTATTTCTATTCCTAGCTTTTTAAGGAGGCACTATATTATTTTCCATAGTGATTGTACCGCTTTACATTCCCATCAGCAGTGTGTGAGAGTTCCAGTCTCCTCATAACATCTCCAACATTTGTTATTTTCTGTTTTTTTTTTTTTTTTTTAGGTTTGTGGTAGTAATGTTGGGGTGAGATGGTATCTCATCATAGTTTTGATTTGCATTTCTCTAATGGCTAGTGATTGTGAGCATTTCTGTATGTGTCTATTAGCTGCCTGAATATCTTCTTTGGTGAAAGGTCTGTTGATATCCCTTGCCCATTTTTAAATTGGATTATTTGTCTTTTTGCTGTTTAGGTATTGATCTCTTCTCTGGATTTCAGAGTTAGACCCTTGTCAGATATGTTGCAGCCAAAAGTATTTTTCTAGGCTGCAGGTTCTCTTTTTACTCTTTCGGTGAAGTCTTTTGTTGAGCATAAATGTTTAATTTTTAGAAGCTCCTGGTTATCTGATTTCTCTTCTGCTTACGGTTGTTAGTTATGGTTTGTATTATCTTTATGCCTTGTATTAAGGCTGCTAGTGATGTCCCTATTTTTCCTCCATTATCTTAGTTTGTCTATTTAGGTTTTTGATGCATTTGAGTTAGTTTTTTTTTTTTTTTTTTTTTTTTGCATGATGTGAGGTGTGGGCCCTGTTTTTTTTTTTTTTACAGAATGGACATCCATTTTTGATAGCACCATTTGCTAAATAGGCTGTCTTTTCCCCATGCAATGGATTTTGTCCTTTGTCAAAGATCAGCTGACCATAGGTGAATGGATTTACGTCTCAATTCTGTTCCATTGGTCTACGTGTTCTTTGTTGTACCAGTACCAGGCTTTTTTGACTACCATGGCTGTTGAATAGGTTCTGCGATCAGGTAGTATCTTAGTCATCTACTGCTGCCATAACAGAAATACCACAATTGAATGGTTTTAACAAACAGAAACATTTTCTTTCACAGTCTAGGAGGCTAGAAGTTCTGAATTCAGAGTTCCAGCTCCAAAAGAAGGCTTTCTATCTGTGTCATCTCTGGGGGAAGATCCTTGTCATCAATCTTCCCTGGTCAAGGAGCTTCTCGGATCAGGGACCCTGGGTCCAAAGGACGTGCCATTCTACAAGCTCTCATTTCTTGTTGGTATGAAGTCCCCCCATCACTCTACTTCCTTCTCTCTTTTATATCTCAAAAGGGATCATTTTAAGATATAACCTAGTCTTGAAGATTGAGTCCTGCCTTATTAACATAACTGGCTATAATCCTGTCTCATTAACATCCTAGAAGTAGGATTTACAGCACTTAGGAAAATCACCTCAGATGACAAAATGGTAAACAATCACAAAATACTGGGAATCATGACCTAGCCAAGTTGATGCACAATTTTGGGGGTCACAATTCAATCCATAAGAGGTAGTGTGAGTCCTCCTACTTTGTTCTTTTTCTTCAGTAATGCTTTACTTATCTGGGGCCTCTTTCCTTTCCATATAAAATTGGTGATTAGTTTTTCTATTGGGTTAAAGAATACTGTTGGTATTTGGATCATGATTGCATTATATCTGTAGATTGCTTTGGGTAGAATTGACATTTTCACGATGTTGAGTCTTCCTATCCAGGAGCATATGTTTTTTCTATTTATGTAAGTCTCTTTTGGTGTTTTTCTTTTCTTTTTTTATTCTCATGAAAAACAATTACAGATGGAGGCAGGGTGATACGGAGGATTCATGATAGTGTCTGTTTTCCATCTTCAACATTGCCTCATGTTCAGATGAGTTGTTGGAGCTCCATAAATTACTTCTTTGTTCCAGGCAGGAAGAAGAAGGAGCAAGGAAAAAAGAGTGAAGATCAAAATCAACATTCCCTCAATTGATCAACAACAGTTAAAGAGCTCTCCTGGAAACCCTGCCGAAATTTCTTTCTCTTACAACTCATTGGCCTCCTTCATCTGAAAGGGAGAGTGGGGAATGCATTTTAGTACCTGGACTCCTTGCTCAGGTTTTCTTAAGGAAGGAAGGGAGAGTGGACATTGGGTAGGCAACACATACAGAGGCATACAAAATTCATCTGTTATATGCTTCTGTGATTGAGCTGCAAAAGTGTAGTGACAGCATGATTTAAGTACTTTAAATGGCTCTGAGAATTACCAGAGTCAGGAAAGAAAAAGGAAGAGAGAGAGAGAAAAAATTAAGGAAAAGACCTGAAATTTTCTGGAGTGGTGAAATTTCTTATTGAAATGGCTTGCGTCTTTAGCATCCGGATAGTTGTGCCAGATTGTAAGACAGCACAGCACAGATCAATTATTAACATGATTTAAATCCTCGCCTCTTAATAGCCCTGACTACTTCTTCCCTTAGGGAGAGACTGGTCTGGAAGGAAGCAAATTTTATTATTCTCTTTTTACTGGCCAAAGTTGTGTCTTTTTTCATTTTCGTCTTTAAAGGAGGGTAAGCTGAATCTACTTTTAAACCCTTAGAAATTCATTATCAGAAGGAAAAAAGATATTTGAGTGGTCTTTGATGGGAATGGAGACTGAGTGTCACGGGATTAAACTCTGTTCTTTGGATTGCAGGAAGGCTAGGTGCACTACAATCCACAGCATTTGTTTGAGAAAGATAGCCACAGTTTTTTTTGTTGTTGTTGAAATCATCTACCACTTCAGAATATCAAATCTGGAATTTGCCATTTCACTTTTAGTCAAAACATAAAATTAGATACTGGGCTTTCAGGTTCCTGATTCTACTTTCTCTCTTCTCTCAAACCCCCATACGAAGAAGAGGAAATTCGGTATATGCAACAGCTGAGACTAGGAGTGGTTCGTAGTGAACCCCTAGGACTTTCCCAACAGCCCCTACTGGGAAGTTCAGCTGATGATATGCAATTTCTAAGGAGATAAATGTCACAGTTTAGGTTTCATGAATCATTTAGCCATAAGCTACACACATAATGATAATCATACCTACTAGGTGTTTATGGATCTCTTATATTTGATCTGTCATATTTAATATGATCCAAATGGGATAGACCATTTGATTTCACATGAAAAGGCTGTTAAAGAGGCGGTCAGTCCTTAAGTTTCAATCATTAATTTATTCATCTTCATCAATCTTCTCTATATTACCTTTTACATTTTGAACGATCATTCTTAAAAGCCTTTCTAAAAAGAGGTCACTGAATATTCTAAAGAGTGAAAAAATAAAAGTAAACATTTATACTAAATTTCCGACTTACCCACAAAGGTCCACAAAAAAGAACATCTGTCATTGTTAAGGAGCATGTAACTTTTTTCTCTGCCTGGGGCAAGTTCAAAGTTGACGGTGAGTTCATGTGAAGAGATGTAATATGAAGTCAAGCAAAGGTGAGTGGACAGGACAGCAGGGTAAGGTTTACCAAGGAATCTCAGCCTCTATCATCTGTTCCATGATCTCACCTGAAACAAAATCTTTGTTCTGCTTATCTTCCTAAGTATCCAGAAGATTTATGTAGTAACTGATGCCATTTATAGAATGAGCTCTGTAGACATAACACCAAGCCCCATTTTGTTTTTCAAGCCAGGGAGACCATGTTCTCCTATTGAGAGAACATCTCAGGGGACTTCCTATTTTTTTTTTTTTTTCCAAACCACAGTTTAAGAGGGGACAGAATTATTTCTGTTTATAGTCCATTACTGCTTTTGAGAAGATTTAGGGCCTGCCTGGTCTTTTCATATAATATTTTCCCTAAATAATATTTTCCTAAAGAAATCCCTGCGGATTCCGTTTTATGTCATTCTCAGACCACATGAGAATGACATAAAAATCAACATTCCCTCAATTGATCAACAACAGTTGATAGGAAGACACTTGATAGGAAGAAATAGACGTAGAAATTTTCTAAGATATTTTGACTAAATTTTGCCTTTTTGACTGACTATATAAAATATTTACCTAGAAGAGCTTTGCATTAAATTTCTAAAAATTAGTAAGTATATAATTTCTGAATATCGAAATTCAGCCAATAAAAAATAAGGCAAATATGTATCAGTGTGGAAAGATCTTCCAGGATATATTAAGCACCAGGAAGTGGAACAGGTTGTATAATATTATAATATTATCCTTTTTTTTTTTTGAGTTGCGGTCGTGGTTGGATTGATGGATGAGCAGGCACATTGGGGTGACTTGCTGCAGCCCCTGAGGATAAGCAATGTATGCAAGAAACATTAATAGCAGATTTCCCAATTTTGATATCTATTTTTAAGTACAGTTTGGTCAAAAAATATATTAACAGGGTTTAGCCAAGTGATGAGATGTTGCACCTTTTTTATTTTCTTGTTTATACTTTTCTATGTTTAAAAAGAATCAGTGTTTCAGTTTCCTATTGCTGCTGAAACAAAAATATCACAAGTAGGTGTCTTCTCATAGTTCTGGAGGCTAAAAGTCTTAATCAGGGTCCTGACTGTGTAGATTCCTTCCTTGCAGATAGTCCTAGGTGTTACTTGATTCCTTGGCTTGTAGATATCCTCATATGGCATTTGTGTTTCCTCTGTGTTTACATGCCTCAGGTCTACTTTTTTTTACAACTCAGAAGGGATTAGATTTAGAACCCACTACACTCAGTTGGAAACTCTGGTGGAGCAATGGTTAAGACTACGGCTGCCAACCAAAAGGTCGACAGTTTGAATCCACCCCGTGCTCCTTGGAAACCGTATGGGGCACTCCTACTCTGTCCTATAGGGTTGCTATGAGTTGGATTCAACTTGCCGGCAGTGGGTTTGGTTTTGGTTCTACTCAGGTAGGAACCCTGGTGGTGTAGTGGTTAAGAACTCAGGCTGCTAACTAAAAGACCAGTGACTCAAATCCACCAGTCACTCCTTGGAAACCCTGTGGGGCAGTTCTGCTCTGTCATATAGACTATGAGTTGGAATCAACTTGATGGCACACACAACAACTGCTCAGGTATGCTCTAGTCCAATGATCTTCAGTCAAGCAGAGACAGGTTGTGTTGTAGCACTTTAGGGATTAGTTAGTTCTCTGTGAACACTGTGGGCCAGACGTAGTCGTATCAGTCAATGTTTTATGTGCTTATGTATTTATCAGTTATGTATCACTTTACCTTAGTCACATAATTAAAAGTAGACCCTGAAGACCAAAATTTAAAGTAACCCCTGTCAACCAATTGCCCAGTGAAGTTTCGCTGAGATAGCTCAGTTTGCAGAATAAATTTTTAAGTGGAGGTTAGATCACTAATGCTCAGATAATGCCTCCATCCCTACTGGTGGTGAGCTGTGTCCTCTGTGCATTTCCTCAATGGACTTCCAGGTTGCACTTCTGTGCAAGATCTGGGGGTAACAGAAAAAGACAGAGGCAAAGAGAGACCTAAGTGCTTGAGGTAGGGAATTGTCAGCAACCAGGAAGTATTCTAAGCTGCAGGTTTACTCAGCTGATCCCAGGGACTATGAAGCAGACATCAAGGATGCCTGCTGTAGACAGGGTGTTTTGCCTTTTTAAGTTAAAGTTTGGTGGGCTTCAGAAATGGCTCTATGCATTTTTTTTTTTTTTTTTTTTTTGCCCAGAGTATGATAAAAATAGATTAGTCTTACATTGTACATATAAGCTGGTTTAATAAATCAGAGAAGCCATGACTGTTTAAATATGGTATGTTGAATCATGCATCCAAATATTAGGATTTAAATTTGAATAAGCATACTGCAAGACTTTGAAAAAATATGTCAACACTATGCTCCAACGTTCCTTTATGTCTGTAGAGTGCTTCGTGTTTTAGGAGGTTTCGTCATAAGCACATCACCTTTGGATCTTTGCAAAAGATGTGAGGTTTACAGAAGAGTTATTATTCTTGTTTTTTTTTTTTTTCCATTGAGCAAATTAAAACCCAGAATCATATGGGGGGAAAGAAACACAGATCTTGGTTTCTACCCCTAGTTTTTCCCGATGATCTTGTCTGAACATGTATCCTCTTTCTGCACCTCTGTTTTTTCAGGTGGAATATGAAAGAGTTGGCAAAATGACTATAATTTTTTGAATATTCTAAAGTCATGAACTAGGACATAAATTGAAGGCTTGAATTTCAGCACTGTTTGCACCACCTCTGCAGGCTCCACTAGACCCTCTTTCCAAAAAACCAAACCCATAAATTCAGTATGTAGTAAATGTATGTATATTTAAAGACTGCGGACTAAATTGGTGTATTATAATAATTAAAGCCTTTCAGAAAGCTTATAAACAATCTATAAATATGAATGCATTCATTTACGTGTTATTCAGGTTTATGTACATACGTATTTATACTTACATTTATTTATGTTTTTCCTTGGTAAATATTTCAAATTAGAACATTCTTTAATTTTGAAATCTTAATGGTAATCAATTTATAGGCCCCTGTTGATATCATTAAGATTTTTGCAAAATCTCTTGATATTCCAAATGGAAAACTCTTATCTTTCCCAGTGTTAAGACTATTTCTTTATCCTGCAATTATGGTTATTATCATGAAAAGGTAGTTACTGTTTCTCTCTGCCTGCCGTGCAATTCATTGCATTGTTTGATTAGCATTGAATTACTCCGTATTAAGAGTATAAGACTGTCGGATTAGATGGGAATCATGCAGTATTAATTGCAGACACACATGCACATATTTTAATACAGGACATGTTATTTTCCCCTTACATCTGTTTCTCAGCCATAATAAACATATCTCCACACCAGAATTTCCGGTGGCAGATAATTTCTGTTCTTTCAGATTTTAGTTACATTCAGTATTTTGGGCTGAATATTGGTTAGGAATATCCTTCAAAGATTAAAGATGCTTATCTGGGTATGAAAGATCATTTGGTGATATGCCAAAGCCCTCTTGTTTACAAGAGAAAGCTTCTTTGTCAAATGAAAGAATCAGATATATAAAACAGATTTTCTGAACTGGTATCACAGCTCTATGGAGTCATTAGGCTAAGTAACTTCACCTCAAAACATTTTGATTACCCAGAGTGCAAGGAGAACTTGGCCTGTCACCTTAAACCCTGGTATTCCCATCCTCTCAGATTAGCTTCCTAAAATTTATCATCATTTTAGAAATTCAATTTGCAAAGTTGATTCAGATTCTGCCCCACCCCCTGTGCTCCAGTGATGTCCCAGTCAGAAGACAGGCTTTTATTTATTAGAACAGCGTGATCATTGAATTTCAACCACAGAATGACAGCACCTTTGGAACAGAAATGTTGTCAGGGTTATTTACCAATACCAACATCAGAAAGGCTACCAAACCAAAGTTATTTTAGTTTGGGGGGGGGGGGACAGTACTTGTTTCTTCAATCATTTCCTCAATAAACATTCACTGAGCACCTATTTTGTACAGACTATTTTTATATCTTGGTTGTGGAGAAGTATATAAGTGACAGCAGCCTGGCCTAATGGAGACTGAGGACAATGGAATCGTACAAACATGGCTTGAAATTTGCACTTAGTCATTTACAGCATTAGCTGTGTAACCACGGCCTTAACTTTTACTTTATCTTCTCTTTACTCTTTGCGTGTGTGTAAAATGGGAATAATGCCTATTATGGACCGTATATGAAACATTTTACATACTGTCATGGGTTGAATTGTGCCCCTGCCCCACCAAAAATGTGTGTCAACTTGGCTAGTCCATGATTCCCAGTATTAAGTGATTTTCCACCATTTTGTCATCTGATATGATTTTCCTATGTGTTGTAAATACTATCTCTATGATGTTAATGAGGCAGGATTACAGGCAGTTAATGTTAATACCCCACCCTACTGCCATCAAGTCAATTCGGACTCATAGCGACCCTATAGGACAGAGTAGAACTGCCCCATAGACTTTTCAAGGAGTGCCTGGTGGATTTGGACTGTGGACCTTTTAGTTAGCAGCCATAGCACTTAACCACTATGCCACCAGTGTTTCCTGAGGTTAATAAGGCAGACTTAATCTACAAGATTAGGTTTTGTCTTAAGCTCTTTTGAAACATGAAAGACAGAAGCAAGAAGAAAGACAGGGGGACCTCATACCACCAAAAAACAAGAGCAAGGAGAATAGCACATCCTTTGAACCCAGGGTCCCTGTGCTGAGAAGCTCCTCAACTGGTGAAGATTGATGACAAGGACCTTCCCCCAGAGCCAACAGAGAAAGCCTTCCCCTGAAGCTGGCACCCTGAATTCAGACTTCTAGCCTCCTAGATAGTGAGAGAATAAATTTCTCTTTGTTAAAGCCATCATTTGTGGTATTTCTGTTATAGAATACTGGATAACTAAGACATAAAAAAAAAAAAAAAAAAAAACCCGTTGCTGTTGAATGAATCCTGATTCATAGTGACCCTATAGGACAGAGTAGAACTGCCCCATAGAGTTTCCGAGGAGCACCTGGTGGATTTGAACTGCCGACCTTTTGGTTAGCAGCTGTAGTAGCACATAACCACTATGGGCTCAATAAAAGCATAGCGATGATAAAAGTATTAGTTCCCAGTATCATGATAGTATTAATAAGATCCAGCCTGTGTCCTCAAGGAGTTTACATTTTGTTGGTATATTTTAAGAAGTACCCAGCATAAAAACAAACGAACAAAAAACCTTCAATCTGTTCATGAAATATACTGACACTTCATTCTATCCTTGTAGCTTATTTTCTGGCTTCTTCCTCCTTTTTGTTCACTGCACATTCCTTGTCTTATTCTGTGCCATCCAGGATCCAGTCTGGAAATAGGAATGCTAAGTAGTTATTTCAACTGAGAAAATTCAATGTAGGGAATTGATTATACAGCTATTAGAGGGTTACAGAGGCAAAAAAGCTACCATGAACCAGGAGCAATCTGACAATGGTGAACAAATCAAAGATGTTAGGTTCATCAGATCTTTAGGAGCTCAAAGGAAGGGTCCCACAAAACTTAAGCTTAGACTTCTGAGGAGAGGTGCTCCCCCACTGGTGCTGACACCTCATGGGCAGGAGGAGGCCGGTATCTCTGAAGGAGCATAAAAAGACTTATACTGGGAGTACCAAAAAAATAGAACATAGACGCTGAGGCCAACTGCTCCTGTCAGGGTAAGGAGCTGTTGCTGAAACTAGACTGATAGTAATGATGAATGAAAAAGAGAGGAGCCAATCTCTTTCCCCTCCTCCTACCTGCCAATTTTCTCCTAGTGCTTCTGTTGGCAGAACCTAACAGCTCCAGCATCACAGAGCAGAGAAATAGAAGGGTTGGCTTGCATCTGAGAGACAGTTCCTTATGAATGGCTCAGGTCTGTATTAGCAAAGTAACTTCATGCCTTGATTCATGGTATGAAAATCTACCACTAAAGGATTTGAGAACCCACCAGCTCCTTTGGTGTACTGTAATTGGCAAGTTCACTTTTGAAGAGACCCAAACCCAAGTGAATGTTGAAAACAATTATTCGTGGTTATATTCTCAAATTTTCCAGATTTAAAATTCCTTTGAGAAGAACAGGTTACAGACTTTCCTTACCTAACACATTACCATTCAATACTACCATCTTAATACAGGGCTTTTGTTGTTCCTTTAAAATTTTTAAAAGGAAAATCTTTGTATAATTCTGTTGATCTCAACAAAGGAAAACCTAGATGTGGGAAATATTTCTCTTTTACTCAAATGGAGGTTAATATGGACTTGTCATCCTCCTGCAGTTAAATTGTGTTAGAAAGAAGACCATTACCTGAAATGGATAATCAGAGTCATTGCATTCCCATTAGGAAATTTTATATGAAATTAAACATTTATTAAATGCTAAAAATTATCCAAGAAATTTAAAATCTGAGCTGTTTTCTGATGTATTTAGGTTCAACTGAAAAAATCAAAAGATGACATAACCTCTACAATATGTGGAAGATGAGTTTTGGTAAAATATGGTACAAGTTTGAGTTTTGTTGAATAAAGGTTTGTGTTAAGTTTTAGGATTTCTTTCTAATATTAAAAAAAAAATCTCAGGAATTCATTATCCATTTTACAAATATTTATTGGGGTTTTATAAGTTCCAGGAATCAAAATGAACAGGACCTGCAAGGCCACTGCATGCAGGGCGCAGATATTCTAGTGGTGACAAGGGGAAAGACAATTGGCAAGTAAACACAGAAACAAGGTGGAAAATGCTACAAAGGAAAAAACAAAAGAAAATAACCTGGGTTATGTTTGAGAGTGTGTTTATGTGTGGAGTCAGGAAAATCTTTTTTAAGAGATGCTGTTTGAGATGAGACATGGGAATGACAAGGAAGGAGGTAAGCGTATGAAAGTCATTCTAAGCAGAGGAAACAGCAAGGACAATGTGTCTGAGGTAGGAAAGAATGTGGCATTTTCAAGATTTTGCTGTTAAAGCCACTGTGGCTGATGCACAGTAAGAAAAGGGTGAGTTTGGAGGAACAGGAGAAGCCAGGCCATGAAAGACCTAGTAGGGTGCAGTAAGCAGTTTGGATTTTATTCCAACTAAAATGGGAAACAAAGCATAGAATGTTTCAAATATGGGAGTCAGATACTCTGATTTATAGTTTTAAAGGTCACCCTGGTGACTGTGGAGAATGGATCAGAGGGTGAGAGTAGAAACAGACAAAAGAGCTAGGACAAGAAAGTAGGAATCTAGGCAAGGGATGATGGCCATAATTTGAGATATACTTTGAAAGTAGATTCCAAAGGACTAGAAAAAATGAATTCAATACAAGGGTTGTTAGAGCAGGGGAGTAGGGAGAGGAATCGAGAATGCTTCCTGTGGATTGAGTTAATCAACTGGGTGGATGTGGATGTTTTTATAGTTCTGGTGAAAACAAGGAGAGGAAGGAATGCTTGCAAGTGTAGAAGAAAAGTCAATTCCCTTTTAGATCCATAGGATGTTTGAGAAACCCACAAGATATTTGAAACTGTATAACCCACTGCCGTCGAGTTGATTCCGACTCATAGCGACCCTATAGGACAGAGTAGAACTGCCCCATAGAGTTTCCAAGGAGCGCCTGGCGGATTCAAACTGCTGACCTTTTGGTTAGCAGCCGTGGCACTTAACGACTATGCCACCAGGGTTTCTTGGAACCATATATTAAATAAAAAACCAAACCAAACCTGTTGCTGTCAATTCTAACTCATAGCGACCCTACAGGAAAGAGTAGAACTGCCCCATAGAGTTTCCAAGGAGCAACTGGTAGATTCGAACTGCTGACCTTTTGATTAGCAACCATAGCTCTTAACCACTCACTACACCGCTAGGGGTTCCTATATACCAAATAGGCGATTGAATATCCAAGTTTGGAAATTACAGAAGTTGAGGTGAGTAATAAAAATTAGTAGTTTATTTGTTTTTATTTATATGTTTTGAATCGTCGTGTGGAATGTAAAACTGTGTGTCTGTATGGATTCACCTAGGGAGATAATGTGGATAGTAAAGAGAAGAAAATCTAGCATTTAGAGGATTAGGAGAATAGGAGGAATGACTAAGTGCAGCTGAGATGGAAATGTTCTGGGAAGTAGGAAGAAAAGGAGGGGTTAATCCTCATGGAAGCCCAGAAAGGAGATTGTTGCACAAATAAGGAGCCAACTGTGCCAAGCACCGGGTGTGTGGCCCCACTGAGCACTTTCTTTTAACCCTGATATGGCCCAACATCTTTCATCAAGCATGGTAATTTGTTAATTAAAAGATCAATGAGCTTGACTTGTGTTTTTGAGCTGATTTTATGGTAAAGGTATCTAAAAGAGGGTTGTCAGATGTTTGGTCATGGGCGCAATTTCAGTGTTTGCCACAGACGCCTTTTTCTGTAAATACATCACTGGCCATACCAGGTTAATAGAATCTGCGCAGTGGTGCCACATGCCCAGGGCTGGTACAATGCCTGCCATACCTGCCATACCCTGGTTACACCTCTGCAAAGTGCTGTGAAGAAATCCATGGAGGTGAGGAGGAAGTCTCCATTGAATTTGACCACTTGGAGTTTTACATGGACCTTGATATGAACAGTTTCATATTATCTAAATTTTTATGAGCCTAGATGTATTGAGTTTTTTAAGAGCCTCAGATCGTTGATAGAAAGGCATAATAATCACCACAATTTTTGTCAAGTCAGAGAAAGAAATGTCTGCTGACTTATATTTTCAGTTAGGTGATAATATTTGATGTAAGTGGTTCTGAAAGGTTTTCTGCCTCTTCTGTGATTGGAATCCGTAACTGGAAATTGATCCAATGTGGTAGAAAGAATGTCATCTCCCTGTTTAATCTCTTAGGCTTTTTCTCTGTGGGGCACTCACTGAAAATGATGACCAAGAATTATTTTAGTAAAACCAGGCTGGGAAAACTAGCATTAGCCAAAGTAGGCAAAATAAGAGCTGTGTCTTCTGAATAACCAATTTCTTTTAGGATGTTAGAGTACAGACAGTCCTCGGATTATGAACGAGTTCTATTCCTAAATCTATCTTTAAGTCGAATTTGTATGTAAGTCAGAACAGTTAGGTACAGTTTCTATCTAATGTCAGCTACTCAAATGTTTGTCTTCGTGTATAGTATATAGTGTACATTTCTACGTATTGAAAAACATCAAAGAAACATTTCCAGATACATTAAAACATCTTTAACATATTAATACAGTAATAATAATAACAATGTTTTGATGCGCATCACAAAGTAGTACCCGTTTGTTATTACGAACCATTGTATATACCTCAATTTTTTAATATAGTAGGCTTTGCGGGGATTGGTTGCTAACTACAGGCTGTATACATGTCAGACATTCGTAATCTGGGGACTTCCTGTAATGCCTTTTATATGACTGGTATCATCTTCATTTGATGTCAGTATGATTTACTTGAACTAAAAAGTGAAATAATATTACTTATTCATGAATACTCAATAGCAGAAAATCTAATGTTTATATATCTTATTCAGGGCTTAATCATTCTAGTTTGAACCCCTGCTGAGAATTTGCATTTCACTGTTGTTTTTTTTTTAACAAGTTCCGAGAAAGTTACACATAGGAATCCCCTGGAGATCTTTTTAAAATGTAGATTCTGATTCAGGATATCTGGGATGGAAATGCAAATTCTCAATAGGAAACTTGTTAGAAATACAAATTCTTAGTAGGGGTTTGAACCCGAATGAACTGATTCAAAGCCCTGATGTTATTGAATCATTTCCTTATTGGAAGGCAAGCTGAATTTTCTATTATTTTAGCTTGTAGGAACACAGCTAGATGGATAGCTGCCATTGTGCTGACTCCAATTTATGACGGCCTTAGATGTTATGTACAACAGAACAAAATGCTGCCTGATCCTGCATCACTTCAGAACCACTGGCATGTTTGAGTCCATCCATGAGGCTATAATGCCAATCCACCTCAGCAAGAATCTGCCTCCCCCTCACTGGCCCTTTACTTCATCAAACATAACGTTCTGCCCTAGTGATTGATCTCTCCTGATGACATGTCCAAGGCAAGTGAGCCAGAAAATCTTCCCTTGTGATCTGTAGGATTTTCATTGTTTAATTTTGGAAGTAGTTCTCCAGGCCTTTCTTCTTAGTCTGTCTTAGCCTGGAAGCTCCACTGAAACCTCGTACACTATAATTACCCTGCTGGTATTTGAAATACCAGTAACATAGCTTCCAGCATTACAGCAATGCAGAAGCCACCACAGTGTGGCAAAGGGACAGATGGTGGTTTTAAGAACATAGTATTCGTCTTTCCTTAAATTTGCTCCACTTTGTTTTGGATGGCCTTCACCAGTCCCAAACTCAGTCGCATCTCCCTTGTTGCACTACCTACCATTTTTTTACAACATTTCTCATAGCTGTGCATTTCTATCCACTTGTAGATATTAATTATGTAATTAATATCTGTTTCTGCCTCCAGATGGTAAGTTCTATGAGGGCCTGGATCCTGCCTGCTTTTGTTTACTTCATACCCTCAGCTATTTAATAGGCATTAGAGCATTCAAGAGGTATTTGTTGAATGAATGAATGGTCTTGAAAGGACTGTGTAAAAATATATAGTTGACTCAGCATATCTTACTACCAAGACTGGAAAAACAACTTAAAGTTCATATCCTACTGAGTTAACAGAGCTTTCCTTAAGGAAAAGTAAAAAAAAAATAAAATTTTTTTTTTTTTTACTTTTCCTTATGTGTAAAGGTGAGTACATTTTAAGATTAAAGTTGGTTTCCTATTAACTTACTCTATATAGATTGATACGTAATTAATGTCAGACTATGGGGCTCTATGGAAAAGTATTTTTAGGTATGTTTCATAGCATTTATTATTATTGTTACTATTCATAATTGTAATAACTAGCATAAGTCGCTTGCAAAGCCCACTCGTAATTCTTATCTCACTTATTTTAAATTTGTTTAGCATAAAATATAAGCGGAAACACGGCTTTAGGCGTAATTTGGGGTAAACTTTTCTATAAATACACTGAACAAGAATCTTTTTTTTTTTTTCTGTTGCTCTCAGCATTTCGGTTTTTCTAAAATTCCTCAATTTGAATTTATCTTGATAATTTTGCAGCACAATTCTGATTTGGAAGGTCCATGCTTTTCTATTTGTGGCTGAAATCTCTGCCAGAAAGAAGTATTTCTTATTTGGATCAAACAGTGGGTTAACAATCACAAAATTCATTAGAGAGAAACCTTTTTGTTCTCATTACTGGATTTTATAGGTCAAACCTTAATGGTTGAGTTAGTTTAATAGTAACTACAGGTCATATTTCATTTGTACTCACTACAATATGGGCACCCAGTAAATATTAATTAATCATGTTAATCCAAGTGCAATTTATAATTTAGGAAGTAAGGTGAATTCAGTGTCTTTCTGATAAATCCTACCATATATTCTAAGAATTTTTTATTTTAGTATGATGTACAGTTGCAACTACATAAATGAGGAAGTTATGTCTGTAACTTCTGTTTTCATAACTTAGACAAGATGGGACAGTTATAAGTATGCTGAAGTTAATTAATTGTGTTAACTTAATTGTGAGTTGAATTAAATCATTCTGCTAAAAACTATCATTTTCAGATTTTTAACAGCTCAAAAAATATGATAACATGTATATTGGGACACATTTTCTGGAGTACAATTGGCTAGCTGAACAGTACATACTAAGATCTTACTACATGTTCCTCTCTAGAAACTTACCTAAAGAAAATTATTAGCTAAGGGGTCCTTATATAATTATAAAAATTATAAAAA
Source organism: Loxodonta africana (assembly GCF_030014295.1). NCBI lineage: Eukaryota > Metazoa > Chordata > Mammalia > Proboscidea > Elephantidae > Loxodonta > Loxodonta africana. The sequence goes on along the minus strand of NC_087365.1, from coordinate 14,227,213 downwards.
ATATAGCAAATTAATAATTTAATGCTATTTTATCCTCTAAAGATTTCTCATTTTCATAAATATGGTGAAATTTTGATTTTGAAGAAATTCTTTTCTTCTCAAAACAACTTGCTGAAGCTTTGATTTATTAACATTTTAATTAAAAAAATTGCAGCACAATCTTAATATTAAAATAATAAAAAATGATGGTGATTTTGATTGTCATAGTGACCATTTTAAACAGCAACTAAATCATGCCGATTGGGTAGTTTATGCAAATTATAGTTGTGTTTTCTTCTAGGAAATTGCTTAAAATTACGTTTCAAGGGTTTGTTTTTTTTTTTTCACTTTAATCTTAGTAGAGAAGATTTGAGTTCTACATTGACAATTAAAATTTCACCTTTACTATGTAACAGGGTAACATCTTTAAATAAAGGCAAAAATAGTTGTGGTCACACGTCTGGTGTGTTTAAGCTTGAAATAACAATTTAATTGCCTTTGTGTGTTTCCTCAGGAGTTGCTGTAAGGAGATAGCTGTTATGCTTCCTGGCCAGTTTCTGGGGCAGACTGGCTCTTACATTAAGTGTATTAGGTGTCAGTATGGAGCATCCCAACGCTCTTCCAAGTAATCGCAGAGAACTGACTCCCTGAGTTAGAACCTCTTGTGGGGCCCTGTTTGTTGATATATTTGCAATGAAAAGCCATTAACTTGCAGGGTCAAAGGGTTAATGGAAGAAATATTATCGTCTTCCTATTATCTTGTAGCATTTTGCTGGGAGCTAAAGAAAGATAACTCTTTTCTCCCCCAATTTCTCTTGGCAGTTTCAAAAAATATTGACTTCATGTTTCCATGACTAAATAAAAGATTAAATGCCAATATGGGAAGCTTTAGAAATGTACTTAGTCAAGCTGACAGTTCAGACAAGCATTCTATCAAGACCACCTTTGCTGAGGTCACTAAATGGCACCCAATAACAAAAACTAGAAGGAAGGTGCCTTAATGACTTCTTGATTTCTTTGTCTTAAGATATTTTCTTTGTTCCATTTTAGCCAAATTAGTCATTTTGCACAAGAAGGCAAGAAAATTTTATAAAACTTTAAAGGAGAGAACCAAAGCTACTTCTGCTAACTTCAAAAGAAATTCTATGTCTAGAAGACAGGATTCAACTACTCATATTGGTGCCCTCATAATTCTTCTGGAGAGTGTAAAAGAACATAAACAAATATCCTCATGCTAAAAAAAATTCTTATTCATTGAAATTGTTGATGACTATAGAAGGAATTATAGGTAGAATTAATTTGCCTATGTTTTATAACCCAGAAATCGGTGGAAATCATTACCTAGCTGGAGTCATTTATGTCCTTCTCTGTGAAAACAATGTATTACATAGCCTAACTGTTCCAATACCATGTATCTGATGAGATTAGGTGGCACAATGCAATTGATTTGTTGCTGGAAGCTCTTCTCTTCCTAAATGTAGATGTTCCACGGGGGGTGTTTCCTGGGAATTTAACCAATCACAGAAATTTCCATATTAATGAAAATAAGTCTTTTCAGAATGCGAGAATACAATAAGATTATTGTTAAGTACAATAGGAAACTTGGAAACCCTAGTGGCATAGTGGTTAAGTGCTATAACAGCTAACCTAAAGGTTAGTTTCATTAGCAGTTCAAATCCATGAAGCATTTCTTGGAAACTCTATGGGGGATCAACCTGACAGCAATGGGTTTGGGTTTATTTTTCAGTAGGAAACTTGTCTGTACTCCTTTCTGAAGGCTAGGGTATCTTGATAATTTCATTTGGAGGTTAGTCATAACTGTGGGTATATGTCAGAGTCACCTTGAATTGAAATAATTTCAGCCTATTTAATTACAGCTCTCTGTCAACACACACAGGTTATGCTGGTTTCGTCTGACACCTTTTGGCTGGTGGGTTTGACTAATTTTACTAATTAAAGCTGCCAAACAGTCAACACTTATGGATGCATAGGATTGCAGTCCTCTGTTTCACCGTAATTTAGCTTGACAACACACGTTTTTTCTGTACTCAATGTTTATATAAAGAGAATTTTTAGCATATATAATTTCCTAATTCTCCTGAAATTCTTACTTCAGGATAACTTAATAACCCATTGGCCACTCATTTGCCAGTTTGTTGTACTCTGGTGACTTGGGTGTTGCTGTAATGCTGGAAGTTATGTCGCTGGTATTTCAAATACCAGCAGAGTAAGCCATGGTGGACAGGTTTCAGTGGAGTTTCCAGATTAAGACAGACTGGGAAGAAAGGCCTGGCAATGTACTTCTGAAAAATAGCCAATGAAAACTCTATGAATAACAACAGAATGTTGTCTGATACAGTGCTGGAAGATGAACCCCCTAGGTTGGAAAAAAAAAAAAAAAAAAAGGGCACACAAAATACACAGTGGCCACAACCCTGAACTCGAGCATACAACGATTGTGAGATGATGCAGGACCTGGCAACATTTTGTTCTATTGTACATGGAGTAGCCATGAGTCAGAGCTGACTGGAAGGCAACTAACAGTAATAACAGGTGACCAATATGGTGTGTGTGTGGAGTGGAATATAATCACATTTTAGTTTAAAATAATTTATAAAATGAAGAAGCTGGTGGAAAAGTTGTCAGTAGTTATAATTTCTTTAAGAATGAGTTGATAGCATACTTTCTAGTAGGTGACCCAGTGTTTTTGAGAAGCTGTGAGAACCACCTTTTCTGTGCCTCTCAACACTGAGAACATGCCAGCGTATGTGGATGGATACTTTTCTCCAAAGCGCAAAGCTCCTCTGTGTCTGTGTAGCATGACTCAGCCCCTTTAGTCCCATGGACTTGATCAGTTGGCCAACTTGTCCTTTGAGAATCTCTAGTAGTTAAAGTGTTTATGCAGATGTTGTATATTCATAAACCTGTTAAAAATTTCAGTGTTAATGCTTTTCTCCAGGAATTTTTATAAAAGACCTCTTCTGTATTCAGTTTCTTTTCTATATTTTCACATCAGAAGTTTTTCATACAGTGATAGCTACAGTGATAATGTCTACAGCCCATACTTGGTTAGAGCTACCGAGGAAGTTGTAGCTACAAGGATAATGTGTATTAACCATCTACTAATACATATTTCTGAAAAAGCTCCCATCCGAAAACCCCAGCATATTTAGGGCTCCCAGAGGGGAATTTCACATATGCTTACCAATACCCCAGTCAATTGTGCTGAAGGCTACCAAGTGGTGAGTGGTGGGTTCTGTTTTTTTTTTTTTTTTTCCCCTCTTCTCTTTGGACCTTCTTCAATATGCATTATTGGGTTCTCTGGTTTCCTGATTTCTGCTAGTCTCATTGTCACCATTGATATCAAAGTGTTGGACCTGCCAAATGTTCTCTGGTGAAGTGAGAGGGAGCATGCCTTCTCACAACTGTCTATTAGTCTATCAGAGGATGAGGGTCTGGAGCCCTGTTGCTTATCCTACTATGTTTCAGTCAGGGGCCTACCAGGGTAGGAGTGGAGGGGGGAAAGTACGTAAGGCTTACAGTAAGCAACATACGTATGTATTTAATTGTGTTTACTTACTAATTGGGCCAAATCTGCTGCAAAAGACCTCTCCAAAGTGTAGAAAAGCAATAGATGTCACCTTGAAGACTAAGGTGCACCTGATCCAAGCCATGGTGTTTTCAGTGGCCTCATATGCATGCGGAAGCTGAATAATGAATAAGGATGACCAAAGAAGAATTGATGCCTTTGAATTGTGGCACTGGAGAGGAATATTGAATATACCATGGACCACCAAAAGGACAAACAAATCTGTCTTGGAAGAGGTAACAACCAGAATGCTCCTTAGAAACAAGATGGCGAGACTACATATCACATACTTTGGACATGTTATCAGGAGAGATCAGTCCCTGGAGAAGGACATCATGCTTGGTAAAATAGAGGGTCAGCAAAAAAGAGGAAGACCCTCAACAAGATGGATTGTCACAGTGGTTACAACAATGGGCTCAAGCATAAAGATTGAGAGGAAGGCACAGGACTGGGCAGTGTTTCATTCTGTTGTGCACAGGGTCCCTGTGAGTTGGAACCAACTCCATGGCACCTAACAACAACAACTAATCTGTAGTGTACAATTTCACCATATCTTTGATGTGGTGAAAAATTTGAAATTGTGCACTACAGATTAGAAAGTAAGCACAAGTAAGCCCGTGCGTACCTTGCTTACTTGGTAGTCCATCCCTGTGGGGAGCAGTGGGATCAGTCCTCTCCTAGTACAGGAAATTACAAGGTACCTTGTCAGTAGAGAATTTAGAGCAATAACAAAATTGACAAAAATTAGTCTGCTTTTTAGTAACATCATGTGCTGGAAATTCTAAACATCATCAGAGAGAAAACCATTTTTCCTTTCCAGGGCAAACCACTCCGGCCGCCCCTCCTTTTGATGCACTGCTGTTTAGAGAGGGGGATTTATGATGAAGTTTATCCCAGGAGGCTCCTCAGTCCCTCATATGTATGATCTTCTGACAGGCCAACCTGGCAAGGAGTTAGATATGGCCCAACTGTAGGTCTAGATCCACACATACATGTACTGCTGAAGGAGGGCCATGCTCTTCTTGTCTTTCCTTCCCTCGGTCATTTCCCCTCCCCTTCCCTTATCTTTTCTCTTTTTCTTTTATTATCTCTCGTTTTTTGTTGTTGTTGTTGTTCTTCTTCTTCTAGAACTCAGATCTTTTTGAAAGACACACTATTTTCTCATGCTGCAAGCTAGAAGGTAAGGATAGCCAAATGTAGTGGACAAATGACCTGACTGTATACCAGGAGACCTGGTTTCCAGTCCTAGCCCCCTGACAAACTGTGTGACCTTTATAAAGTCATTTGACCTCTATGAACTGCAGGTACCTCACCTGTGATGTTAATATGATTGCATGTGATGATTTCTAACAGCCATTCTAGATGGACATTTCTACTGTTTTATGGAAAACACATAAAATGCAGAGGCAGAAACGCAGGTGGTTGATTAATAAGGGACATCGCTGTGCTTTCCTTTTACAAATCCTAGTCCTATTTTTCTGAGAGTTTTTCTTTTGACTTTCCAGAAGGTGAAATCTTGGCAACTTTTCCCTTAAGTTTTATCCACGAAGTGTGCAGTGGGTCAGTATCAGTGATTTTGAGGACTTCCATATAATTAAGGTCCAGTAACATCAGAGACAAAGCAGAATTAATTATATATGTCTCTATCATTAAGTTGCAGAGTTTGTAAGAGTTTGACAAGAGCATCTTGGCCCATCAACCATGATGTCATATATGCTGAACTGACTGGCATTCCTAGAGAAGATGCCTGGGATGGCATGTCCCTGAGTTTCCTTTTGGTACATGATCATACTAGCACTTTCTTTTACTGTGTAGAGCTTCTGACCATAGAAAACAGGCATCCAGTTGACCAGTGGAAGAGTTCTGAGGGAAAAAAAAAATGGAGTTAAAAGACTTGAATATGGCTTTAGCATACTTCTGGACATCTTTATGGTAACTGAGTTCCCCATTTATCTTTGAACACTTTTGTTAAAGGAAAGCTTAAAGACCCGGGACACCTTGTAGTCATTGTTAAATATTTCCTTCTGGTATATAATTTTAGGAGGGCGTTTAGAAGCAAAAATGCCATTAAGCCATCACTTCCTGTAGCACATGCTGTGTGCTTGCACATTCACACACGCATGTGGAAGTATGCGTTTTAATTTGGACTCATTTCTGTTACACATTCTGAGAACACAGTGGTAATTTAAATACAAATAATAACAATGGAGCCCTGGTAGCACAGTGGTTAAGAGCTCGGTTGCTAACCAAAAGACCAGCTGTTTGAATCTATCAGATGCTCCTTGGAAATCCTATGACGCAGTTCTACCCTGTCCTGTAGGGTCTCTATGAGTTGGAATCACTTGATGGCAATGGGTTTCATAACAACAATATTTTAAAAATAAAAAAAGGTACATAATTGTTTTGTCTTTTATAGAACAAATAATGATACGACAAGGTAATAATTGTTCCAGCTGATATCCTTCACATTTGTATTACAAATAAATAACTCTCTGTGCGCCTCTGTCCCTGTGTGAGTTTTTCTTTCTGTAACTCTGTCTTCGCATCTCTGTTTCTGTCTTTCCCTCTGGCTTTCTCTGTCCACACACACCCACACCCACGCGCACATACCCCTGTTGATTAAAAAAAAAAAATCATTTTACAGTTTAGTAGTATCTACACTGTATTTTTGATCAGTATTTTTCATTTTTTGATAATATTAGATTTATGTCTACAATTAAAATTTTTTTATTAGTAATTTTCACCAGCTTTTTAAAGTCAATGGCACTTTAATTCTGGAAGTCTAAGTTGAAATGACTTTTGACATATGTGCTCAATATAGTTTGGGACCCACTGGTTCCCCCCACAATGGCAACTGCCCATCACCCACATACAATTTCATTTAAGACAAAATAGCAGCTCCAGCAGCAAATAAGTGCAGTCTTCTCCTTTGTAAGTTGTAATTGAGGTTATGGCACGGCATATTGCCTGTGGCAGAATTTATTACCAAGAAATGGAGACCATGATTTGAAACTGGCTGCAGTGTAAGCAAAATAAATTAATTATTAGCAGCACAGAACTGAAGGAAAATACAGGGTTTCTTGAAGTGAAATATATTGATGTTTTTAAAAAGAGGACACAGCAAGGATGTTATTGATGAATCAACTTGTCTTTCCCAGTGTTCCTGCATTTTGGAATTTTTATACGCAGCATGATGACTATTTATTGATTAAGTCAAACTTTGATCAGAGTGTCATAGAAAATATTTTCTAGTATATTTTTTCTTCATTAATTTGAGATTAGCATAATTTAATATATGACTCAGCATCACTTGTATGGTAAGTGGTTACTTAATGGTGTGACTGAGTTAGCTATAATATCATTCTTTAGTAGAAAGGAGTTTTTTCTTAGCCAGGGATGGCTTAAAGGAGGAAAAATAAGGCTCTTTTTGGAAAGTTTATGAATGTATATAATTTCTTATCATAAATTATGAACTTTATTATACATAACTTTTGTAGGTAATTGTTTAGAAAAATTTAATCTCAGTGGTAGCAAACTCCGTAGTTTATTTGTCCTTTTTTCCTTTATCAACACTTTTACTGAGAATTATTTCATAAACCAGGAATAAGGAAATTCAGTGAGAAGGTAGGAGAGGGAATTTAGCTCAACCTTATCATTTCAATTCTTTTATTTCAACTTATAAAGGAGAAGTTATGTGTAAAGTTAGATATAGATATATTTACATGCCTGTGTATAAATAAGTTTATGATTATGAATTAAACACTGGATTATGATTATGAATTATATACTGGATATTATTTTATTATAGTAGGGTATTAATTCTTATACTCATGTGTAAACCAAACCAAACCCATTGCCATTGAGTTGATTCCTACTCGTAGCAACCCCATGGGACCGAGGAGAAATGCCGCATATAGTTTCCAACGAGCAGCTGGTAGAATCTAACTGCAGACCTACTTTTTGGTTAGGAGTCGTATCTCTTAGCCACTATGCCACCAGGGTTTCCTATTAATCTGTAGGCATTTATAATTAATAATGCAACTGAATGTTCGGGAGATAAAAATTATAGAACATGGTTATAACCAAATTTAATAAAAATGGAAATGTTTGGGTAGCTTTCCATTTCACTTAAATTTCATTTAATTGATATTGACTTCATTTCTAGATGTTCACTTTTAATTTGAAAAGCATGTCATAGCTAGCTGCCATCACGTCGTCCCCCCACTCATGGTGACCTCATGCACAACTGAATGAAACACTGCCCAGTCCTGCCAACCCCAGATCTCTTGTGGACCGGAAAGTGTGGTTTCCATTGGTTGATTTAGATTGTCAGGCAATTTTTCCTAGTCCGTCTTAGTCTGGAGGTTCCACTGAAACTTATTCAGCATTATAGAAACATCCAAGCCACTACTGACAGACAAGTGGTGGTTGTGTAGGAGGTGCATTGGCTGAGAGCCAAACTTGGGTACCCCGCATAAAAGGTGCGAATTCTACCACTGAACCACCGTTGTCCTCTCTGAAAAGCCTACATGCTCATTAATAATGGGACCTTCAGAGGGAAAAAATGAAAGTGACCCTTGATTTCACCATTCGAAAAAAATATGTATATTTTGGGAAATCTGTTTTCAGTTTCTAGGAATAGGTAGATATTTGTTTGTTTGCTTTTATTTTTTGTATTGATTTCATATAATCCTAAAAAAAATTGTCTGCATTTAAGCTTTGTCTAGATTCTTTTATGAAAGGATTTTCTGGTTCCATGAGAGAGTTGCCAGGAGTTGTGCGTATCTACCTTCCTTTATTGCAGAAGATCTGAGCAGATGACTTTCTCAGCAGCCAGCCAGATGGAATGTAGGGCCCAGGGGCACTGCAGGCAACCTGCCTCCTTTACACAAAAAACAGCAACAGCATACAAACAAAAAACAAACCCGTTTCCATCCAGCCAATTCCAACTCATAGTGACCCTATAAGACAGAGTAGAATTGCCCTATAGGGTTCCCAAGGAGCTCCTGATGGATTCAAACTGCCGACCTTTTGGTTCTCAGCCGAATTCTTAACCACTATGCCACCAGGGTTTCCAGCAACAGTGTAGGTCCATGGAAAATTCTGTAGTGCCTAGGTAATGAATCAACCTTCTAGGAAGAGGAGACACCTGGCAAATCTCCAGAGTTTAAGAAGCTTTTGTCTAGGGCAGCTCTGCCAAACTGAGATGGGGTCTTCTTGTAGCACTCCTTACCCCCACCTGTAATTTAGATATTTTGAACCAGTCAACACCATGAAATTACTATCAACAATACACACCCCCAGAAAAGCCTCTTCTGACATGGATATCAGCAGTGATAGATTATGTCCATTTTAATCTTTCCCACTTTCCTTTCCAGTTGTTTTCTAAAGTTTGCAGTACTTGGCAGGATGTGAAGAGAGAGATGAGGAGGAAAGCAGAAGTGTGTGAGTGTGAGTGTCGATGATGGGTGGCAAGGAGGTAAATTCTGGGGCCTCAAATGTGATCGCCTACACAGAAAACCTCAGTCCTTAAGTGATGTCTATGGAGCTCTAAACAGAAGAGTTTCAGAGGACCTCTGGACCTCTCGAAATGTTAACCTAAATTTTGTGTACATGTGTATATGCCTTTTCAGGGGAGAAGGATCCATTAACTTCTATAAGTTCTCAAAAGAAAATATGAAGTGTCCTGAAAAACATCGCACTTACTGTAAATTAACGGTTGCCCAATGTTTTAGTTCCTGGACTTTGTACTTCTTTCAAGAAAAAAAAAAAAACAACAACAGTTTTTCAACCTACTTTCAGGCAGTCAGGGCATGTAGGGGCCATGAGCTATACTTTTGACTATCTCAACTGGTCTTATCATTAGTGAACATTCCTCCTAGATTCTGGCAATGACTTGACTACTGTTATCATTTTCAATTTCACTTATTTTCTATTTTAACCCTTATTTTTTCCTAGATTTTGTATTTAAGAGTAGGAAAAGACAGTTCCATAGGCTACCAACAAGGCACCATATTAAAAGTAGTCTTTCTCTTTACATTAAATATTGGTCACTTGACCAATATGATCTTTCTTCTGACATGGTGTGAATTACATGATTTTCAGAACCATTACTGAGACCTAAAATACCAAATAAAAGAGAAATCCTAAGTCTGTAAGGTAATAGAACTTCTTGTTTAATCACATATATTAAGTAGCATATATTTATAAAAACTCATGGCGACCCTCTAGGACAGAGTAGAACCGCCCCATAAAGTTTCCAAGGAGCGCCTGGCGGATTTGATATAATAGGCGTATATTGTATTGCTTCCTCTCTCTGCTAGCACTGGTTCTTTTCAGTTCTTTAATAACTGCCAATTTAGTGGAAACAATGTGTTATCATTATTTCATATCATCATATAATTTGTTGGGGCTTGGTCTGTGCCAAGAAAATTGCTTAAAGCTTTATATATATTGACCAAACTCACATAAAAATTCAGTGAGGCACTAAGAGATTAAGTAATTTGCCGAAGGTGACAAAGCTAAGAAGTAGCAGATTCAGGATTCAAACCTAGGTCTCTCTGACTTTAAACCCTGTGCTGTTAACCACCGAGCTATGATATCAACCATAGTGATGAGCAATGCCTGCTGTTTTTCACACTTTTAAGTACCATGCATCTAACAAGAATCAACTTCTGAGTATGCCCTTTTTTTCCCCTTTTGGGGCTTTAGATGCATTGATTTACCCAACAAAAAGCATACCCTTTTTTTTTTTTAGCAATCCAGTTCACTAGGTCAGAATTTCAGGTTGTCTCCTTGTTTAGGTTTTCATGGATACTCAAGTCCAAGGGTTACTTACCGCTTTCTCTGTGTGTGACCTCAGGCACACAATCTGACTTCTCTATGTTTCAGTTTCCTCATGCCTAAAGCAGGGTCATTATGAGTATTCTATGAGTTTGTATAAATAAAACATTAAAAATAGTACCTGACACAGAGTAAGAACTGAATAAAAGATAGCTGTTAGTCTTAGCTATAACTCAAGTAGATAGTCTTACTTACTAAGGGCATTGTTGTGGATTGAATTGTGTCCCCCCAAAAAGATGTGTTGTAAGTCCTAACCTCTATGCCTGTGGTTATAATCCCATTTGGAAATGGGTTGTCTTTATTATGTTAATGAAGCAGAATTAGAGTAGGGTTTTTATATCTTTGGAAAGTTTTTTTTTTTAATTGTACTTTAGATGAAGGTTTACAGAGCAAACTAGCTTCTTATTAATCAATAAATACACATATTGTTTTGTGACATTGGTTGCCAACCACATGACATGTCAACATTACCCTTCTCAACCTTAGGTTCCCCATCACCAGCTTTCCTGTCCCCTCTTGCTTTCTCATCCTTGCCCTGGGCTGATGCACCTATTTAGTCTCGTTTTGTTTTATGGGACTGTCTAATCTTTGGCTGAAGGGCAAACCTCATGATGTAGGGTGTATCTTGAGTCAATCTCTTTTGAGATATAAAAGAAATTAAACACAAGCTAGCAAGAAGACATGGTGGAAAAGAGATGCCAAGCTACATGAAGATCACCCAGGAGCAGAAACTGAAGAGACAAGGACCTTCCTCCAGAGCCGCCAGAGAGAGAAAGATTTCCCCTAGAGCTGGCACCCTGAATTTGGACTTCTAGCTTCCTAATAAATTTCTGTTTGTTAAAGCCATCCTCTTGTGGTATTTCTGTTATAGCAGCACTAGATAATTAAGACAGATATCTAGTATGCCTTTGCATATATATGGGCATAAAAACAATAATAATTCATTCCAAATGATATAGCGTGCCTGAGTCTAACCTTTCCCCACCTTTATCCTTCCATATTCCTTTAGCATCAGCAACTTTGCAACACCCCTTTTGGCAGACTTACCTTTAAACAACAGAGTGATGAGGTTGCCAGATGAGCCCAGAAAGATGAGCATCGACACAGAGTGTGTTCCAGAACAATGCTATTCCACATCTCTCCAGAACAGTCACCAAGGGTAGCAAGTCTCTTACTTCCCACTGAATAATCCAAAATTTTGTCTGAGGACTTTGCATCTCTCACTACCTGTTTCTGAATGGACATTCTCATCCCTGGTAGCAACTAGAAGCTACATATGAGGAGGGTTAAGAGATAGCAGCCTTATAGCTTTTCATTGTTTGGCAATGGTAAATAGATACAATATTTTGCAAAATAAAATTGATTTTATAACCATGGAAATCAGTTATGAAGGAGAATTAGCAGACATTATACATTTGTAATAAAACATTCTACTGCCTGATGTATACATGCATGATAAATCATATCTTGCAGCTAGTAAAAAATTAATGTTTTGAATGAGAGATATAAATAAAAGCCATAAGTAGAGGGATGTGTGTACCCTAAAACAATACGACATTTTGAGATATAGTATCTTCTAACCAGGATTATGTTATTGTGGCCATCATTCCTTCAATCAACCAGCTGAGGAATGCTTATCACATTCCAGGTACATGGATATTTGCTGGGGCAACAAAGATGACTAAATCATTGTTCCCTTGTCCGTAAAGTGTTGGTTAAAGGAGACATGTAATTGAAGAAATAATTGCAGAACATTGCATTGAATATGAAGATAAAGACAGCAAAAGATTGCTGAGAGCACAGAAGAGGATCTTATCAGCTCCAGGACTCTGGGAAGAATCATAGAAGGGACATGCGTTGAACATTTGTTGAATCAGTGAATAAATTAGTGGCATCACAGAAGCAGCTGCAAGTAACCAGTGTGTTAAATGCGGTGTCCTGAGACGGCCTTGGATCTGGCAGAGAAGATGGAAGGTTCGGTAGAGTAGCCAGGACAGATTCCGTTCTGCAGAGGGCTATGCCTTGAGGGGAAACCCTGGAGGCGTAGTGGTTGAATGCTATGGCTGATAACCAAGAAGTCAACAGTTTGAATCCGCCAGGCGCTCCTTGGAAACTCTATGCGGCAGTTCTACTCTGTCCTATAGGGTCGCTATGAGTCGGATTCGACTTGATGGCAGTGGGTTTGGTTTTGGGATGCCTTGAGGTGAGAGGGCAGGCTTTATGGCTTTTATTTGTCCCTCAAAAAATGACTAACGTATTTTAAATAATCACCTAAATGTAAGCTGCATGCTATTATTTCCCAGAAAAGTGTACTTTACTGTGGAAAGTTGTGCCTAGGACATGTTTCTACATATGATATATTATTTTAAATTAAAAACAGGGGTATGAACTTTAAAGAAAACCAATAGTGAATCTTTTGGCAAGTAAAAAAAAAATAAACTATTTTAAACTTATAAGTAGTTGCTTTTGGATTTAGGATTTTACATGTCTGCTTTTATAAAGAGAATTTGTATATCTGGTTTCATAAGTTTCCAAATGACATTCCAGTTTTTATAGATTTAATATTCATCATAACAGAATTGGGGCCCTGGTGACACAGCGGTTAAGTGTTTGGCTGCTAACCAAAGAGTCAGCAGTTTGAATCCACCACCCGCTCCTTGGGAACTCTATGGGACAGTTCTACTCTGTCCTATAGAGTAGCTATGAGTCAGAATCGACTTGACAGCAATATGTTTGGGTTTTTTTTTAGTTTATAACAGAATTGATCACTACATCTGTCCACTGAAGTCATTTCTGTGTGCATGCTTACCTCTCGTTAACTAAAATCCCTCTGTAGTAACTCAAAGGTAAAACTGGTGTGTGAGCATTAGAGGTGACTTTCAGTTGGTAAATCTTATAACTAAGCCCTAAGCTAATTTCTCTTTGAATAAGCTTCCCTCTCCAATATAGGTTAGTATTTAATCACAAATTAATAACGGCAATAATATTTAAGATATTAACATTAATTTAGTCTCTGGAGCTTAGCAGCTACAGCTGCTAAGCAAAAGGTGGACAATTTGAATCCACCAGCTGCTTCTTGGAAACCCTATAGGGTAGTTCTACTCTGTCTTACAGGGTCACTACAAGTTGGAATCGACTCAGCAGCAACAGGTTTGGTTTGGTGGTTTTGATACTATGTGCTAAACAATGCTGTCAACTCTTCACAGACATGATTTCATTTCACTCTTACAGTTGTCAATCTCAAACTATTTTTTAAAGTGTCAGTTACCATATTCGTCATTTTTTCTTAAAAGTTGGTATTTTTATATTCTACTTGACCCTTAATAGCTAATTGCTGCACTTAAATTGGAGCATTTAGCTGGTGATTTTGTTCTCAAGAAACCCAATTCTTAGCACCACCAAGTGTTCCCTTTAATATAAATTTTTTGCTTCCAATTGCAGTGGAACCCTGCCCTAATTCTTTAGCTCATGAAGATAGACCTGGATTATGTCAAATACTTTCCCTGTAACCTTGCCCTTCCTTATTTTTTCTTCTTGCTTTTCTCCCTTCTACATCAAAGTTCTTTAGTATCACCCTGTTTTGATGCTGTTGACTTAAATCTCTTTGCTGATGCATATAGTCATACTTCATTTTGTTTTAGAACAAATATCCTTATTGGGGATATATAATAATGGTAGTGCAGGTTTTATAGGATCTTTATCTTTTCCTGAACACTTTCATAATTATTAGGAGTCTTGCATTTAAATGCTGTCAAAAAAGAAGTACATTAAGATGAATTTTTTTGCCCAAATATAAAGACCTAGCCAAGTCCAAATCCAGAGCTTTTGATGAACAGGCTGTCCTTTCCCTTATTTTAATCTTTCTTTCTTTTCTCCACATTAAATATCAATATCATAACATTTGTAGTAGAGAAAGTCTCAATACACAAAGGGAGACAGGGACAAGACCAGAATGCCTGACATTTCCACTTCTATTCAATATTATACTAGAGATTTCAATATTATACTAGAGATTTTAGCCAATGCAATAACATACCCCCTACACACACACACACACACACACACACAAAAGAGCAAAATTATCATTATTTCTAAATTATTATCTACCTAGAAAATCTAATAAACTCATCTAAATAAACCTATTACAATTAATAAAAGAATTTATTAAGGTGTCCATAGTCAAGCTCTCCTTTGCCAAGGGGATAGTGTGATTAGGCTTTATTTTGGTAGTAAAACACTGGTGACTGTCAGTAGAATTTACCAGAGCATAAAGAGACTCCTGAGGAGGTTATTGAAATGGCTGAAAGGTGATGAGGGCCTGAGTAGACAGAAGGGATAAATCAAGAAAACTTTCTGGTTTGAACTGATTAGAACATGATAGTATATTGGATAAGCTATCGGAGTAGGCAGGCAAAAAGGCATCAGTTATAACTTTGCCCCAGGAGAAGGTGACATTAATATCTAGGTTTGGGAATTCAGGAGCAGGCTTTGGTTTTATAGGAAGGTGTCTTCAACTTGGTTCTGTAGAGGAGCAAATCAGTGAAGTGTGTACACATAGACATTTATCTCCAGGAAATGGCTCATGAGGTTATACAGGCTGGCAAGTCCCAAATTAGTGGTCAAGCACCAGGCTGGCAGCTTCTCCAGACTCATGTAGCTGCAGGGCCTGATGAACCTAAGATCTGCTGGTCAGATGGCAGGCTTCTTGCTCAAGTCCCAAGATCCACAGGTCAGATGATGACGAGCTGTATGCAAGATCCAGAGCAACCTTTGCCAGAACATCTATAGAGATCTCTATCTATAGTTATCTATCTATCTGTCTGTCTGTCTATGTATCATCTATCAATCTATCTATACACACACTTATATATATACATATATATCTAAAATATGCATGCCACACCCCTGAGGAAAATATCCTTACAACTGATTGGCTGATCACATCAGATCGCATCAGGGAGGATGACTACATCATTACATAACTGCCAAACCACCAAGAATCATGGCCCAGCCAAGCTGACACACAACTTTAACCATCATAATCCACCCCTTGTCAGCTTGGTACCTGTATACAACTCCTTAAAGCATACACAATCTCTAAATAAAGACAATTACAAAGTCATACTTGAGCCTAACATGATATAACTAACATGCATACAACTAAAATTGCACTAGCCCTGTTCACATTTTATATTCTATAAGTGAAAAAAAACAAAAGTATTTGATGCACATATATAAGAAGAAATACTCATAACAATTACAGTCCTCATTTCTACAACTGATCACATGGTCATAACTGGTGTTTAGAACTACCTTCTTTCACCACCCACTCTGTATTCACTTTACCCTCAGCAAGCGCTTCAGTTTTCATGGTTCTTTACCTGATGGGATGACCCAAATCTTCATTTAAGAAGGACCTGAGCAATTAGTAGTCATGTTGGAATTGGGTTTCTGTAGCTTTCAATTGACTTTACTCACGGGGCATGGTAGTTCTAGGGGATGGCCTAAGGGATCTCCTGTATTCCAGGTATACTCTTCTTTACCTCCGTTACATAATATCAGGCCAATTACCCCTTGGTTTTCAGGATCAATCACACCAGCAGACATGGTAACTCCCTTTGCCTGTTGATCCACAGACATGAGCAGCCTAAAGTAGCCAGGTGGCATTCTTAACTTCCAGTTCAATGGAATCAGTGTTGTGTCTCCAGGTGGGAACATTCTCCTTGGAACTGAGACCACTGGACCTGCAGAACACAGAGTCACAGGGACGAGAAGCAAAAATTTTGCTGGAGGGTCACTAGAAGTAATAGTCAGTGGTACCACTCTCATTTCCACCCCTTGATTCCTAGAACTGTGAATTCTGGCTATGCGAGAAATAGCAGCATATACTGGCTGCTGGCTTAGAGCATATACACCCTTTGGAAGACATTGTTCCAACCCCGCAAAGTATTGTGAAGTAGCAGGTACCATAACTGTGTCTTTAGGAGGTCATTCCATTGTTCTGTCAAACCAACCGCTTCAGGATGATGGGAACATGTAAGACCAGTGAATTCTACAAACACAGACCCATTGCTGCACCTCATTTGCAGTGATGTGAACCCCTTGATCCAAGGCAATGCTGTGTAGGATACCATGACAGTAAGGTATTACTGTCAGATGAAATTTTGGCAGAAGCATTGAATGCAGAGAAGACAAAGTGTCTACCCAGTAAGAAAGAAACACTGTCCTTTCCTTGATGGAAGCAGTACAATGTAATCAACCTGCCACCAAGTTGCTGGCTGATTACCTCAAGGAATGGTGTCATATTGGGGATGTAGTGTTGGTCTCTGCTGCTGGTGAATTGGGCACTCAGCAGTGGCTGTAGCCAAGTTGGCCTTGATGAGTTGAAGTCCATGTTACTGAGACCATGAATAACCTCCCTCCCTGCCACCAAGGCCACTTTGTTCAGGAGCCCATTAGGCAATGACAGAAGTGACTGTAGAAAGAGGATGACTGCATTCCACAGAATGTGTCATCCTATCCACTTGATTGTTAAAACCCTCCTCTGCTGAGATCACTCTTTGGTGAGAATTCACATGAGACACACATATTTTCACTTCTTTGGCCCATTCAGAGAGGCCTATCCACATACCTTTTCCCCGTAGCTCCTTGTTACCAATTTTCCAATCAGGTTCCTTTCAAGTCCTTCACCATCCAGCCAAATCATTGACCACAACTAATAAATATCAGTATACAATCGCACATCTGCCCATTTCTCCTTCCAAGAAAAGTGAACAGCCAGGTACACTGCTCAAAGTTCTGCCAATTGGGAGGATTTCCCTTCATTACTATCTGTCAGGGAGGTCCAAGAAAGGCACTCTTGTGCTGCTGCTGTCCATTTTCAAGTGGTGCCTACCTACCATACAGAACCATCTGTAAACCAGGCATGAGTTTTCTCTTCCTTGGTCAACTGATCATATTTCTCATGAGGCCATAGGTACAGACTGGCAGAGGGAAGTTAATGTGACAGGAGTAGAGACCGTGGTCATTTGGGCCAATTCTGCATGCAACTTACTTCCTCCTTGAGATCCTGCTTAGGCCCAATCTCATATATACCACTTCCATTTAATGATGGAGTGCTACTGTGCATGTCTGACTTTATGACTCTGTGGGTCAAACAACACACATTCGTGATGGGCAGCGCAGGCTGCATGGTGACTCGATGGCCCATGGTTAAGTGAGCAGTCTCTACTAAGGGCCAGTAACAAGCCAAAAACTGTTACTCATAAGGAGAATAGTTATTATCAGAGGACGGTGTGGCTTTGCTTCAAAATCTTAAGGGTCTGTGCTGTGATTCAAAAATAGGGGGCTTCCAAGACTCCAAACAGCATCTCTATCTGCCACTGACACTTCAGGCACCATTGGATTGCTGGATCATATACACCCAGTGGCAGAGCCACATACATGGCAGCCTGAACCTATTGCAGAGCCTTCTCTTCATCTGAGTCTCACTCAAAATTAGCAGCTTTTTGAGTCACTTGATAAATAGGACAGAGTAGCGCACCAAAATAAGGGATATGTTGCCTCCAAAATCAAAAGAAGGAAGTCCTGTCTTAGTCATGTAGTGCTGCTATAACAGAAATACCACAAGTGGATAGGTTCAATGAAGAGAAATTTATTCTCTCATAGTCTAATGGGCTAGAAGTCCAAATTCAGGGTGTCGTTTCCACGGGAAGGCTTTCTCTGTCCGCTCTGGAGGAAAGTCCTTGTCATCAATCTTCCTCTGGACTCGCAGCTTCTCCATGCAGGAACCCCAGGTCCAAAGGATACACTCTGTTTCTGGTACTGCTTTCTTGTTGGTATGAGGTCCCTCCTTATCTTCTCGCTTCCCTTTCCTTTTATCTCTTGTAAAATACAATCCCACCCTAATCTTCTTTAACATAAAATTACAATCCCAAAATGGAGGACAACCGCACAATACTGGGAACCATGGCCCAGCCAAATTGATACACGCATTTTTTGGGGGACATAATTCAACCCATGACAGGCCCACTAGGGATTGTGCCTCCTCTTTAGTTGTAGGAGGGGCCAGATGTAGCGACTTATCCTTCACTTTACAAGGAATATCTTGACATGCACCACACTACCGGATTCCTAGAAATGTCACTGAAGTGGAAGGCAGCTGAATTTTTGTTGGACTAATTTCTGACCCTGTAGTATGCAAATGTTTTACCAATAAGTCCAGAATAATTGATGCTTATTCCTTACTAGGTCCAATTATCATGCCATCAATGTAATAGACCAGTGTCTTATGGAAAAGAAAGACAATCAAAGTCCCTGTGAAATAACTTATGCCATAAGTCTGGAAAGTTGATATACTTCTGAAGTAGGACAGTGAAGGTATATTGGTGTTCTTTTATAGTATAGCATACCTCCTCCTGGTTTACACTTTGTACTTCACCTTTTGGGCTTGCTGGGACTTAAGTCTAGTGATAGGATTGGAAGCAAAAATAGATGGTGGGGGTGGGTCCTGGAAACATTCAGCAATGTCTTGTAAGGGATATTGGTTTTACTGAGGAGGTTGGCTTAGCAGACAAAAATGGAGTAATCTCTTAAGATGGAAGTAAGAGGGCTGGTTCTGTTGGCAGGAGACATTTAATGGAATTTAAGGGCTCTGTGCCCCCAGCTTTCTGATTATCTGCCCGGATGTTCCTATCCCAAGTTTAAGGATCCTATTTTTCCCAATCGATGCCTTCACTTTAACTTCAGATACAATCTGAGGTTGGGAATTCAGTTGGCATTATAATTGAGCCACTCTTACAATAAGATTCTGGCTTTGTTTTTTGGCAATATCGGCTCTGTTTCTACAAGAAATAGCCTTTTTTTCAGGGCACAATTGGCAATTTTGAGGTCTTTTATGAAACACTTGAGCTGAGATTTTGCAGCCCTGAGCTCATCTCTTTCTTTCATTACTTTGTCTAACAAAAATAGGACCAATCAACCAGCTTTCCTATATTTCTCATTCTGACAAAACTGTAGAAAAATATCAAACATATGATCATGCAAAGCCTTGCTTCTCAACAATACTTCTCTATAGGTGATGCTATTTTGCATATTAATATTGCCCCTTCACAATCTTATACTACTGGAGGCAGAGTCATCAGCGTCTTTAAGACTAGTCAAAGTTGAGAATCAATTTAGAAAATTAATCCTTATGATTTCGTTTCTGTAGAACAATTCTTGGTACCAAATGTCTTACAATCAGTTCTCTAGTGGAGCAAAACCAGTGAAGTATATGTGTGTGTGTGTATATACGTATGTACATACATGCTTACATAAAGAAAGAGAGAGAGAGAGATTTACCTTACAGATAATCACATGCTTGTACAGGCTGGCAAGTCCCAAGTCTGTGGTCAGGCATCAGGCTGGAGGCTTCTCCTAACTCACAGAGCTGCAGGGGCTGATGAAACCAGCAGATAAGACAGCAGGCCACTGGCTCACAGGCTGCAGAGTCTGATGAATCCCAAGATCAGCAGGTAAGATGGCAGGCTGCTGGCTCACAGGCTGTGGAGGCTGATGGATCCCAAGATTGGCAGGTAATCTGGCAGGCTGCTGGCTCAAGTCCCAAGAATCAGAGGTTAGATGATGATGAGCTGGAAGCAGGGTCCAGAGTAAGCAAGAGAGTTTTGCCAGAGCATCAGTATATATTGGATGGGGGCCACACCCCTGAGGAAACTCCCTTTAAACTATTTGGTGATCACATCAGATCATATCATGGAGGGAAACTACATCATTACATAGTTGCCAAATTGCATCTTTATATAACTGCCAAATCACTGAGAATCATGACCCAGCCAAGTTGACCCACAACTTTAACCATCATACAGGGTATCTCCATCTTGGATGTACATTGGGATCACCTGGGGGAACTTTTAAAGCCCTGATATCTGGGTCTTATTCCCAGAGATTATGGTTTATTTGGTTAGGTTTGGCTTGGGCATGTAATTTTTTAAATCTCCCCAGGTGATTTTAATGTACCAATAAGGGTAAGAATTATTGTTCTAAGTGAGAATTGGTAAACTTTTTCTGCAAAGAGCCGGATAATAAATATTTAGGCCTTATAGGTCATATGTTCTCTGTGAAAACTAGTCAATTCTATGATTGTAGCACAAAAGCAGCCAGAAACTAAATGTGAACAAATGAGCGTCTCTGGACTCCGGCACAGCTTTGTTTTCAAAAACAGTCTTTGGCTGGGTTTGGTCTGTGAGTTACAGTTTGTCGACTCTTGTTCTAGAGGGAACACGGGAACTACTTTGGTCTTGATGAGTTTGAAGAACTAATATGACAATTGTGTGAGGACATCCAAAGGCAGCTGGAAGTGAAGATCTGGAGGTAGAGGGAACTTGTGACTTGGTATGTGCACTTGAGAGTCTTCCACACTGAGATGATGGCAGGAATTTAAGAGGGAGTTGGCTTGCTCAGCAAGAATTCAAGGAGGAAAAAAAGTCACGAACTGAACTAAGAGGAATGTCTGCACCACAATTTTTCTTTGGACAACAAACTCTCCACTCACTCTCAGTCCATGTGATCATTTGAATGAAGAAAACCGAGGCAAGAAACCCTTTGGAGTGTTATATATCCCTAAATATATATATATGATAGATACTTGACAACATTGCTTGAGGGCCTTTATCTGATGGTACCTAAAGCCAGATCAACGATTGCATTTCTTAGTTACATGAGCCAGTATATATTCTTTCTTGCTGTAACACTTGAGTTGAACTCCTGTCTTGTTCAAATAAAATCTCCTTATTAATAGGGTTTAGAACCCAGATTAAACAGTGTTGAGTTGATAATAGAACAAACAATAAACTTAGTTTATTACTTTTTCCAAAAATTTGATATTGAATGTAGAGAAAGATAAAATGGAGGGTTTATTGGGTAAGGGATGGAAGGAGCGTGTGTCAAAAAGAGGAACTCAATAGATTAGGGCTTTGAAATGAAGAAGAAACAGAGAATATCTTCTGGTACAAGTTCCTAGAAATGGAACCCAGAGTAGCTCATTGTGCCTGTTTCCCTGTTTTCTCTATTTTCCCAAATATCTGCATTTTTCCTTTTGATTTCATACCAGCAAAAATGTTGCTTAAGATATCAATAATTCATAACACTTTAAGAATGAGTTAGATTAGGATGCCTAATAAAAAGCAAAGGTCAGATGCATGAAAGTAGCAGGCATTTAAGAAGTTAAATTACAGAAGGCCTTTGAAAGTTTTTGGAAGATTATGTGTTCCTTACTATCGTACAAAATTGGTTTATATCTCTGTATTGCATGTGTATTGTCGTTGTTAGATGCCGTAAAGTCGGTTCTGTACATAGTGACCCCACGTACAACAGATGAAACGCTGCTCAGCCCTGAGGTGTCCTCAGGATCGTTGTTATGCTTGAAACTATTGTTGCAGCCACTATGTCAATCCATCTCATCGAGGGTCTCCCTCTTTTTCTCTGACCCTCTACTCTATCAAGCATGATGTCCTTCTCTAGGGACTGGTCCCTCCTGAGAACATGTCCAAAGTATGTCAGACGCAGTCTTGCCATTCTGGCTTCTAAGGAGAATTCTGACTATACTTCATCATGTATATTAATATATTACATTTTTTCAACTTTTAAAATAGAACAGAGCTACATTCATATATCTTCACATATGGATGCATGATAGATATACATATATAAACTATTTTTAAAGATCTGTCTAAATATTTCTTTTTTATTTAACACTAATTAGGAATAGAAAATTATGATATGATTCAGCAAAGAAAGAGATTGAAGTGCTTTTCTTTATTGAATATGTTCTGACAAAATGATCGGACAAATTGGATGATGAAACTAAACTGTATTACACAAGGTGCTGGCCTTAAAACTTTCATTGTATTACGTCTTCTGATGAGATACAATTGCATTTGAGTTGTGTAAAATGATAAAAAATGAATAATTTCAGTATGCAAAGTGAAAGATACTGCATTGTTGTTGTTGTTGTTAGGTGCTGTCAAGTTGGTGCCGACTCATAGCAACCCCATGTAAAACAGAACGAACCACTGCCCAGTCCTGCGCCATCCTCACAACAAAGTTGTTGTGCTGGAGCCCATTCTTGTAGCCATTGTGTCAATCCATCTCTTGAGGATCTTCCTCTTCTTCACTGACCCTCTACTTTACCAAGCACAATGTCCTTTTCCAGGGATTGATCCCTCCTGATAACATGTCTAAAGTATGTGAGACATAGTCTTGCCATCTTTCCTTCTAAGAAGCATTCTGGTTATACTTCTTCCAAGACAGATTTGTTTATTCTTTGGCAGTTCATGGTGTATTCAATATTCTTTGCCAACACCATAATTCAAAGACATCAATTCTTCTTTGGTCATTCTTATTCATGGTTCACATGCATACAAGGTGATTGAAAACACCACGGCTTGGGTCAAGTGCACCTTACTCCTCAAGGTGACATCTTTGCTTTTCAACACTTTAAAGAGGTCTTTTGCAGCAGATTTGCCCAACGCGATGCATCCTTTGATTTCTTGACTGCTGCTTCCATGGGCGTTGATTATGGATCCAAGTAAAATGAAATCCTTGACAATCTCAATCTTTTCTCCCTTTATGATGATGTTGCTCATTGGTCCAATTGTGAGGATTTTTATTTTCTTTATGTTGTGGTGTAAACCATACTGAAGGCTGTGGTCTTTGATCTTCCTCAGTAAGTGTTTCAAGTCCTCTTCAGTTTCGGCAAGCAAGATCGTATCCTTTGCATATCACAGGTTGTCAACGAGTATTCCTCCAATACTGATGCCCCATTCTTCTTCATATAATCTAGTTTCTTGGATTATTTACTCGGCATACAGATTGAATAAGTATGGTGAAATGATATAACCCTGACACACACCTTTTCTGATTTTAAACCACTCAGTATCCCCTTGTTCTATTTGAACAACTGCCTCTTGATACATTAGTTACGTGGAATAAAAAGAAACCTATTTACGTAACTAATATTTTTTTTAAGACATAAAATATGTTGTTGTTATTAGGTGCCATTGAGTCGATTCCAACCGATAACAACCCCATGTGACAGAATAAAGCTGCCCAGTAGGGTTTTCTTGGTTGTAATCTTTACAGAAGCAGATTGCTAGGTCTTTCTCCTGTGGAGCAGCTGGTTGGGTTTGAACTGCTAACCTTTTGGTTAGCAGCTGAGCGCTTATATACTGACATTTCATAAGAACATGCCTAACTGAACTATATGATTTCCAAAATATTATTTAAGGGCAAATTGGCTCTTCATAAGCCTTTTAATTTTAAACTGCTGATGATTTACAGTTTTTCCTTTCATCCCCTTGTTTTGAAGACTTGGTATGAGAGTGCTAATTAATGTTAGAATTCTTAACTGATATACTTGTTGCTAAGCAAATAGAACCAACAGAGCATTTAATTTTGAAACTTCACTCGTTTTTTTTTTTTTTTCTTTGAGTGATATCACATTTGAAATCATACTTGAAAGAACATTTCATGGCAGGGAGCCAGTTTTCTCATTAAAAACATACTGCACATGACGGATTCACTAGTTTATTTCTGCAGTGCTCACTGCTCCTGTGGCGCATACGTGTCTACTGTTGACAAATGCATATAAAGGATGTACACACTAAGTTTTCTTAGTCAAATGAGAGTCTAAAATTAGCAAAGCTATAAAGCATAGCAAACCAATAACCAAACCTGTTACCATCAAGTTGATTCCAGCTCATAAAGACCCTATAGTACTGAGTACAACTGCCCCGTAGGGTTTCCAAGGAGTGGCTGGTGGACTCGAACTGCCAGCCTTTTGATTAGTAGCACTAGCTCTTAACCATTGCACCACCAGAATTCCCATATAAGCCATAGATGTCAATGAAATTTTTATTAAGAAATGTACATGTTGGCAACCTGACAGAGTATCTTGGCTCTCTTAGTTAGACTGCATGTTAAGTTCTGTATTCTTTACATATACTTTTTGTTTTAATTTGTGTTTCCCCAAAAGCAGACTCCATGCTAAGGATTCACTGAGAGTAGTTTATTTAGGAGGTTCTCAAAACAGTGATAGGAGAAAGGGGAAATGAGACAGAAAAGGAGAGACAATTGGGAGGATTCTTGGAAATGATTTAAAATCATGTCTCAGAGTTATTCCACCCAAGGGGTGAGGGAGCTCAGATATTTATGTACCAACTCCCATCAGTCATTGACTGAGGGCCACAGGCTTTGGAGGAGATGTAATTTCCTTGTCACTTCTTGCCTGATATACAAATAGGCTGAGTAACATTCAAAGCTGCAGAGAAAGCCCTGAGCCAAAGAGATCTAGATATGGAGCACACTGAAGTGATAATGCCTGGGAGCTCTGGGTGGGTTGTCAACTTTCTGCATGCTTATGTCCACCCAATATGTTATTTTTATTTTATCCCCCGCTATGGAAAGATGGAAGTATCATTTCCAAATTATATATCCATTCATTTCTTCATTAGTTCACACATATTTATCAATCTCTGCTACTAGGGCCCAAACTCTATTGTAGGCATAGAGGCAGACACCAAGGAAGAATATGACAAATCACCATCATTGTAGTACTCACAGTCAGGGTAATGGACAAAGGAGAGCAGGGGCAATTGAAAGTTCTATGAGTACACAGAAGGTTGAGTTATTTACCCCATCTATGGGAAAATGCTGAATCCTAATACCTTTCAGAAGGAGCCCTGGTGGCATGGTGATTAAGTGGTCTTTTGCTAACCGAAAGGATAGTGGTTTGAACCCACCAGCCGCTACATGAGAGAAAGATGTAGCAGTCTGCTTCTGTAAAGATGGCAGCTTTGGAAACCCTATGGTACAGTTCTTCTCTGTCCTATAGGGTTGCTATGAGTTAGAATCAACTCAACCACAAGGGATTTGGCTCTTCTGGTTTTTAATACCTTACAGAATAGCTTTCTCTCTTTGGCCATCATTGAATGTTTTTGTCCTAGCTCATTGGTTTCTGAAGATGTATACCCATACCTGGAGCCCTGCTGCCACGGTGGTTAAGACCTATGGGTGCTAACCAAAAGGTTGGCACTTCAAATCTACTAGCTGCTCCTTGGAAACCCTATGAGGTAGTTTTACTCTGTCCTACAGGGTTGCTATGAGTTGGAATTGACTCAGTGGCAACATTTTTTTTTTTCTTTATACCCATTGCCAAGATCTAGAGCCAGTGTTCCCTTCATGCGTGACTGAGAGAATGCTTTCCTATGGTAACACCCATGCTGACTGTCCCTACTTTTCCCTTCTCTCTGTCTAAAATCACAAAACCGGTTGGCCCAGATTTTAACCTGAGTATTTTTTTTTTATCTCAAATTGTAAGGCATGATACAAAACTTATTGATAAGAAAGAAAACATACAATGTAAGGAGATCCTAGTTTCATTCATTTGTTCCACAGATATTACTCAGGAAATCCACTGCAGGCCAGACAGTCAGCAGACCCTGTGCATACCACCATAAACAAGATAGACAATTCCCTCTCCTTATGCATTTACAGTCTAACAGGGAAGGTAACTAAGCTACTGAAAGAATCATTGCATTTAAGACAATGAGTACTATGATGGAGAAGCCCAGGTGCCAAGAGAGCCCCAAGCCAGAGGACCTAACCAATTTTGGGGGTAAGGAAAGGCTTGAGAAAGACTTTTCAACTGAATATTAAAAGACGTCTAGGCCAAGAGGAAGGAAGTATTATAGGAAATGGCAACAGCATATCTGAAGCCCCAGAGATCTGCTTCTAGCATTGAAATGATAAGATGGCTGGGGCATTGAGTTCAAGAGAGAGAGTGGAAAAGGAAGAAGCTGAGGACATGGAAGCCCTGTGAGCCATGCTGTGTGAATCATAATGTCATTCTTATCCTAAAGGCAATGGGAGGTTCATGAAGGAGATGACCTCATGACTTGCACTTTAAAAGCTCTCTCTGGTGGCAGTGTGGTACACAGACTGAAGAGGAATAAACTTGTGATGAGGACATTGCACCAATCCTGATGGTCACTGCAAAGTGCTGCTAGTGAGAAGTAGATTTGTGTGAGGGACATTTAGGATTTAGGAAGCAGAAGACTTGGGCGAGTGGGCACTGAAGGAGAGGGAGAGTAATAACTATGCCTGGACCCCATAGGGTTTCCAAGGAGCTGCTGGTGGATTCAAACTGCCAATCTTTTGGTTAGCAGATGTAGTTCTTAACCAGTGCACCACCAGGGCTCCATGGTTTGTGCAGCGGGGTAGATATTAATGAAGCTGAGCTTCTGAAAGCCTTTAAGAAGGTTGCCGCTTGAAAGCCAATTTCTACGTGCTGGCCAAAAAGCTGGAAGAACCCCAACCTCTAATTCTAAACAGAGAAGTTGATGCAGATGTAACTGCTTTTATATCTTATAGTGGGGGGATTAGGAATATTTTTCCTTCCTCTGTTGTCTTGGTTTTCCTCGCTTTATTTTTATAATTAAAAAGAAGCTTTACTTATAAAGCTGTAGCTAATGTATTATCTTCAGCTGTACTTGTGACTCAATTTATTCACAAAGCCAGGAAAGTTGGGCCCTGGTCAGAACTGCTTAAGCCAAAAGAGAGAATTGTATTACCGGTGTAATTAAGCGAGCTCTTATAGACTACCTTAAATTAACTTCTCATCTAAATAATGTGAACCCAGGAAAAGGTTTTTTCTGGTGTTTATTTTAATCTTATCCATTGCCATTAACCTGTTTGTTACATCAGTTACCCTTGGATTTGCTGTGGAAATGAGTTTCTGTTGCATTCTTTTTTTTAAGGATTTGGGGTATTATGCCTAAATGAATTAATTCATAGGGATTTTACTTACTCGTTCAGTGTGTGCTGCTGTGTTTTTGTTCTCCACTTGGTTAAGCTGCTGTGCCTTTCTGTGTAGCCTTTGCACAGTGCTCACATGGTGCTAGGGTACTTCAGAGTCAGCTTTCCATTATTTCTGGACAATGTGGAGTGTGTGGAAAACCTCTGGGACTATAAACTCTAATTTTCCAATCATGAATTGTTGGGAAACCAGAGTTCTGCATTTCCATTAGCACAGGGTCCTACATGCCAGCTCATCTTACTACCTGCTAAGCCTCCTAGGTCTATTGGAAAATGTGTGTTGGCAGTGTTCCAGCCTTGCTAAGACTCATAAATAAATACTTTTCATATGAAATGTTTTTGGTTTGGCATATTGACTTTAGGATACATTATTCTTTTAGCAGTTGAACAGATTAAAGTAAAATGATGGCTCCTTTCATTCAGTGTAATAAAATGAGCACAATTAGCTTTATATCTTAATCTGTCAGTTAGGAATTACATTGTATACCTACAGACATACAATTTCACAAGAGGAAATGGCATGTTTCCTCTTCTTTGATCTCTTGATGACCTCCCTAGGTCCCAGTAGCTAGGGGAGAATTTGGCCAGAGAGAGAGACTGGAATCACCTGGGAGCTTACAAAAACTCCTAATGCCTGAGTCCCATCCCTCCCAAATCATGACTTAATTGGTTTAGGGTGCAACCTGGGCATCTGAGTTTTTTAAGCTCCCAGGTGATTCTAATGAGTAGCCAAGGTTCAGACCCAGTAGGTTCTTTTATGTGTGACAGAGAGAACACTTCCCTAGTGTAACACCCATGCTGACTCTCCCCCACTTCTCCCTTCTCTGGTTTTCCCTAAGTCTGGCTCATATCTCAGGTCATGGTTCTGGGCTAGGAGACTAAGGGAGCAGTTGAGTGGTCCAAGGATATTCAGATGGCTCCATTTTTATACCCGGGTTGACTGCAGGCCATATAGGGAGGGTACTCAAGATCATTATAAGCCATTGTGTAGATGAATCTGTTTACCAGAGAGCCCTTTTAGCACTTCCTAGCTCATCCTGGTGCACTTCTTTCTTATACTTTCAAATGGTTGCTTAATGTTCACTTTAGGGTTCAAATGTCTGTTTTTTCAATCTATAAAGAGATATTTGGCATCTTGTATCTTTGAACAGCATGGCGTATCAAAACATATGGGGGAAAGTACCAACAATGTAGTGTATTTAGAAACCCATTTTCTGCCACCTTGAGCAAAACAAGCTTAATGAACTTTGGAATGTGATATCACTTATCCTTTATTTTATTTAAATTTACATGAAAAGCTTTCATGAAAAATGGTGAGAAACGTTCTAATTATTGAAAACCCAAAAGAAAACCCCTTCCATTTAAAAATGGTGATAGTTTCAAAAAAACTATCAACTCAGAAGATTGCCTCAAGGTTTAAGAAAATATTCCTAATAAAAAAAATTAATGGAAGGGGTGAGAAATTCACTCATCAAAAAATAATTTCATTTATTTTGAATATTTATATCTTATAGTAATTATTATAGTGCAATATTTACCTATCTTACATTCATTTAAAATATAAGTTTAGGGTATTTGACCTTTTTAACATGGTAGGTATAATTTATGCAATATTCTACCTTATGGTAAACTCTGTTACTCACAATATATCCTTACTCATTCTTCTAGTTACTGCTTTGGCAACCCATTTCCTGGGCTTGTGACATTGGATCAGGGGCTATGGGTTGGCATTATAGAGCCCAGAGAAGTCAAGCTCTCTTCTGAGTTGTGTTTTTCAATGATTGTTATTAAAACAATTGACCTTTGGCTATTTTCTATAAAGTCAAACTTTTCATTTAATGGAGGCTTCCAACTCTTTTGCTGAAAATACAGTCATTCACTGTGAATCTTTTAGTCTGCCAATGAATTTAATATTTCAGTATAAAATAAGCTCTTATTAATCACTGAGAAAAGTTAAGAGCCTTATTGCTATTTTCCTCTTAAAATAAAAAATATGCCTTTTTATAGAGCTTTTGATGAATGATATTATGTGTCTGTGCATACACAGATAACCATTGTTAGGTTTCATCTCCCATCCATGTCATTAGTGGAATTATGAAATAAATCTCAGATGGTTTTCACTGCCTAGAATCTGTGTATTTCAACAATTAAAAAAAAAAATTGTGCTGTCATTCTGTTACAATTAAACAAATTACTTAGAATATAATCTGGAATGTGTCATATAGTCTTTTTTGCTGAATCTTTTCAAATTATACTTAAATGGCACAACCAAATTACTTAAGAAATACAATGGTAAGGAATGGCTTCCTTGTCCCTTTCTATGTTCAACAGTTATGAGCCTGATTCTATGGTGGTTATTGTGTATTTTATTTTTGAGTATGCAAAACAAATTATAGTAAGAAGGCATGAACTCTTGCTGGATTCCAGATTGCATGTATTGATTTTCCAGCAGCAAACTTCTCTCTATTTATGTTTTTTTTTTTTTTTTATCTTCTTTGGAAATGTTTTTTTCTTTATAAAATTTTAACTTGAGGCTAAAGTCAAACCCTTTTCTTTTTTCCATGTACAGTAATACTTAAGTCACTTGTATTTTGTTAAAATTAAGCTTGAGTGCAAATAACAGACATCCTAAAATAATAGTTGCTTAAACAAGATAGAAGTTAATTTTTTAGCCTCATATAAAATTAGTGGAGACATGGGGATCCTAGAGCTGGTATGGTGGCTCTACTGTCATGAGAGATCTGGGTTCCTTCTGGCTTTCTGTATATCTTTACACATGATTTCCATCCTTATGTCACCTCATGGTCCAAAATGGCTCCTGGATCTCTAGCCATCCCACTATAAAAGGGGGATGTAAAGCCCAAAGAACTGTTTTCTTATTTATAAATCCCTTATATCATGTCTGTGTAATCTTATTGGTCAGAACTAACTCATATGGCCATACCTTGAAGCGAAAGAGGCTTGCAATTCTAGAATTTTAGTGGGGTATGAAATACCACCCCAGATGGTTCTGTTACTAAGGAGAAAAGGGAGAGTGGATATTGGGTAGACAGTAGCACATCACGATACATGGCTGTTTTCAGATGGTAATATTGGAAGACATGCTCAGATTAAAAACCCAAATTAAAAGTACAAATTCTTCTCATACTGTTTGTTGACAAAGAGTAAAAAGAAGTGATAGAAATACAGCTAGTTCGCAACTTGCTGTTTTGCTAGGTAACTGAGAATTTGTCTCAAACAAAGAGGGAACACTATGGGGAAAATATCAGAGCCAAATGCTTACATACAAATTTCTAACAATTATTTGAAAACTTCAAAGAAAGTATTTTGTTTTTACAATAATTACTTGTCTGGCAACTTCATTTATTCAGAATACCCACCAGAAAGAGTGAAGATTGTGTACGTGGTCTAACGTTATTCAGCCAATCTTCAAAGAGAATCCAGAGTTCATTAACAAATGTAAAATTCTGAAGGCCTGAGAAAAGTATCTGGATAGTCACAATTACTGAGCATAGTATCTTTAAATACTATATAGAATTTGTGAGAGACAAAAAAGAGTAGCAGCTGATGAAAAGGTGATTAAGTGCTCTTGTTACATATGGCCAAAAATTACCCCAAAACTTTGTGGCTCAAAAAAAAAAAAATTTTATTTGCTCACAATTCTGTAATTTGAGCAAGACTCAATGGCAATAACTTGTGTGGTTCATATGGTGTCGGATGGGATGGTTCAACTGTAGGCACTGCTGGATCCAATTCCACGATGGTCTCATGCATGTGTCTGGCGAGTTGGTGCCGGTTATTGGCTGGGGGTTCTGTTCTCTCTCATGTGGCATCTCCATGTGGCTAGATTGGGCTTCTCAAAGAATCTCAAAGAAAAAATCATCTTAAGAATGAGCATCCCAAGAGGATAAGTCCCAGTGTACCAGCCCTTATCAAGCCTCTGCTTTTGTCCCATTGGCTATATCAAGCCTCTATTAATGTCCCTCTGGCCATTGTGAAGGCCAGAGTCCAAGTGAGAGAGACTACCTATGGTTGTATAAATACCAGAAGGTATAGTTCTTTGGTCATCACCAAAGTGACTGCCTACCACAGTAAGTTATAAGAGGAAAAATACAGCCACCACTCATTGAGCAACTGCTATGTGCCAGCCACTTTCTCTTATCCCACAATTGACCTGCAAAGAAGGTATGATTAGTCCCATTTTGCAGATAAGAAAGATGATGTTCAAAATGTTTTAATTGACCCACAGGAGGTCACATAGCTTGTACATGGTGGGGATCAGTATTTCAGCCCAGATCTGAATATCTCCAAAAACTTTCCACTTTCTGTGACCTCTGGCTGCCTTCTTCACCAGTTGGTCCATTGTAGCTGCTGTAATATCTGCCCTGTGTGTTTTCACTCTAAACACAATAAAAGCCTTGCCACCTGATACGTTGTTTTTTGAATTGAGGACAAGGGAAAGAGGCTCCTAGACATTCTAATTAACCAAGTACAGCTCCCTGTGCCACAGAGATGCCTTGTGATGGGAGCTGTGAAAGGAAAGCACTGGCAGCAGTACAGGACAAGAGCCCTGCTTCTTTGTGCTCTGCTCCATCACTAGCTCTTTTTCTTCTCAGTTAAGCTGACCAGTAATAACAGCCACTCAAGTTTTTTCTAGGAAGCTTTCTGTGCTGGAACTTTTTCCTGGAATAAAGGCTAATAACAGGGGCATTACAGGTATGCTAATTTCTAATGCATTCTAATTGGGGTGTCCCAGATATCACAGCACTTACTGGAAAACCCTTGTCAAAAGAAGCATGGTCCACGCACATGGTCCTGAAGTTCCGTTCTTTATATTTGAAGCAGCAAGATTTTTCTTTTTCATTGCTGTTTGGCAGATTAGAGTTTCCCTTTAAAATGTGAGAAGTTAGTTACTCATCAAAGCATTTGACTGATTGGCTAAGCCTGTCAGGTCAAACAGAAACTAGCCAAGTCTTTTAAATCTCTTCATATGAGTCAATATTCATAATAACTTGTTTCATTCATGGCCTTCTCGTTGAATTAGTGGATGCTTGCTAGTGAATTGAACTCGTGCTCATTAGTGACCTGGTATTTGGGCTTGTCTGAAGGGAGAGCATCCACAGTGTTAAACAGGGCTCATTATGGATTGTAGGCTTTTGGATGGGGATGCCTATGCACAAAAGCCTACCCTCTCATTTTCCCCTGAATCGCTAATTGAACCCTTGCTTTGTTTTTACAAGCAATGGCTAAGCTTCAATAAGGAGGCAGGCTTTTATAATGTCGCTGTTTGGGTTGTATTAAAGGACTGGTGACCTATCTTTATCAATACAGACGTGGAACTAAAGTAAAGCATGTGTTTGGTTTTGCTGGAGACAATAAAAGTAGTGGCTACTTTTAAAACCAATAAAACACTGAACTTGATGGAAAAAGAAATTCATTGAATATATCACTCTGCAACAGCTCAATTCGCACAGTGATAAAACACAACCACCAAACACTCAGAAATAAACACCAAATCGTTAAAAAAGAAGTGAAACACAAGCCCGAACCCACAATACTTCTTCATTGCCTTCTAAAGAAGTAGATTTCTTATCTTCTTGAAGAAATACACGCATCGCTATGTCCTCAAAGTTTCAGCATCACCATTGTATGTCATGTGATGTTCCTAACAGGAGCTCCTCTTTGGATTTGCCTTGAGTAAAATAATCTTCTATTTTGGTGTATATCTTCAATTGGTTTTAAGATTCTATTTGTATTACTTGCAGTAGTTCTTTCCCTTCCTTTCATTTGATTTTCTTTTCTTACAGAATTTACTATTTATTTCCAAATTACTCCAGACCCTAATAGTCTGTTTTGCTTTTGGCAGAACTGTACATCTATTGAATTGCATTCTGTTTTGTTGATTTGCCTTTAGTGTGTGTCTCTCTAATGCCCTTTTTTTTGGTGGCAAAACATTAAATTACTTCTTCAGGGCCTTTGGGTTGCATTTATAACACGTACCCACAATCAACCCTCCTCATAAAGCCAAGCATCCAAATTCATTCACTGTACCCTCCGTTTTAAGTATTTAAAGTACTGAAGTGCTGATACCCAAGTTCTTATTGGTTTTAAAAGGAAGGATTTTCCTGGTAGTGTGATCAATTTTAAAAATTCAGATTTTGTACATTTGAGGTTAGCAAATTCAGCAGACAACCTAAATGTGGCGTCATGGTAATGGAGTTCTGGAAACTGCTGGTGTTAACATGAGTAAATTAAGGAGTCAACACTGCTTATTTCGGCACATTAGTATAAAATAGTGTTAGAGCTGGGACTTAACAAAAATCAATTCAGCATGCAGAGTGCATATCCATCAGGGCTTTGTTATGATGTCAGGGGGAGCAGCAACCTTGTTTTATTTTATGAAGAAGCCTACATTAGCATCCTCACATCCTTGGACGGTTGTGACATTCGCTGTTAAGGAACCACTTCGAGGCAGCCACGGGGTCCTCATGGACAACTCCAACTGCATTAAAAAGATTAAGTTGGCATCAAATGACTTATTGAACTCTTTATTGATATCTTTGGGATTGGACTGGCAATCTACACAGCTCTTAGTCTCCTTACACAGTGTCTGCATGAAGTAGGAAGATGTAACAGTTATATTGAGGGTTTGAGAAAGTTATTTTTCTCCATCTAACCCCTACATACAACAGTATTAATAAAAGTAGCTTGAATGATAAGTATGTTTCAGGCACTACATGGATGCCTTACATGGTATCTGGTTTAACTTCTCAGTAACCTCTCGGTAGATATTATCCACTTTCCAAGACTTCAAGCATTACTCTAGCCACTTATCCAAGATCACAAACAAAAGCCCATGCCACTGGCCACAATTAAAAGAAGTTTTTCATTTTCTTTTTACCTACATTTTGTATTTTGATAGACTACAGAAGTTGTATTTAACAGATGATGCAACTAACTCTTAACTTTATTTTATATTTACACATATATGTCTTCCTACCAAAAGAAAAAAATTGCTGGAACATGCTCCTTGCTGTGTTTCCTCTGCAAAGCTATTCGCCTTTATTATTTAAAGTATTCGAGATTAGATATTTAATTTCAGAGACTTAATTATTGACTAGCATTTAATGAGCATTTAATATTTGCTAATAGTAGTGCAAAATATATGACCATTTAATTTCTTTTCATCATCCCTAATAGGCAGAGTGTATAGTCTCATATGAAGTAGAAAAGGATTATATGCAGAAAGCACTACACTCTGTCCAAGTTATTGTCATAACCCATCTTCATGGTTTCCACTCCTTTCAATAATTTTAATTCCTATTGTGAAAGTAATGTATTCCCATTGCTAAAACTTAGGAAAAACAGAAAAGCATATGTGAAGAAAATAAACGTGACATGTAGTCTCACCACTTAGTGGTAAGTCCTTTCAGAATTGTTTCCTACATATTTTTTCCAACGTGTATGTTTAAATTTTTTTTCTGTATGTTTTATGCATACATTTTACAACCTGGTTTTTCCTCTTAACAAGGTATTATGGATATTCTGCCATGCTGGATGAGTCAACAGTGTAGTAATCTATTTTAAAGACATGCAATAATTTGTTTAGTCAATTGCTGTTGGAATTTAAGTTAATTGTTGATTCTGAGCTATTGTGATAATGAAAAATGTTTCTTTGATCATTTCTGTATATACATATTTTATTAGAGGAAGTAAAAGGTTATACTTACTTAGTATGCAGACACATTACCAAAACACCAGAAATACACCTGTGAATGAAGTTGCCTGATGCTCAATTTCTTTTAGGGTTAACTGAGATAGTATGACCATTTGTTTCTTCATTCACTCCTTCAAAGCCATGAGTGCTTACTATGCTTATGTACCATGCTAGGCCCAAGACACAAAGGGATGGAGACAAGTATGAAATAAATGAAATAAATAATTGCACAAATGTCTCCATAATTAAATTGGTGTTATAAATGAAGCATTACAAGGGGTTGAATCTGATCTAGCATGAGGAGCCAGGAAAGTACTCCCTGAAGAAATTATATTTAATATTTGACAGGGGTGAGTGGAGTGGCACATAATATATACTGTGTTATATCATGCTAATCGCTCTTAAGCTTTACACTCCTAGTGGGAAACTCAAGGTATGCTTTCGTATGTTTCTAAGTCTGGTCATTTTGTTCTATTTTAATGCTTGACAATAAAAATTGATTTACAAGGCCTCTTTTCCACTCTTTTTCACCTCTTTTTGTCCACGATTACAATAACATGTGGCAGTCCAGAATTACTTTTTTAAGGAAAAAGTGGTACCTATAAAAAAAAATATGTATATATATATAAATTTTTATTTATCTATTCAGGAGTTGCACATCACAGAGATGGTGTTTCATCATACAGGCAATATATTTAGATGACTGATGCTATTCTCTTTTCCACCTGGAATCAGGTGAATTCTTGCCACAATTATCTAATGATCATCTGCAATGTTCTTAAGAAAGAACGAAGAAACACTGGGGTGCTTTGTTTAGAATGTGGACACTAATGCCTTCGTGGTCTGACCTCTCTTTGGACATATTTTACACATCAATCTGTCTACACGATACCTAAATCACTGCTAAGGAACAAAAATGGGTGGTCTTTTAAAGTCTATATGGTGCCAGAAACACTCATGACTAATATTATTTTTTGAATTAACTGATTTTTTTTTTCTATTTAATCAATTGTTTTCTTTAGTCTCAGTGTTCATTTTCTCCAGAGCAAAAACTTTTAGTTCTTCACTAAATGTTTAGAAATGGAGTGCTTACCATATAAAACTATACAACTATTATTTTCCGAAAAGTTCAATTGGCAAATTAATTCTTTATCAATGATGAATTGATGCAGAATATTCCATGATGTACTATAGCTCCATGGTACATTAAGACAGCCTCCTTATATATCAGTGCAAAAGAACTGTGGCTATTGGGATTCTGTACCCAAAGAACAAAATGACCTATGAGCACTGTTGATGCAAATATTACTTTTAAGATGTAATGGGTTCCTAGTTTTTTTTTCTTTTCTCATTGAAATTTGTGCTCGGTTGACTAGGATTCAGTGAACCCTCTCATTAGGACACTAAGGTTCATTAGGCTTTAAAGAGGGATCACTGAAATTTGAATTGGTCATGCTGTGATCACCAGGTCTGAGCGACAATTAGGCAACATTGTGTGGTGTGCTATACTTCTGCAATGGTTTTGAGGTCTTTTGTTTGTTTGTTTGTTTTTAACATTAATGATTAAGCTTTGTGTTCTATGAAACACTGACAATCTTCTTAGGATGTTTTTCTGTCAGTTCCGACTCACACCAACTGTATGTACAACAGTATGAAACATTGCCAGTTCTACACCATCCTCATAATCATTGCTATACTTGAGCCCATTGTTGCAGCCACTGTGTCAGTTCATCTTGTTGAGGGTTTTCCTCTTTTTTGCTGACCCCCTACTTTACGAGAATTGTGTCCTTCTCCAGGTCTGGTCCCTCCTGATAACATGTCTAAAATATATGAGACGAAGTCTCACCATTCTCACTTCTAAGCAGCATTCTGGATATACTTCTTCCAAGACAGACATTTTTGTTCTTCTGGCAGTCCATGGTATATTCAATGTTCTTCACTAAGACCATAATTTAAAGGCGTGAGGTCTTTGGCTTTCCTTATTCATCATCCAGCTTTTACATGCCTATGAGGCAATTGAAAATACCATGGCTTAGATCAGGTGCACATTAGTCCTCAAAGTGACATATTGACTTTTTAACACTTGAAAGAGGTCTTTTGCAGCAAATTGCCAAAAATTGCCCAATACAATATGTCGGTTGATTTTTTGACTGCTGCTTCCATGGGTGTCGATTGGGGATCCAAGTAACCTGAAATCCTTGGCAACTTCAATATTTTCTCCACTTATCATGTTGTTGCTTTTTGATCCTGCTGTGAGCATTTTTATTTTCTTTAAATTGAGGTGTAATCTATACTGAAAGGCTCTGGTGTTTGATCTTCCTCAGTAGGTGCTTCAAGTCCCGTTCACTTTCAGCAAGCAAGGTTGTGTCATCTGAATATTGCATGTTGTTAATGAGTCTTCCTTCAATTGTGATGCCATGTTTTTCTCAATATAGTCAACCTTCTTGGATTATTTGCTCAGCATACAGATTTAATAAGTTCGGTGAAAGAATACAACCCTGAGCATACATTTCTTGCTTTTAAACCATGCAGTATTCCCTCATTCTATTCAAACAACTGCCTCTTGTCTGTGTACAGGTTCTGTATGAGTATAATTAAGTTTTCTGGAATGCCATTCTTTGCAATGTTATCCATAATTTGTTATGATCCACACAATCAAATGCCTTTGCATAGTCAATAAAACACAGGTAAACATCTTTCTGGTATTTTCTGTGTTCAGCCATGATTCATCTGACATCAGCTATGATATTCCTTTTCCATGTTCTCTTCTGAATCCAACTTGCATTTCTGGTATTTCCCTGCCAATGTACTGCTGTTTTTTTAACTATCTTCAGCATAATTTTACTTTTGTGTGATATTAATGATATTGTTTGGTAATTTCCACATTCTATTGGATCACCTTTCTTTGGAATGAGCACAAATATGGATCTCTTCCAGTCGGTTGGCCAGGTAGCTGTCTTCCAAATTTCTTGGCATAGATGAGTGAGCTCCTCCTGTGCTGTAGAAATTTGTTGAAACATCTCTGTTGGTAGTCCATCAATTCCCGGAGCCTTGTTTTTCACCAGTGCCTTCACTGCAGCTTGGACCTTTTCCTTCACTACCATCAGTACTTCATCATATGCCACCTCCTGAAATGGTTGAATGTTGACTAATTCTTTTTAGTACAGTGACTGTGTATTTTTACCATGTTCTTTTGATGCTTCCTACATCGTTCAATATTTTGCCCAAGTTGTTATTGTTGTTAGGTGCCCTTGAGTCAGTTCCGACTTATAGCAATCCTATGTACAGCAGAATGAAACTCTTCCCAGTCCTGTGCCAGCCTCACAATTGTTTTTATGCTTGAGCCCATTGTTGCAGCCACCATGTCAGTCCATGTTGTTGAAGGTCTTCCTCTTTTTTGCTGACCCTCTACTTTACCAAGCATGATGTCTTTCTCCAGGTATGGATCCTTCCTGATGCCCTGTTCAAAATGTGTGAGACGTAGTCTTGCCATTCTTGCTTATGAGGAACATTCTGGCTGTATGTCTTCCAAGACAGATTTGTTCGTTCTTCTGGCAGTCCATGGTATATTCAGTGTTCTTTGCCAATACGTAATTCAAAGGCATCAATTCTTCTTCTATCTTCCTTATTCACTGTCCAGTTTTCATAGGCCCATGAGGCCATTGAAAACACCATGGACCATAAAAAAAGAAAAAAACATAGAACTCTTCAATATTGCAACTTGATTTGCTTATATATATAGGTATTTTAAAAAATCAGATGTAAAAAGTTGAATTGGCAAATGTTTTTGAATAGTTATTTACAACAACAAGAGAGCAGCTGTTGAGGCTGTTTATGTACAACCAAATAAATACCTTGTGGGATCTGGTTTTTCACTTTGGAGGTTTAGAGTCATGGTTTCATGGGACATCCCAGTTAATTGGCCTAATATTGTATTTAGTGCTTCTGTTCTACTTCCTAGTTTGTTGAGTGCTATCTGGAGTCTTAGGAGCTTGAAAGTGACCATCCAAAGTACAACAAATGCTCTCTGTTTACCTGGAACAACAGAGGAAGAAAGACAGAAATAAGAAGAGGAAATGGAACGCATGGCTAGTTGTCTCCACGAACAACTGCCTCCTTTGCCATGAGACCAGAAGAACTGTATGGTGCTTGTGTACCATTAAAAACAAAACAAAACAAAACAGAAAAATAAACCTGTTGTCGTTGAGTCAATTCTGACTCATAGCGACCCTTTAGAACAGAGAAGAACTGCCCCATAGGGTTTCCAAGGAGCGCCTGGTGGATTTGAACTGCCAACCTTTTGGTTAGCAGCTGTAGTTCTTAGACACTATGCCACCAGGGTTTCCTGGCTACCATTACTGAATGTTTTGTCAATGATTCTATAGAAGAATCCTGATCAAAAGGGAGAAAATATGGAACAAAGTATCAAAATCTCATCATCCAGAATTTCTGCAGTCCTTGTGGCTGGAAGAACCTCCAAAACTATTGTTCTGAGATAATCTTTAGACCTTAAATCAAAAATATCCCTGAAGTCTTCTTTAAACCAAGCAACAGCTTAGCTTAATTAGCAAAGAATGTCTGCCTTGAATATTGTACTCTTTTAAAGGACTATATGTGATCAAAATGTAAACAGTAACTCAAAAGATTAGACAGGAAGCTTAGCGGGCAGTGAGTTTATGTTCACGGGGGAAGAACAATTAAGAAAAGGAGGGTGAGAATGGTTGTACAACTTGAAGAATGTAATCAATATCACTGAAGCGTACACGTAGAAATTGTTGAATTGGTGTATGTTCTGCCGTGTATATTCTCAACAACGACAAAAATAAAATAAATTATTTTTAAAAATTCTGAATAAGAAATTTAAATATGATGCTAGGTTTGTTTTTCACTTATTAAAGAGATCATGTTAGTGTATTCCTTATTTCTATTTCATTTACTCAAGATGAATTAAATATCTGCATGTGTATATCAAGAAATAATCTGGGTATTGATTTATTGCATATCAAATGTGCAGGTCTAGAAAAATCATATTCAAAATGTAGTAATTCAGTTAAGAGTGGACTGAAATACGGATGAAGTTACTGATAGGTAGGGAATGGCCAGAAAGGTGCGTATCATAGCCAGATCCACAGAGGAAGAGCTTGTTTAATCTGTATCAGAAAACAACTTGTCTTAGGCACTTGAGAAACAATAACAGAATTCAACCAGCTGAAAATATTTATTTTATTGAAATTGGTCTGTGCTTTCCTGGCTGGAAAGATGTCCTCACAAGTAATAGATTTATCCCTTTGAAAATATTCTGTTAAAAATAATTTAAACTGGCCTTATCTGCACCTGGAGCCCTGGTGGCACAGTGATTAAGAGCTCAGGCTGCTAACCAGAAGGTTGGCAGTTGGAATCCACCAGCTGCTCCTTGAAAATGCTATGGGGCAGACCTGCTCTGTCCTATGTGGTCACTATAAGTCGGAATTGACTTAATGGCAACTGGTGTGATTTTTTGGTACCTGTAAAAAAAAAAAAAAAAAATTTTTTTTTTTTAGTACCTAGTCCATATTGGTGAATTGAGACAATTTGAACTGTTAAATCTCAACGCTGATTATTTTATTTGCACATTTTGTTTTGTGTGATGATCTGTGCACATGCCCCCTGCAGTAGCCTGCATAGTGCCACACTGGGAGCCTCACGTTGCTAATCTCAGTTTCTCCCCACTGTTGCATTTCATCACAGGAAGGATCTGGTCACTGCTGGTACCTTACCGCTAGCACAAGGAATAATATATGGTACACGTCCAGTAAATATTTGTATGATACATTAATTATTCTGGATTCCTTCCATCCATCACAGTGGCTGACAAGAAAAATGTATCTTAAATAAATTTTGTGTATTAGTGAATGAATGAGTGAATATACCATTTGTTTGATGGATGTTTCCAGTCTTCTTGACTTGACTGACTGGAGGCATAATCATAGCCTTATAGGGAAAAAAATCATTTAGGGTAAAGTTCTTTTCAGGTATGCTTTTTGAATATAAAAGTACGATTTGTTTTTTCACTAGTTTCTAATCTACATTCTTGTCCTACTCAACTCCACTCCATCCCGCAAAAAAAAGAAAGCAACAAAATAAGATTAACTGAAAGTTGATATTTCTATATGGGAGATTTCTGTGGAAAGCATAAAAGTCAACGTAGGCTTCCCTGATCAGAGTACCTCTTAATTTTATTGATAATGCATATTAAGCTTGTAAAGTTATTTCACTCTTTGGGTGACACAATTGAATAACGTATATTTGCTGTTGTTGTTAGTTGCTGTCAAGCGGGTTGCAATTCATGGTGACCTCTTGTACAACATAAGGAAAATGTGCCTGGTCCCATACCATACTCGTGATCAATGGCATGCTTGAGTCAATTGCTGCCTTCCAACTTAGGAAGGTTATCTTTCAGCACTGTACTGACAGTATTCTTTTCTGATCCATCAGTTTTCCTCTGGCTGTTTTTCAGAAGTAGATTGCCAGGCCTTTCTTCCTAGTCTGTCTTATTCTGGAAGCTCCACTGAAATCTGTACACTGTAGGTGACCTCGCTGGTATTTGAAATACCAGTGGCATAGCTTCTAGTATCATACCAACATGCAAGCCATTACAGTACAACAAACTGACAGAAGGATTGTAGAATGTAAGTTAGCAGGAATAAATTCACTTAAAAACAAATAATCGCACTATCCCTTGAAATCACCTTTTAGCTAAATAACAGATTGGCTCATGAAATAAATAATATCACCTGTGAGTACTACACACCTTTAAAAAATCAGCTACACGAGTCCAAAGGTCAACAATTACTCTAAAACAAAGATGGAAGGGTAAGGAGACAAGGAAACTAGATTACTAGAAATGGAACATCCAGAATGAGTTTTAATAAGAACATTGACACACTGTGAAAAATGTAACCAATAATCACTGTCTTAGGCTGGATTCTCTAAAGGAACAAAATCAGTGAGGTGTATATGTAAATATACAGAGACTTATTTTAAGGAAATTGCTCACAGTTGTGAATCCTGGCAAATCCCAAATCCATGGGTCGTGCAGCAGGCTGGAATCTTCTCCTGACTCACATGGTAGCACGGGTTGGTGAACCAAAATCAGCAGGTCAGGCTGCAGGCTGCTCACTCATGTTCCATGAACCAGAAGTCAGAGGGTGATGAGATAGGTGCAGGATTGTAAGAGAGCTAGCTTTGCCAGAACATCCATATATACTGGATGTAGGCCACACCCACAAGGAAACACAGATTGGCTGCTCACACCAGATCTCAAAATGTAGGATGATTACATAGTATCTGTCAAACCACTGAGAATTGTGGCCTAGCCAAGTTGACACATAACCTTAACCATCACAGCCACTGAACAATTCATGTAGTCATTGTTAAATAGGAACCTAATTTGCTATGTAAACTTTCACCAAAAATAAAATAAAATATTTTTAAAATAACAACAAATGATCAGTTCATCTACATTATAATTTACAACATATATATTTTTAATTTCATAGCCTATATTAATGTTAAAATGGAAAAAAAAATCTGAAAGTTCTTTGTCTTAGTCATCTAGTGCTGCTATAACAAATACCACAAGTGGATAGCTTCAACAAAGAGAAATTTGCTCTCTCAGTCTAGTAGGCTAGAAGTACAAACTCAGGACGTCAGCTCCAGTGGAAGACTATCTCTTTCTGTCGGCTCTGGAGGAAGGTCCTTCTCATCAATCTTCCCCTGGAATAGGAGCTTCTCCACACAGGACCCCTGGGGTCCAAAGGATGCACTCTGCTCCCGGTGCTTCTTTCTTGGTGGTATGAGGTCCCTACGTCTCTGCTTGCTTCCCTTCCCTTTTATCTCTTTTTTGATAAAAGGTGGTGCAGGCCACACCCGAGGGAAACTGCCTTTACACTGGCTCGGGATGTGACCTGAGCAAGGGTGTTAACTCCCAGCCTAATCCTCTTTAACGACAGGCAGAGATTATGATTTATAACACATAGGAAAATCACAAAATGGAGGACA
Organism: Loxodonta africana; assembly: GCF_030014295.1. NCBI lineage: Eukaryota > Metazoa > Chordata > Mammalia > Proboscidea > Elephantidae > Loxodonta > Loxodonta africana. The sequence continues at coordinate 14,184,173 of NC_087365.1, read as the reverse complement.
ACCACACAATACTGGGAATCATGGCCTAACGAAGTTGACACACATTTTTAGAAAATTTTTAGGGGGAGACACAATTCAATCCATGACACTCTGTAATAGTGATTTTCAGAGTGTGACCCAAGGCCCACAAGAAGGCAATTTTTACACAGAATAATGATGCATAGTTTCATCAACTTTCATTTCTCTAAAGGTCAAAGGACTACTGATTAGCAGCACTAGTAGTTACCTGCCAGGATAATTTACATTCAGGCTTCCAAAAATTCCCCTTTAAATAACTCTGTCCAGAACCTTATACGTTAGGGTTCCTGCTCTTCTCTTTCTCCCCCTCCTTCTCATCCCTCTTTTTCTTCAACTTTCCTTACTTCCGAAATAGAATATTTTGGCCTGACTAGCTGCCTTTTGACACTGTCCTGTCCCCTCCTCAGCCTGATGAGCTCAGTGAGATTAAATGGTTATAAAACTTGCAGAGGAATGAGGTCTGGGGCCAGGGGCATCCGGGTGGTGGAAAGGGGATTAGACATGCATATAATTATGGTAATTGTTATGTTATTCCTCTTCATGGTTAATCATGGCATTCTTCTAATTAAAGGAAGACCCAAAATTGTGATACACTGCTTTTCTCAAATTGGTTTCTGATAGAGCAAGCCTGAGACAAGTGCTAGGATTCAAGTAGTTTATTTAGGATGTGATCCCAGGAAGTAGAAGTGAAGAAGCAGGGAGCGTCAACCAGGGAACTGGATGAAATCCAATAGAGGATGTGCTGTTGAGCTGGTTACCACCGTGGACAGCTAAGAATCAACCCTGATAGGGGCCCTCTGAAGAACCATGTAGGACACATAACCTCAGAATTTTCCCTCTAAGCAGTGCTGTTCTAAAGAACTTTCTCTGGTGATGGAAATATTCTGTATATGTGCTGGCTAATACAATAGACCCATGTGGTGGTTGAGCACTTCAAATATGGCTGGTATGACTGAAGAACTGTATTTTCAATTTTAATTAATCTACATTTAAATAGTCATATATGGCTAATGGCATGCATTAGATGGTACAGCTTTAAAGGATTGGGAGTTCAAGTGTTTACTATAAACTCTTAACCTTTATTTGTGAGAGTATATGATGATGGGGTGGGGGCAACCTGCATGGGTGCCAGGAAACCTGTCCTAGCTTGAAAGAAAGCCCTGAGGAAGAAAAGCTGAGAGAAGCCAGGAGATGGTGGTGCCTTGGTGTGAGGTAACTGTCCATGTAGCTTCTGAGGGGATCACAGCTGAGTGGGGAAATACAGCCAGGAAGAGGGGACAGGAGTGAGGCACAAAATGCATCTGCCGTGCTGCCTACATTGAAAAGCAACAGTTTGGTATGTAAAAATCTGTATTTTATGATTCTGAAGTATGAAAGTTCACAGCATAGGAAATTTAATTTGGTTAATAATCCTTAAGCTCTGAGGTAATTCAGTGCGTTGAAACTTTTAATATTTTCTAGGTAGCTTTTTTTTCTCCCCTTTTATAACTTTAATCATTTTGATTTTACTCTAAGTTATGCATTAGGGACAAATTCTCACCTCATTAGTAAGTAATATCATACTGTGTTTTCAATTATTATATTTTGAAATGCAAGTAGAAAATGCTATCTGCTTTACATTTGTATTTTCATAGATGTGAATTTGAATTAGTTTCAATAATAATAAAGACTATTTCAAGTTATTTGTCACTAACGAATGCCATAGCTTTATAAATTGCATAAGCTAAATAAAAAAAATCATATAACTAAAAAAATGTGGTAACTGCTAGTGATTCAAATTGTGAAAAATGATGAGGCTCTATTTTCTGAAGCTTGGATTTAAACCATTCTATGCATATTTTTTTATGCATATTTAGGAAACCCTGGTGGCATAGTGGTTAAGTGCTACAGCTGCTAACCAAAGGGTCGGCAGTTCGAATCTACCGGGGGCTCCTTGGAAACTCTTTGGGGAAGTTCTATTCTGTCCTATAGGGTCTCTATGAGTCGGAATCAACTCCACGGCAACGGGTTTGGTTTTGGGTTATGTATATCTAAAGAAAGAGCCATGATGGTGCAGTGTTTAAGAGCTTGCCGCTAACTGAAAGGCCAGTGATTGCGACCTACCAGCTGTTCCACAGGAGAAAGATGTGATAGTCTGCTTCCCTAAAGATTAAAAGATTATAGCCTTGAAAATGCTATGGGACAGTTCTCTGTCCTATAGGGTCGCTATGAATACAAATTGACTTGATAGCAATGTGTTATGCATATTTAAATCTTTAGAAATTAAATTTTCTGAGATAATACTGCTTAGACCAAAAGAAATCCATCAAGCCCTAAAAATGTAGGGTTTATACAGCACAAAAGGAGCCCTGCTGACACAGTGGTTAAGCACTGGACTGCTACCTGAAACTTCTGTGGTTTGAACCCACCCAGCAGCTTTGTAGGAGAAAGACTTGGCAATCTTCTTCTGTAAAGATTCCAAAAACCAAAACCAAACCCACTGCCGTTGAGTCGATTCCGACTCATAGCAACCCTATAGAACAGAGCAGAACTGCCCCATAGAGTTTCCAAGGAGCGCCTGGTGGCTTCGAACTGCCAACCTTTTGCTTAGCAACCGTAGCACTTAACCACTACTCCACCAGGGTTTCCTCTGTAAAGATTACAGCCAAGAAAACCCTATGGAGCAGTTCTGCTATGTCACATGGGGTCACTATGAGTAGAAATTGACTCGATGGCGCTTACCAAAAACAACAACACAGCACAAATGGAGCTAAATCACACTTTAAAGTACTACTCTGCAGATATTTAAAAAAACAAAATACTCTTGCATTTCTATGAAATGGCTGTTTAAAGGTTAGGAATAAAGGCCAAAATTTGCATTTAAATGGAGATATTTTAAGGAGAAATGCCAATTTGTGACCTTTACCCTTGCTGCCGGTGAGATTTCTTTAGGTTTAAGAATCAAACTTCAGAGGAAATATTAGACATGGAAACAAACTGATAGAAAATATTTAACGTGTCAGCTTATCAGAGTGGTGTTTTCAAACCCTCTAGGGAGGGCTAATTATGCCTCATCATGAATTAGTTCAAACATGTAAAATGATGCCCGATACCTACAATGATATTGGAAGAGTGATTCTGAGTGGCATAAATCAGGGGTCCCAGTCAGTGCAGAGTCAGTGAGGGTGAATAGTTGAAATTGAAAGGGACCAGTTTCATGTAGGCAGGAGGCCACAGGTTATGAACTTTCTTCATCCTGTATATTTACTCTATGCTTTTAAAAATTTTAAGAGGTATTTCAACACATATTAGGGAATTTTGATATTTGCAAAATCTGTTGTACAACTTGTCTACCCATTAGCAATGAGAATCTTTGGTCGAAATAACTATTCTCTTTCTTCCAAGTTGTATTGGTCTTTGGTGAAGTTGGGTGGAATTCGGATATGTAGAGATTAGGGAGGCACAGATTTAAATATATTTTAAATGATTTCTCTCTGTGAATTAACTAGCCTGTGAGGATATGTATATTTTAGTGAAGGAATGCTAGAGAGAGGCTGACTCTCCTCTTACTGTGGTATAATAGAACTAAAAAGAACATTTGTTTAATTCAGTTTTGCTGTTGTGCTTGAGTAAACATCTCCATGACAACTATATTATTTAAATAGGTCAGCTCCTCCGTACAGCTGGCTCTCCTACTGCCACTTTTTATTTTATTACTTGTGGCTGGTGCAGATGGGGAAAGGCAGCCTTGGAACTACAGACCATTGTACCTAGGAGTTGGTCAGGGCTCAGAGCATGAGGTAAGGTGGACGCATAAAGACGCGTATGTGAAGCAGGAGTTCGACTCCTAGACGAAAGAACATGTGAAAGACGAATTAACACCCAGTCCAGGCTCAGTCCAAGATTTAAATTAACTGGCCATTCCAATTCCATTTTTGTCTTCATTACTTATTTCTTAATAGATTCCATAGACTGTGCTAGACCTCTTTACTCATATCATGTTGGTATAACTTGGTTCTAAGTGCTATTTTCTTGGCTAGCCTCTCTCATGCAGTGGTTATTCAGAAAAAGTCAAGCGAGTAGGTAAAAGACACAGTAGAGAATGTTGGTGTGTAAAATAACTACCTGCAGCGAACTATTTTACCATGTGCTTTTCTGTTTCTATTTTTGCTAAACACATAAATCTCCAAATAGATGCATTTATAGCAGAGGTTCCCAAAGGATGGATTGTTCATTGGTACTAGACACATTCAGACAAACAAACAAATAAAACCCCAAAACTAATAAACACATTAAAAAAAAAAAAAAAAAACTGAGGGATCTCTACTAAAAAATAGTAGGGAAATGGTGGGTTAAACAGGTAAGGTTATTTTACTTCTACTGCAAGGCGTATCAGTGTCTTCCTATTTGCCAATATGCAGGGTGAATATTCAAGAGGAAATATACAGCATCCCCTAAAATCACTGGACCTGCTTGAGGGACTACTGTCTTAGTGAAAATCTGTTAAAATCCCAGTGTTCTAGTTGCCCATCACTAAGAGGAAGCAGAGGCTATTCTCAGAAAAACTGAGGAAGGGATGCTGGGTATGGTCCTGCTGGTTGCACTATAAAATAGACAAATAAATAAATAAATAAAATAATCATCTTGATTAATCTTTTCCCACAAACTAGCAAAACTGTATTGTGGTTTGACAAGTTCTTGTGTTTTATATAGAAAATAAGATATCAATGACTTTACCTATAGCGCATCCAACTAGGAAATTTAATTTGATTAGTGTTTTGCATATACTGAAATATATTTTTATCTGGACATATGCCAGTCACCATGAGGGGGGGTGCCAGGATTTTTTTTTTTCCAAATGAAATATGAAAATAATAAATGATCACACAGAGTGGAATACTTCCCTGGGGGGGAGGGGTAGGGGAGTCAAAGATTATAAAGAACACAGGAAAAAAAAGAGAAAAATTGAAAAAGTGATAATATGGTGTTGAGACAAAGTGGTCAATGACAGTAAAACAAGTAAGATTGCTAGCAGCTTTTTTTTTTTTTTCTTTTTTCCTGTTTGGTATGATTTGGTTTTAAAGCAAAGAGACTCTTGAGTTATGTATTGATATCTGTGTAAATATATGTGTGTCTGTGCATGTGTGTGTAATCTTTTTGCCCATCTCTTTTGTTGTGAACCATTAAATTCAATGCCTGAGAGATGTAGGAAATGAGCAACTATATAAAATTAGGATGTGTTAAAAGTGTTAGAAACTCATAATTAATTGTGTAAAATTCTTTTACAAGACCAGACAATAGCTCTACATTTTATGTTATATTAAAAACAGAGAAAATGTCATTTATGAACTCTAATAAGGCAGAACATTATTGTGATCATATTGAAAGTCTGACTAACCTGAATGGATTAAAGGGGCCTTGTGAAATATCGCGTATTGGTTGACTAATTCTTTTCATTATTAATGTTCTGGAAAAAAAAAAATGTTCTGAGGCAACTGTAAAACCTACAAATAAGCATCTATTAAAAAAAATCATACACAGTTCTTAATCATGATAGAATATTGTTTGCTGTGTTAATCCAGATTAAATAGCAGAACTTTACTTTTATCTCCCTTTTAAAAAATACAAATTTTGAAGAGCACCTTAGTGAATGGCAGAACTGTCACCCTTGATGAAGTTGTTTCACATCTTCAGAGAGCTGAAATATGAGACACTGACGTGTGTTCACTATCCCTTGTGAACAGTACGTGGTTTGTAAAAGAAAAGAGATAAACCAGAAGTGAGCAGGCTTCTATTACAAACCTACTGCTATCATACAAAGGGATAGTGTGGATTGAATCCTGCTCCCACTTTTTCCAGCCTCTCTCTCACTTGCCAGAACTTTAACTGTCCCGATGACATGCAGCTGAGCGAGGGACATAGAACCACATTTTTTACAGGGATTTGAAATGTCTCTGTGGTCATGGTCTGACAGTAATAGAAGCCATATGCTGAGGGTCAGGAGGAAAGCTGTCTTGAAACAGAAGAACCCATCTCTTGGCCTAATGACCCTAGGAAAGTTTAATAATTTCAATGCCTTTATCCTTGAAGCAGTGTGGGGGTTGCTCGAGCTCCTTTTTTCCTCCAGGAGACTCTATGTTGTAGGGGAGAACCATGCATTACCCATAAAGAGGATAGAATCAGCAATAAGTAAATAGTTAATGTCAGTAGCAATAAAATTCTCTTCCAGGGCACCTGTTAGGTGATTTGTTGTAGATCAATTTGCATTTCCCCTTGTGATCTTAAACTCCTTTTGGTTTCCTAATACTTCAAAACACAGGTCTGATGGAATGAGAGATAGCATGAAAGAATTTGATTTTAGCTGAGCACTCTGTGGACATTCAAAAGCCAAGCTTTTGTCTTACGTTACATTGCGTTTGGAACGCCAGCATGTAAGACAAAGCAACGTGTTCTTTGTAATGGCTATTGGCCCATCTCCAGTTGACACACACATGCAAGTTATATGTACTGGATCACATGAGCTTTCCTCTTTCCCATAAAATAATGTTTATCATGGCCTGATGAGGCTCAGAATTAGTTCCTTAGTAAATTTTGCTGCGGTCTCTTGGAGTAATCTGGGAACATGTCCCCCAAAATTGACAGTCACTTAGAAGCATTGCCCATTGAAAATCCTGCCCGATGGCCTTCACCAGATGGCCAGATGGCCAGTATTTTAATTCAATCCGTATTTGGAGGAGGAGAACTATTTAATTGGTATTAGGAAGGAAAGATTTTTCTTCTGTTGCTGAATTTTTATTACAGCTATAAGCAGAAATTCTCCAAAATCTAGATTAGGTTTTAGCAGATATTCTCCGTATCTTACTGATAAATCTCCAAACTACCACACACCCTGTTCTCTGTTTTCTCCAATGAAGAGAGCAGTGAAAATGTTCCTTCCTTTCCCCATTCATTTCAGGGATGTCCGTTACTTATCTATCTCTCTCCTTACCCCAAAGAGGGCTCATTATTTGAGGAAAATGGGGTAGAAAATGTCCTGAGAAGCTCCATGTTTTGGAGTCTTCATTTAAAATCTACTTCCTGAAATGGTACAATGGCCAAGGCTTAGACTTGTTCCCTACGTGTACTTGTTCATTTATGTCCAGGTAGATTGCAGAGGAGTGTAATCAATTCTCTTATCAGCCAGGACTACATACATTAAAACCAAAAGAAGAAAAGGAAGGTTGAGTTCAACTGGCCCTAAAAATTTTGATGTTCCATCAGTGGAAAGGTTGACAGATTCTTTCAAAGGAAGGTTATTTTGGGTGCTTAAGGAACAGTTTTCACTTAACTTTACTCTTTGCTGTTATGTGAAAGCTCATCATAGGGCTCTATAATATTTTATCATGCTTTTGATAGCTTTCAGAATTAAGGATGGAACATAGCTTAAAGATGGCAGTGCTAGTGTGACAACATTGCACTTTGAAATAAGCCCAGGTGATTTGTTTTCATCAGATGTCCCATAATGATATTTCACTTCTACTGCATGAAGTAAAATCCTGGGATATTATTTCCAAAGAAAATGCATTTGTAAATTTTAGGTCAAAACTAAGAATGATGGTAAAGCTTTTTGAAAAAATATCTACCAAATATTATTTGTAATATTAAATTTGGTCTATTGCTTATGCTTTTAATATTTTTCCTTTGATCAGTATTAGAACCATTTCCATTGGAATCTCCGTCCAAGGAAAAAATGTGAAAATAGAGAATCTGGTTGCAGTTAAATGACTGATATCCTTTAGGATAACTTCATCATGCAGATAAAATAATAATGGAAAAAATAAATTATATAGGCATTCTTTTGAGACTTCCTCTGACAATCAAATCAGAGCTTTTGACTGAGAAATTCCCTTATTAATGTAGATTGAATGAATGAACTAATTACTTTGTAATTTGGTAGAATAGGAATGCTCCACTTAAGTGAAAGGCAAGGGAAAACACTGCCACCTTCACTGTTTTGAAAAAGACAAAGAAATAATGGATCTTTGAAATGTTTCCCCTAGCTTTCAACATCTTGGAAACCCTGGTGGTGTAGTGATTAAGTGCTACAGCTGCTAACCAAAGGGTCGGCAGTTCAAATCCGCCAGGCGCTCCTTGGAAACTCTTTGGGGCAGTTCTACTCTGTCCTATAGGGTCAGAATGAGTCAGAATCGACTTGACGGCACTGGGTTTGGTTTGGTTTGGTTTTCGACATCTTAGCTTAAAGTGTTGGAGAGCACCTGAGATTGCCTTTTGAGTAGATGTTTTCGAAAGAAAAAATAAAGAAAGGCAGTCCTTGCCTGATACAATATATTTGAATGACACTATAATATGGCTTTCTTAGGTGATCATCAGATAGAAGCGCCTTGATGTTGAATTGAATCTCAGCTTTAACCTCCTTCATCAAGACAGTTACTGCAATACAATGTTGTTAATGAAAGTTAAAGCTACGTGATTATAAGTAAACTTGAGTTTTGTCATATTACCTATCATTTATAAGGTAGTAAAACACCAAGAAATAAATTATATCTTCCAGGTGATAAATATTCTATGATCTTGTTATTACTTACATCAAGGTTGGCTTTAAGACCTTTCTTATGGGCGCAGATTTACAGAATAGAAACCATGTCATTTTTTTTCCCTAGCCATTAAGATAGTCTATTGAATTTTTTTTTATAAGTGCCTTTTCTATAATCTCCCCGCAGGAGTAATCATTAGCCCTGGGTATTCCACTGAAACACTCAGATTTAGAGATAAAAAACCTGTCGCCGTTGAGTCGATTCCAACTCATAGCGACCCTATAAGGCAGAGTGGAACTACTTCACAGAGTTTCCAATGAACGCCTGGTGGATTCGAACTGCCAACCTTTACGGTTAGCAGCCTTAGCACTTAACCACTACGCCACTAGGGTTTCCAGAGTTAGAGATAATTTCTTAAAATTTAAACCTGTCTTTATTAAGAATTATTAATAATGATAGTCTTTTTTTTGCTCTGTTTACCATATAGCTGTGAAAGTATAAAATGTATATTGTTATGCTTTTTAATGCCTTATAATTAAGACATAATAGCTTTAAGGACGACACTGACAAATAGATTTTTAGTATCAAAGCAGATATTTGATTGCAATTAAAATAGAAAATTACAGACTACAGTTTTTGAGACACTTTTGAGCTCCCTGGCTCTCCAAATTGATAGCTTTCTTTCAGAATTATTATTTTTTAATTACTTATTTTTATACAAATAACGTATTTTTTTCTATGTTTGTTTACCAACTGCACACTCCCCCTGTGAGGTATTTTCATAAGTGTGCTGTGCTAATTTTTTTATAGCAGCATTAAAAAAAAATGGCGTAGTGACTCTTATGAAAATACCTCAAGAGAGGAGGGCACAGTTTGTAAACGAACATAGAAGGTGCGTGTTATTTGCATGAAATATAATTGCTTTGCTCAGGTACAGGAAATTATTATCACTTGTAATGCTATCCACACTATGCTGAAATCTTTTCAGTGAAACAGTGGAGACCTGCATTCAAATCAGAACAAGAGATGAGTTCCAGGAAGTATCTCCAGTAGATATAAAAAAAAAGTAGATATACCCACAGTCAAATTAGGCTCTGTTCTACCTTAACAGGAGTGCGGTTGTGTCGTTGTTTTCCATAAAGTTCAAATACAGGGTATATATGCACATATCTTTCCATTTGTACTAGCCATTGCTCTTGAGTAGATTCTGACTTGTAGTGACCCTATAGGACAGAGTAGAACTGCCCCCATAGGGTTTCCAAGGAGCACCTGGTAGATTCGAACTGCTGACCTTTTGGTTAGCAGCTGAACTCTTAATCACTACACCACCAGGATTTCCATCCATTTATACCATCAACATCTAAACCCAGGCCTTTATCATTTCATAACATGCCTGTCAATTCTGGCTTTCTCTCTGGTTTCTCGTCTATCAGTCTTAGCTCCCCTTAAGCACGCAACTCAGATCCCCTGGGTTAATGTTACTAAACAACCATCTGATCATCTAATTGCACGTTCATAAACTTTCCTTGCTTCTTTATTAACTGAAGAATAAAGTTTAAGCTTTAGATTATGATTGGAACTGGAAGAGAAAGCAATTATCCGATGTAATGGTCTCCAAAGGAAATATTAATGAATGTTAGCAAATCCTGTAATAATCAGAACGTGGAATACACAAAGTATCAATCTTAGAAAATTGGAAGTCACCAAAAATGAAATAGAATGCATAAAAATTGATATTTTAGGCTTTAGTGAGCTGAAATGGACTGGTATTGGGCATTTTGAGTCAGAACAATCGTACTGACTACTATGTTGGGAATGAAAAATTGAAGAGGAATGGCATCTCGTTAATCGTCAAAAAGAACATTTCAAGATCTATCTGGAAGTACAATGCTATCAGTAATAGGATACTATGAATAGGTCTCAAGGAAGACCAGTTAATATCACTATTATTCAAATTTATGCACCAACCACCAATGTGAAAGATGAAGAAATTGAAGATTTTTAACAACTTCTGCAGTCTGAAATTGATCAAACATATATATAATCAAGATGGATTAATAATTACTGGTGATTGAAATGTGAACGTTAAAAACAAAGAGAAGGGTCACTAGTTGGAAAATATGACCTTGGTGATAGAAACAACGCCAGAGATCGCATGATAGAGTTTTGCAAGACCGACGGCTTTTTCATTGGAAATACCTTTCTTCGGCAACATAAACAGTGACTATACAAGAGGACCTTGCCAAATGGAATACCCAGAAATCAAATCAACTACATTTGTGGAAAGAGAATGGAGAAGCTCAATATCATCAGTCAGAACAAGGCCAGGGGCGAACAGCGAAACTGACCATCAATTATGGCATTCCTGATGTGGTTCTGAGGCTTTCGACATTTCACACTCACTTTTTTTTTCATAGTAGGATAACTTATATTTCTTCACAATTCCAGTAGTCTGGGAGGCGAAGGACTGACTTTCTCAGAAAAGTCGATAGGAGGATGTCTACTCAGGACTAAATGTCCTTAGCCTCAATACTGCTCCTTGTTTTGTTTTTTAATTCATTTTCACTTCATCCCAAACATATTTTGAGACAAATTATTTTTCTCTCAAAGAGAAAGGTGTAAACTGGGACCGTCTCAGGCAGACTGGTCCTTATTATTACTGTACTTAGAGGCAATCAAAGACAACTAAGTGCCAAAAAGAACAATGAAATAGTCTATGTAGAATTGTAACAGAAGCTGAGGAGCATTCTATTTTTCCCTGCCCATTCTCCATGAATAACATAGATGTTCAAGTACTCCAAGTTCTGGCCCTGCCTATCTTCCTAAACTTATCTCCCTCTGTCTCTCTCTAGTGCTGTGGTCATACTGAACTATTCTCCATTCTCCAGAGAGGTACTACCTGTCTTTGTCCATGGCCTAAAATGGCGTCCTAGCCACCACCCGCCTCTTGAAATCCTATATATTCTTGAATGCCTAGCTCCTGTAATGGCCATCAAACAGACTCTGGTAACCACCAGCCACCTTATGAATAACCTCTTTTTCTTCTGATGCCCTATGGCATTCATTCTGTGGCATTCTTATAACCTTATCACATCCTAGTCTGTATAGTTATTTCTATATAGTTAAAAAAAAAATTTTAATAACGCTTCGCCTGCTTGTTTGTAAGTTCTTTGAGGACAGGTTCTACGTGAAATCTATCTTTGTCTATTCCTGACTGCCTCGTTACAATGATATTAATACATTGGAGGCCTTAATTGTATTTCTAGAAGGGCTTATATGACTGAATGTAATGTTTCACAACGATGTATTCCTCTGATGGGATTTTTTAGCCTATCATGGCTGAGAATTCCTCAGTCAGCAAAGAAAGAGTAGTGCATCATTCTGACACTCCTTTGAGGAACATGTTTATTCAGTGTCCACCCTCTTACAAGCAGATATTTAATAAAAAAAGAAAATCCATAGTTTGATTATATGCTTAAAAAGCTAAGAAAATTCTTTGGCAGTTCTAAGGAAAGTCTCTGGCAAACCCAATTACTCTACCTGCAATGCACTTCAAGGGAGAGAAGAATGTATTTCTTGTACAGAATTCCTGGATAAGTTTGATCATTAGTCAGGGCAAGTAGTTTGACTTGAGGCAATTTACTCAGCAGGAATAAAAAGTAAAGCATTACTTCAACCAAGAGGAGTGCCCCATACCTTCCCCAAGCACAATTTAATTTGATCTGCCAGAGAAGGTACAGAGGTTTGCTATGAAAATGAGTCATGATCAGTAAGATTTAGTTGATTTCTGGGCTATTAAAAATGCTCTTACCTCTTCCCAGTAATAACAGTGATATCTGGCACCAAGTAATTGACCGAGAACCTGAGAATTTCCCAGCAATGCTGGTCATTGAACCAGTTTTTGTTTCTCAGATCCTTAGTCTTACACTTGGTTGTATTTTTTAAAATGCATTAGCTGGTATACATTCTATGACTGACTTATTTCATCTAGGAACTGCTACAAAATATTTTTGATGTCTATATTATTAGACTTCTAACTATAAACTTTTTTATAGAAAATCAATTTAAGAAAAAAATGGCCTTAAAAATGTCAATGTTTGTTAAAAACTAAGTATGTATTATATTATTATAAAGTAGACTTTAATCACATACCACCTTTCAACATATAATTTTCCAGCACTTAACATTTTAATTAAATTTAATTTAAGTTATACAATGCTTTTTGCTATTTGGCATATTCTTCAGCTAAAATAATTAACCAGAATAACTGAAATGTCTATGCTTGGGTTTCTTATCTTAATTTTCAGGAAAATAATCCTTTCAATGTATAGAAAATAAACATCATTTCTAGAGATTCTTCAGACAGTATCTATTTATGATTTCCTACCATGAGTTTTATTGAATAAAATAACTGTATTTTCATTTTAAGCAAAAGAAAAATAAAAAGAAAGGACTAGTGAAGTTTTCATTTGTTATTGGTTACCTTTAAAAAAAGAAGAAAAGAGTAAGCTTACTCTGTAAGATTAATTTTAAAATGTTAATTCCTATATTCAAGGGGGACTGTAAGGAGTTTTTCCCACAGTAGCTCTAATGAGTTTATGAATGTGCTGCCATATTTATGGTAGAGGGTATGCAAATTGGACTGATATTTATTTATTCATGCATTTCACCTGGGAATATATTTAGGGACCATAAACTTGCTTAAAAATTTGTTTTAGAAAAGAAAACTTAAGATGACTTCTTACCCCAGGAGAGGAATTATGATAAAATTAATGAGAAATTGAAGTTATCTTTGATTATGAGTTTTGATTCCATTTTTATTTACTTGAGGACGTGTTGCATTTTTTTTTTTTTTTGGAGGGGGGATGTTCAGCAGAGCGGTACAATGCAATACACTGGAGCATAATGTTGAATTTCCATAATAATGTTTGTGATGCAAATGAGGCACACTTCAAAAAGCAGGTTGATTAGCATTTCTTGGTAAGATGACAGTCCCCTCTTTTTTTTATTTCTGCTCATTAGTTCTATCAGTAGTTACATATCCAGATTTCAAATTTGAAGTCCATAGTTTTTGCTTATAATGATAATGAGAATTTAGTTTTAGATTGTGCATTTAAAACAATTCTTCTGTCACTGAATAATACTCTGAATTAATGAGCTGTTTGCCACCTCAGAGCCCTTTGCTTTGAAATGCAGTCCAGTTTAAAGTGAACTCCAACCGTTTCAGCCAGCAGCTCGCAAAAGGTTGCATGATTAATGAGCTCCAGGGGCTCCGAGCTGTCTCTTCCAAACATATATCACTCTATTCTATTCTCAGAGTACATCATTCTTATGTGAGAAGAAAATGGGAAGCTGAATGTGGAGAAATTGTATTTAAACAAATGATTTGATAATTGCTGCTGAGGAGTGTCCTTTCATCCCATTAGGAGCATAGGAGACCAGAGCTTTTACCTTCTTTATCTGGAATGACATTAAAATTGATGGATACTTTAATAAGGCTACTAATGTAGTTGAAACAATGCTCCTTTATGGCTTGTTATACAACTCTTTGTTTTTATTAACTTTATGAACTTTCTAGGTCTCGGATGAAGAACTTGCACGCACACATGTTTAAACACACTTACACGCATATATTCTTGGACATGGTAGCCTAATTATAAAACTTTATCTGTCTACTATGGGAATGACTAGCTTTGTTTTCCTTTTAGATCTTCTCAAGGCATCTTTTGAGTCTACCTAAAGGGTGGTAGTTTGAACCCACCCAGTGGATAAAGATGGTGGAATGAGATGTAGAATCAGGCAGCTCCTGACTGTTGACTGGAGTTAGCAAGTGAGATGATCATGTTTGCTCATTCTGGCCTGGCAGCCCTCTTTGCCACTGTTAGATACTCTGGTCACTGGGGAAGACTTGAGAAATCCAGGTCTATTTTTAGCTTACAATTATAGAGATATTAAAATGTGAAAATAGACAACTTAGAATTGTTAGGATACAGTATTCCCTTTAATTTTCCCAGTGTCCCTTGTCTTAGTTATCTAGTTATCTGTTACAGCAGCACCAGATAGCTAAGACAGAATTTGGTACCAGGATGGGTTGCTTCCTCGCACTTATCGGTAGAGGTAGAGCTATGCTAGCTGACCCACGGAGCAAGAGAGCTGAGTGCCTGTGCACAGGAGGCTTCCTGGCAGAGTGGGGTGCCTTTAGGCACTTATGAGTGGAGCTACAGAGCTTTGGAACACTTGCCCCAGCAGGGCAGAAGCGGGCTTGAGGCCCAAGGAGCCAAGAGGCCAAGAAACCAGGAAACAGAAGCTGAAGAGACAATGAACACAAGAAGCCGAGCTGCCTCAGTCTCAAAAGGTATGGCCAGGACCTCTGGGTTTTCAAAGTGTAGAGCTATGGCCTCTGATGTTTCTAAGGGTGGAGTCACCACTCAGATGGACTAGGAGAATGGTGTACCTAAAGCCAAGGGAACAGGATTGCTGTCTCAGTGGGCCTGGAGGGCAGAGGTGAAGCCTAGGGCTGAGGGGCCTCCACTTAGAATCTGGAGAGTGTGGCCAATACCTAGAAGCCTGGAGGACAGCGCCACTGTGTAAATTGTCTCAAGAAACAGAGGATTATTTTGAAAGCCTTGAGGGCTAATGTAATGTGTTCTGCTGATTTGCTTGGTGCCTGTTATGCCTTTTTTTGCTCCAGTTTCTCCCATTTGTAACGGAAATGATTAGCTTGTGCCTGTCCTACCATTGTACTTTGGAAGCAGATAACTTATGTTCTAGATTTCACAGAAGAAGAAGAATTTTTGGATTTTGGACTTGGAGTTAAGACTTTCGTTATTATATGATGGGATGACTATGTTTCTCATGTTGCAAGAATGTGATTTTTGGGGGGCCAAAGGGTAGAATGTCATGGACTGAATAATATCCCCCCCAAAATTTGTGTATCAATTTGGCTGGGTCATGATTTCCAGTATTGTGTGGTTGTCCTCCATTTTGTGATTATGATTTTATGTTAAAGAGGATTAGGGTGGGCTTGTAACACCACCCTTACACAGGCTACCTCCCTGATCCAATGTAAAGGGAGTTTCCCTAGGGTGTGGCCTGCACCACCTTTTATCTCTCAAGAGATAAAAGGAAAGGGAAGCAAGCAAACAGTTGGGGACCTCATAGCACAAAGAAAGCAGCACTGAGAGCAGAGCACGTCCTTTGGATCTGGGGGTCCCTGTGCCTGAGAACATCCTAGTCCGCGGAAGATTGATGAGAAGGCCAACAGAGAGAGAAAGCCTCCCCCTGGAGCCTATGCTCCGAATTTGGACTTTTAGCCTACTTTACTGTGAAGAAATAAATTTCTCTTTGGTTAAAGCAATCCACTTGTGGTATTTCTGTTATAGCAGCACTAGATAACTAAGACACCCCTCTTACTGGATTTAGCCTTCTCTTGCCTGTTGCTTCTCGGCTCATCATCCTTGTCATCTACATCTCATTCCACCGACTTTATCTGGGTCTTACTCTTGACCTCACCATTGTTTTATCACTGTTGTTGTTGTTAGTTGCCGTGGACTAGATTCTAACTCATGGTGCCCCATGTGTTAAACAGCAGAACTGCCTCATAGGCTTTCTTGGCTGTAATCTTAAGGAAAGCAGGTCACCAGGCCTGTCTTTCATAGTACCGCTGGGTGGGTTTGAACTTGCATAGGTTGGCAGTTGAAAGTAAAATGCATCATTTAGGGACCTTTACTAGAGTGTGAAAACATTTCTAACGAATACTTTGGCACCCTTGAAGACAACGTGTTTTGTTGTTACAGCTCTAATTTGAGCATGCTGGGCAGCTTTGCAGTAGTGGAGAACAAAGGGGGGGGGGCCTGCCAGGTATTATGTGATGTCTTTGCTCTAGCCCTCTCTTGACAAGTGGTAACTCCTATGTCTCAAAAGCAGAGCAGATGACAGCAGCTAAAAATCCCATTGCCAATAAAAATAGACTCCTGACCCCTACTCTGGTATTTGTGTTTTATCATAGCAAATTGGGATGCAAGAAACTTACAGATACTGAATCTTCTCTTACTCCTGAAGAGCCTATTCCTTTTATCGCCCCACCCAAAATCTACCAGAGATTGCTGTGTCCACAATGATCAAATAAAATATCAACTAACATGTCAACAAAAGGTTGTGGGAAGGAGGCCTATAGTATAGAGCAAGTCAGCATCATCCAGAACATTGCAATTCTGTTTGCAATCGATTAAGCGGGAAAACAAAGAGCTTGAAGGTAAGACCAGAGGTGAACATCTTATGCCTGCAGTGCAAGGGTGATTCAAAGGCCTATGACAATTCTGAAACCCAGCCTAATAAAGTAGGAAACATTCTGAACATCATTCATGAAGGCATTAAAATGGAGTTTGGAATGGAAAAATGCAGATCCCTCGGGCTGGCACAGGGGCAATTTACTCATTCACTCCCAGGGAAGAACAGAACTTCACAAGCTGAACTTAAGGAGAAAGTCACACAGGTTGACTTCCTTTGGGTAAAAAATGATCAGCACTAAATAGTTGAGTTCCTCTTGCCACCCTAGCGTCAGGGGTATGGGAATAGGAGTATTGAATTTGCACCCTCTCGCCATTTTCAGAGCTGTTTAATCCTCTTTCTGAGGGACGAGAGGGGAGAAAATCCAAAACATCCCAAACTTTTGTATAGAATTTAAAATATTTAGGTCTTATATGCAGCTGAAACTTCTAAATAATTCCAGATATTGAAGGGATTAGTATATACAGCAGGGCATCAAGTTAGCTAAGTTCTCCTGTGGAGCAAAAAGGCAAAGCAGTAATCAGGACAGTGACGGGGGTAATGTGGAAATGATGGGTTGTATTTGCTCATCAGCACACTGATTTCAAGTGACGGAAAGTGAACTGGTTACTGATGCTCTCAGAAGAGAGAGACCTTCAGAGGCTGAAAGTGTGTATATATATATATATATATATATATATATATATACATAAAAATAGGCAATGTCAAATCCTAGATAAGGTATCTTATTAGTCAGAATGGAAGATAACAAACTGGTACATTTTAAAATGTGAAGATATTGACGTGTAAGGGGCCTCAACATAGAAAGAGACAATAAAGTAGTTAAGAGCTGTTATAACTGATAAGAAAGGTATGAATGGTTGGGGAGCGAGTTGAGGCCAGACTTGCCATTTCTAATGCTTCGCACAGTAGCAATGACCTGAGAGCCCTAAGCTAAGGACTGTGTAATGACACACAGTGCATTATACTAGTGGAAAATGAGGTGACACGTTAATTTAAAAAATAAATGAATAAATAAAAGCCTTCTAGGAAGGAAAAGAAGTGGGGTGTAAGTGGGATGTTTAAATGTAAGGGAAATTCACAAAGAAGTGAACTGTCATTGAGGGAAAGAGTTAAAAAGAATGGCTGACTTTGTTTGTTTAAGACTGTGCAGGTGACTTTTTTAGCTTTGGAAGTACTTGAACATTTTTTATTTCATTCTCCCTGGAGCCCTTCCTAAATTACAGGTTGGAAGCCAAATAATAGATTAACCTTCCCTTCAATTTGTGGTCCCTGGGGAAATGAGATTAGTTTACTTGCTAATGAACTTTGGTCCTCAGCACAGAACAATTACAAAGAAATATAAAGACATTTTTAAGATCTTAACAAATTCTATTTAATCTCCCCTTACCCTATTTGGAAACCCTGGTAGCATAGTGGTTAAGAGCTAGGACTGCAGTTCAAATCCATTAGGCACTCTTTGGAAACCCTCTAGGGCAGTTCTTCCCTGTACTATAGGGTCGCTATGAGTCAGAATTGACTCGATGGCAATGGGTTTGGTTTTGATTTTGGTTACCCTCTTTACAAGTCAGCTTATTAAAGTTGAAAGCTCTTGGTTGAGAGAAGGAAAAATTATATATTTGGATAAACTATTCTGGGGTTTGGAAACCCTGGTGGCATAGTGGTTAAGAGTTTGGCTGCTAACAAAAAGGTCAGCAGTTCAAATCCACCATCCACTCCTTGGAAACCCTATGGGGCAGATCTACTCTGTCTTATAGTGTTGCTATGAGTCGTAATCAACTCGATGAGAAAGGGTTTGTGTTTTTGGTTTATTCTGGTGTTAATTTGAATCAACAAATATCTAGTCAGAGTTTCATATGTAAAACATAATGTTGTCTTAGGAGGTATGAGGATACTAAAATGAATGTGAGAAAACAATTGCCCTTAGTTAAGTTGGCAAGCGTGGTATACACAGAGCGTCATGTACACAGAACAAAGATGTATATGGTTAAAAGGTAAAACATGACAAGTGTTATCATGTAGGTGTAAACAAAGTAAGAAATGAGAGCTGTATCGGACACTTCCTGTGTGTTCATGCAGGATCTTTTCGCCCTTATAACAAACATGTTTTAAGATACTATAAGTATTCTCACTTGACAGAAGACCAAAATGTGTCTTAAGGCACTGCTTGAACCCAGGCCATTAAATACAATCAATCCACATGCTGTCTTCTGTGCTGAAGTGCAGTCAATCATAAAACATTTCAAGGAGAAGATAGCATAGAGGTGGGCTTGAAAGATGGGTAGCATTTCAAATAGTAAGATTAGGCAGGGAGAGAGGAGGCATCAGAGAGTCATGAGCTCAGGTGGAAATTTAAGCTTTGAGGGTACATGAGACCTCAAAAAGGACACCCTGGGGGTAGAGGGGTTCTGTGACACAGTACTGATGGGTGACCTCCAGCAGGTGCTGACAGGGCATGATCCCTATTACAGAGCCATCTCTGGAGCAGGCTTTCATATCAGATATCAGCATAGGCTCTCCAAGAGGAGAGCTTGCAAGTGTACACAGGTGACAGAGATATATGTCCCCTCACCTTTCCCTTCTCTACTGTTATCTGGGTGGTGCAAATGGTTAATGAATTCAGCTGGTAATCAAAGACCTGGTGATCTACTTCTGAAAATTCAGCCATTAAAAACCCTATGGTGCACACTTGTACTCTGACACACATGGGTCTGTTACACTGATGGAGTTAGCATGACTTGTGTGAGGAGAACTTCTGAGAAGTGAGTTTTTAGAAGCACTGTGGCGGTGGCAAAGTATTTGCTTGTAAGATTTTTATCAGACATCTGTAAGGAGCAACGTAGAAAACAATGCCTTTCTTTGATTTGTTCACTTTTTTTCTTTCTTTCTTCCCTTTTCCTTTTTTTTTTGATACTGGAAATGAGAGAAATGACAAGAATGTAATGAGAAAATGTAAAGGGACCACTAGGCGTAACTACAATTAAATGAACCCCACTTATCCCTCAGAGTGCACTTCAGCTACATTTAGTTGTATTCTTTGTCTCTTAAGGCAGGTGGTCAGTTTGAGCACTTGGTTGGAATCCTGGGGTAATGAGGTCAGAATTGAGGGCTTAATTCTACTGCAGGCCATTTAGTTTTAACCTACTCCATGACCCCAGAAGGACACTTTAAAGCTCAGCATCACCCCGACTTTTGTCTTTGAGTGTAGGGAGGCCCCAATCAGAGAATGTGGATGCTTTCCAGCAAATCTGTCTTCACCAGGAGAAACCTTTTGTCAGATAACTAGGATTACCCTTTGCGTAAAAAGGACAACCTGTTCCGTCATTAGAAAATTAGAAATTGGTGTGGTAAAGGCAGTCATTGGTGGCTACTGAATGCCTATTCTAGAATTTGGTTTATAAAAAATGTGGGTCTTGGACCCTTGTTAACTATATAGGCTTTGTGATAATATATATCACTGTATTGGTGTACTTAGCTGATAGCTCATAGAACACTGATACTTGATAGAACTATTCTTAACACATGGGATATCTTAATAAATGTGGTTGGGTTACCTGCCTACTTTAATTTTAAGGTATTTTAGGTTTAATTATTGTGTCACACTTGATGTAATGGAGATGAGATTGATTATATTTTACACTACAAAAGTTAGTTTAAAAAACTTAAGCTTGTCACTGAACAGTAAGCATCTCTAATGCAGGGACAAATCCAGGTTTTGTGGGGACCGAAACTTAGACAACATTTGAAGTGCATCTACTTTAGGGAAAAGACAACTAATGAATATAAAATCAGGTACTAAGTTTTTTTTTTTTTTTCATTTAGAAGGAAATAAATCACAATAAATTGCAAAATTTTAAAAGCTTATAAATATCTCCAACAACGTAAACCCAGAAAACATTGTTATTATATTTACTTATTATGAACTCGTGATATACATCTATACTCCCTTTTTCCTACATAATTTAGTTCTTCATATGTCATTTTGATAACAATTTAGTTCTTCATTTGACATTTTGATAATAATTTGAATAGAGAAAATATCAAGATAATCCAGTTTTTTTCTTATTGGTAGCTCATGGAGGCTGGATAAACCCCTGAAACTAATGCCCTGAGATAATCTTAAATCAAAAATATCCTCTTAAAACCAAACAAAGTTTAGCTTAAATAGTAAAGAATGTCTGCCTTGAGCATTGTACTCTATATAGGATCAAACTGACAACAGCAACTTGAAAGATTAGGTAGGAAAGTTAGGGGTTAGTGAGTTTATGTTAACAGGGGAGGAACAATGCAGAAAAGAAGGGTGAGAATGGTTATACAATCAAAGAATGTAATCAATGTCACAGAATTGTGAGTGTAGAAATTGTTGAATTGGTGTATGTTTTGCTGTGCATCTTTTCAACAATAATAATGAAAATAAAATAAATGATAAAATTTATTGATAGCTGAGAAAAGTTTCCAGTTGATAACTGTATATTGATAATGTGCATTGTTAGAATTGTGGTCAAATTTGGGGAAACCACTTCAGGCCTCTTGTATGATGAACTGCAAGATTTTAGGGCTTTTCAACCTTTCTTGTGCAGGTACACATCTTTAATACCTTTGGAATAATCATTAACTACCTTGTTACCATGACTGTAGTTCATTTTTGCTAATTAAAAACATATAATACCATGTGAACACATTGCTAAGACCTTGTTAAGGCCCTAAAAGGAGCCCAGGTAAGTGAAGGGCCTTAACGCTGAAGTTTCATAGTTCATGGTAAATTCATCTCTAATCTAACAGTATGGTAATTTTCAATGAATCTTTCCAAACAGCATTATTTTCAATAGTCCAACAAAAGGTACCTCATAACGGTTCATGCTTAGATACAATGGGTCATCTGAAGAAGAAGTCAGATTTTTAGTGATCTTACTCTGTTTTCTTAATAAGGCATAGCTCACTTTTTATCTCTTGATTTGACTGGCATACAGTGGCTTAGTGTAAGACTGTTACTTTAACATCTTTGTATCTATTACAAGCTTTTATTTATCCCTGATCTTTTGAAAAGAGACTAAACTCCCATTAAGAACATGAAAGTATTTTTAAAGAGGTTATCTTTTATGGTATGTCTTTTATAGTCCATTGACTAGATAAATTGTGGTCATCTAAAATATTAAATAATAGGTAAATAAAAATATAGTATGGCTAAGCAATCACCTTCTTTAACAGATAAAGTGTTGTCATTTCTAAGCTTTAAAATGAAGCCCATTACTTAAGAAAGATTTCAGAATAGATATAAGGATCCCATTGCACTCTATATGGCTTTCTGTTAAATTTATCAAGCTCTGTCTTATTGCATTAAGCATACTTAGTTTCATTAAAGGTTCTTGGGCTTCTCTCTTTTTCTATGCCTTCTACCCCCTCTACATATACAAATCCTGCAACCTAATCATGTTGCCTTTGATCAAATTTAATTTGGATTTTTCCCCAGTAATGCTGCCTGGTGGCAGTTAAGTAGAATTTAATTAAAATAAATATGCACAAGATTCAATAGAGCTTAATTATCTGATTCCACTTGGTAAAATTTGGCAGAAAGTCTAGATGTTGTAAGTTATACCTGTACTTGACTTGGATAAAGGTTTAGTAAAACAGGGGCCAGTGTTCAAAAAGAGGTAGGGGGTGGGGTAATCCACTTAGCTAGAATTCTGAATATATAGAACATGCCCTGTTGAATCAGTACCCACAATAAACATTGGGTTGTTGTTTTTCTCTTCCCTTATGACTATAAAATGAAGGCATGAATACCTAGGCAATCCACTTTTTAAATGGCAATGTAGATTGCCAGGTTATTTTCCCAAATTTGATTTCTGGCTCCACTAGACCAGTGCTCCTCAACCTTTAATGTGGACATGCATAATACAGGGATCTTGTGAAAGTACAGATTCTAATTCAGAAGGTCTGGGGTGGGGCCTGAGATCCTGTATTTCCAGCAAGAGCCTGGGTGATGCCCATGTGAGTGGCAAGGCCACAGACAATGAATAAGACAGTTAGTTTGAGACAGTTGCCGCCACGATCGTCTCCAACATTGTATTATTTAATTGAAGCCTCTTAACTGTAGAGTGCTTTTACATATTTGCATTATCTCATTTTAGTCTTCCATTATACCATGCCTTATGCTTTATCTCAGCTAGGTTGTCACCATTAGTAAAGTCAGTTACATGAGAAGAATATTTATTTCAGAGTCTTAACCCATCCAGTCCAGCATGAACAAAGCAGAGCTAGATTTATCTTTCCAGAAGATGGTCTCCAAATCTCACCACTTCCTCAGTCAAGGTTCCTTTGTTTGTTCTGACATTTTCCTCAGCAACCCTATGTCCCCAGGCTATATCTTTGTCCTGAAAGCCCGCTCTTCAATTACTGTCCTCCACACAGGCTAGTTTAATTCCTGATTCCAAATTTTGCTCATGCAGTCCCTTAACCAAGAATGTTCACACTCATTTCTCCTGTCCGTTGTGAAACCTCCCTGAGAACTCCTTCCTGTACTCACAGGCTCTGAGCCCCCTGGTTCGTTATCTGATATTGCTGAACAGGGTGAAGACTTAATAGTTGTCTGTTGAAATGGTGCTATGTGCACAGAGAGGCTTTCTTTAGCTTCTTTTTGTCCTGAATTTTTAAGCAGCCTAACATTGGTGCCCATTAACTACCAATGTACATGTTTCTTTTAGATAATTTATCAAGGAAATTTCTATAGCCGAACTTCTATTGAGGTATGACCATTGAACACTGCTTTAGCACATACATACTCAGATGTAACACCACAGGTATTCATGGTCTTAATTCCTAAAACTGAATTAAAAGCTATGAAATTAATAGGTGATTAATGCAGAAACTGAACATTTTGATTTAGAGGAAAAGAGGCAGTTAGAAAATTAAGTACTAATTTAAAGAGATGTTCACATTAGGTCAATAAAATTAAATATTAATAACTAACAATTAGTACTTCTGTGGAATTATTTAATAGGGAAATGTTTTATCTAACAGCCTCACTTATAGAATACTTCCTAGAAAGTGAGTCACATAATGCATTTTTATTAATTGTACCTGTTGCTTAGAGATTTGGCACATGTGGCCGGGTGATAAATATGCCCAAAGAGTGCAGCTGGTGAATGTGCCTTACCCAAAGCAGGGTTTTGAGAGAAATTCTCCACAAGAGGAAGACAAAGTGCCAGTGACCTGCTGTGCCCTTGGACAGCAGAATTTCTTGTATTGTTATGTACCCTGGTTGGAAAAGTCTCAAGATTTCGTATGGGACTTGGTGGTAGTAAAAAAAAATATATATATATATATATATAGGAAAATGAAATCTGGATCCATGTTGTATACCTGAAAATGTAGGAGAGTGGTTATGTCCTAACAAATTTGTGGCATAGTAACTCAGTGAGAAGCAGGAAAGAGGGAGGCCATGAAAAATACCTAGGTTTGTTATACTCACAGTTCCCAGAGACAAGGAGGCTCAGCACGCGGTGACACAGGGCTACACAGGAGGTTGTGCCCAGGACAAGGCAACAACAAGCTGGAAATACAGAAGAAGACTTATGCATGGCAAGCAGGACTGGGGTAGCTCTGTTTTGAGGCCTTCTGGGACTAGACATTTTAAATGATTCTGTAGGTTCAGGGGGCATAGGGGCTGTCCCTAGTTGTTGGCTGTCTTGCTCTAGGGTAATTAGGATGGGCGAGTAATGGCCTAGGAGTGTGAGAACCTGATAAAGGGAGTGGCTGGAAAGAAGACTTCAAGAAGGAGAACAGACTAGCCTGTAGCCAGGGATTCCAAACTATGTTAAGACAGCATTTTAAGAAAAAAATTGTATTACAGGGGTAAATAATCCTTAGGATCTTAAGAGTGTTATATTATAGGGGGTCTGAGAAATCCAATAAATTCCCTTTGACATCCAAACTATGAGATTTTATATTCTAACTACCCAGTGTACGTGGTGTCTGTGTGTACTTGTCAATGTGAACTCAATAAGGGTAGGAGGTAAATGGTATTCCTGTAGGTGGGAAGATTGCAGCACAGTGCTCCGGAGACAGCTGGGTTGGAATAGAATTATTCCACTTAATAACAGTGTGACCTTAGACATGCTTTCAGGCAGATCTGAGCCTCAGTTTATGTATCTGTAAAATGGTAATGATAATAGTACACACCTCAAAGGATTGTTGTGAGTGTTCAGTGAGTAAAGTGAGAGCTTTGATTTAGAGGACAGGAGGCAGTTATAAAATTAAGTATTAATATGCAAGAATATTCCTTTAAGGCCAATAAAATTAAATATTAATAACTAACAATATTTCCATGTAGTACTAGTACTAGAAAGAGGTCTGGTGGCACAGTGGTTAAAAGCTCGGCTGCTAGCTGAAAGGTCTGCGGTTTGAACCAACTAACTGCTCCATGGGAGAAAGAGGCAGCAGTCTGCTTCAGTAAAGATTACAGCCTTGGAAACCCTATGGGGCAGTTCTACACTGTCAGACAGGGTTGCTATGAGATGGGATTGACTTAACAGCAATAGGGTATGTAAAAGGTCTTTAGTATCTGACAAACAATAAATGCACTATTAATGTTAAATATAATTAAATTATTATTGCCATAATTGTTACCAAAACCAGTCACTGTCAAGTCAATTCTGACTCCTCATACTGATATAAGAAAAAGACAAGGGCTATTTCTCTAAAAAGGATTTAATTCATGTAAAGTACTTAGAACACTACCTGTGTATAGTATGTGCTCAATAAATGCTAGTTGTTATTATTGTTGGAGTTACTATTATCATTATAGTGCCTACCCTCAGGTGACTTCTGGAGTAACTATCACAACAAAATTCCAGGGAATAAATGCAATAAATATTTAGTGAATTGATTTTATCTTTTAGGGCAACCCTTTACACATAAAAGTGATAATTTTCTGAGAGACTTTTCTTTTGAAAATGATAACTTTATTTCTGCTGTTGAGATACTTTTTCATGGCCAACACTTTTTCTTCCACTTATGATTCCATTGGAAACTCTGGTGGCATAGTGGTTAAGAGCTATGGCTGCTAACTAAAAGGTCAGCAGTTCGAATCCACCAGGCGCTCCTTGGAAACTCTATGGGGCAATTCTACTCTGTCTTACAGAGTCGCTATGAGTCGGAATCAACTCAGTGGCAATGGATTGGGTTTGGTTTTGGTTTATGATTCCATTGGAAAATGCCAATGGCTTCTATTTCTCCAGTGTATAGTCTCAACTGCCAATTACTTATTGGTTAGCTCTCTAAATAGCATCTATGGGACGGATCCACCATAGAGCTCTGACAACCTGAAGTTTACAACAACAGTCATTACAAGTTTTCTGAAGTACTAAACAGGGGAAAATTCAGTGGAATGTTAAATCAGGAAAGCAATCTTTGGAGGTTACTCTCTCCAGCATCCTCATTTTACAAGTAAGGAGACATGACCTGTACACTGTCACTCAACTGGTCAGAGGCAAATTCAGGACAACAGTTCTAAAGACCACATACTAAAATAAATGCACACACAACCTGCCCATTAACCTCAGATTGGTTTAAAGAAAAAACTTCAAGCAATATACAGTTCCTGAAAAAATATCTTAACAAGGAAGGAGAACGTAATGTAACCTAAAAAAATTTAATATATTGACTGATCGTCTCCTAATTGTATAGATTACTGCTCCATTTCTGGATTTGGCCTCGAATAAGTCGAAAAGAACATCTCTTTCATCCTTGTCAAAGACAGGATCTGGGTCTTAGCTGCTTTCACTCTGAGGAGGGAAAGGACAAAAACCAGAATTTATGCAAAATGGTCTGAATCAATGATTTTTATTTTTTTTAAATAAGCCACCCAGTCCATGTGATGATTCTACTCTCACCTCTCAGCCTGTCTTTGTGGAGCGGTGTGGGACAATTGGCATCAAGCAAGGGACCTGATTTATGGTGAGAAGCCATGTGCCTCCCTCCCTGCTAGAGTCCTGCTCTCTGTGATTGGGATGACTCCATGTCTCTGCTTAATTGTGACTTGCCGTTATGCCCTCTAGCTCTCTCACTGGCCCCTTTGATGCTTTTCAGCAAGTCTCCTCAAAGTAACAGGACAAAACTAGAAGGCAAGCAACAGTTTCACATAAAAGGAGGGCAGCAAAGGCCAGGTGGGGATCCTGCTGAGATGATCTGTTCCCAGGCTGTGATCACACAGCCTAAGCAAACACAGCGACTAGTGCCAGCAAGTGGAATTTACAGCCTGAAACTGCAAACCACACCTCCTCCACCAAAATAAATTTAACTTGGCTACTTTAAATATATATATATGTGTGTGTGTGTTTGTGTGTGTGTGTGTATATATAGATATATATATATTTCCCAGGCT